>NW_028270178.1:30174125-30492792 GCF_037043375.1 Chiloscyllium plagiosum | reverse complement strand
GAGAGGGGGTGGAGTTGGGGAGAAAGTAGCACAGAGTACAATAGGTGAGTGGGGTGGGGATGGAGGTGATAGGTCAGAGAAGAGGGTATGAAAAGGTAGCAAAGAGTACAATGGGTGAATGGGGGTGGGGATGAAGGTGTTCGGTCTGAGAGGAGGGTGGAGTGGTTAGGTGGGAAGGAAGATAGGCAGGTATGACAGGTCATGAGGGTGGTGCTGAGCTGGAAGGTTGGAACTGGGGTGAAGTGGAGGAAGTGGAAATGAGGAAACTGGTGAAATCCACATTGATGCCATGGGGTTGAAGTGTTCCGAGGCGGAAGATGAGGCGCTCTTCCTCCAGGCGTCAGGTGGTGAGGGATCGGCGGTGGAGGAGGCACAGGACCTGCATGTCCTCGGCAGAGTGGGAGAGGGAGTTGAAATGTTGGGTCTTTGGAGCCTTGGATGGAGATGAGGGAGGAGGTGTGGGTGCAGGTTTTGCAATTACTCTTTGCTACCTTCCCCCACCCTCCTCTCTGACCTATCACCTCCATCCCCACCCCCACTCAACTATTATACTCTATGCTACTTTCTCCCCACCCCCACCCCCGTCTCATTTATCTCTCCACTCTGCAGGCACCCTGTCTCTATGCCTGATGTAGGGCTTTTGCCTGAAATGTCAATTTTCCTGCTCCTTGGATGCTGCCTGACCTGATGTGCATTTCCAGCACCACTCTAATCTAGACTCAGATAAATCATTGGCTGAAGAGGTTGTGCAGTGTGCAGAGATTCAGCTTCTTGGATCATTGGGATCTTTTCTGGGACAGAAATAGCCTGTTCAAGGAAGGATAGGATTCACCTGAACTGAAATGGGACCAATGTTCTGATGTGGAGATTTGTTAGTTCGATTTTGAGAGCCTATAAACTGTTTTTTTGGAGGGGAGCTTCCAAAGTAACAGTGAAAATAAAAAGAGAGATGAGGGATTCTGAGAGATAAAACATCCATGCATTTGGAAAGACAGGGGTTGATTCGTAGTAGTCAGTCTGGCTTTTTGTGAGGGAGATCATGCCGAACAAATTCGTTAGAGTTCTTTGGTGAAGTAACCAGGATGGTTGATGAGGGCAGGGCAGTAGACGTAGTCTATATGGGTTTCAGTGAGGCATTGGATAAGGTTTCACATGATAGGCTGCTTTGGAAGGATGGATCGCATGGAATCCAGGGGACCTGTAAAATTGGATACACAATTGGCTTGATAGTAGGAATCCGAGTGTAATAGTGGAAGGACGCTTTCCTGATTGGAGGCCTGTGACTAGTGGAGTGCCTCAGCGGTCAGTGCTGGGCCCATTGCTGGTTATTATCAATATCAGTGATTTGGATGAGAATGTACAAGGCATGATTAGTAAGTTTGCAGATGACAGTAAATTAAGCGCTATCATGGACAGTGAGCAAGTTTATCAAACAATGCAGCAGGATCTTGATCTGTTGGGGAAATGGATTGAGAAATGGCAGATGCAATTTAATATAAATAAGTGTGAGGTATTGGATTTTGTAAAGTCACATAAAGGTAGGCGTTTCATGGTGAATGGTAGCTCCTTAAGGAGTGTAGTGGAACAACCGGACCTTGGAGTTCAGGTGCAAGGTTCTCAGAAAGTGGAGTCAAAGGTCGAAAGGCGAGTGAAAAAGGCTTTTGGCACACTGGCCTTCATCAGTCAGAGCATTGAGTTTCGAAGTTGGGAAGTTACGTTGCAGTTAAACAGGACTTTGGTGAAGCCGCACTTGAAGTATTGTGATCAGTTTTAGTTACATTGCTGGAGGAAGGATGTTATTAAACTGGAAAGAGTGCAGAAGAAATTTACAGCAATGTTGCCAGGACTCTCGGGACTGAGTTATAAGGAGAGTTTGGACAAGCTAGGACTTGTTTCTTTAGTGTATCGGAGACTGAGGGTGGACCTTATAGAAGTCGACAAGATCATGAACGGCATGGATAGGATGAATGCACTCAGTCTTTTTCCCAGGGTTGGAGAATCGAGCACTAGAGGACATCAATTTAAGGTTAAACACGGAGAATAAAAGGGAACCTGAGGACCAAGTTTTTTTTTTTACAGAGGGAGTGGTGCATATGGAATGTGTTGCCAGAGAAAGTGGTTGAGGTGGGTACATTAACAACATTCAAAAGGCATTTGGACAAATACACGGACAGGAAAGGTTTAGAAGTGCATGGGCCAAGTGCATGGAAATGGGGTTACCCTGGTTGGACATTTCGGTCGGCATGGACCAATTTCGGCCAAAAGACCTGTCTCCATGCTGGAGAAATCGATGGCTCTATGAGGATGGTTCTGAAAGAATCAAACTACATTTAATTCTATGCAAAAGGTCTTACAAGTAAGTCTGATGAAATGAGGGTCTGTATGGGAGCATGGGACTGGGATGGTGCAGCTATTACAGAAACTTGGGCTGAGAGAAGGGCTGTACTGGCAGCTCAATGTTCTGGGTTTTAGGTGTTATCGGAATGATAGAAAGAGAAGCAAGAGAGAACGGGTGTGATATTTTTGATTATGGAAAACATAACTACTGTAATTCAGGAAGATATTTCTGAGAGATAATTTAGTGAAAATGTGTGGGCTGGAATTATAAATAAGAATGGAATGATAACCTTGATGGGATTGTATTATAGGCTCTCCAATAGTCAGAGGGAAATTTGAGAAATAAACATATAGAGATCTTAAATATGAGTAACAATAAGGCCATAATAGTATGGGATTTTAAATTTCTAAACGTTGACTGGAACTGTTACAGTGTTAAAGTTTGATGGTGAATAATTTGTTGAATGCATTCAGGATTTTTTTCTTTTTCACTATGTGAATGATCCTACGAGAAACAAGGCAAGTGATTGCAGTGTTAGTCTGGGAACACTTTGTGACTGGTGATCAGAATACTATTATTTGCAATATAGTTATGGAAAAAGCATACGTTTTCCATGTAAGTTGAAGTTCCAAATTGAAGTAAGACAAATTTTAAGGATATGAAACAAGAACTTTCAAAAGTTGATTTTAGAAGACTGCAAGTAAGGAGATGACTGACAAGTTGGAGGGCTTCAAAAGGTAAGGCTGGTAAGGTTATGGAACAATGGATGAATTAAAGTGTTAAATTTCTAGTCAAGAATAAAAAATCATTATGTATTAGATAATTGGGATTACCTGAATCTCTTGAAGGGTAAAAGCGTATAGGGACATTCTTAAGAAGCAAATTAGGAAGGTAAAGAGGAAATATCATATAGCCTTGGTAAAACAGGATAAAGGTAATTGAAAATTATTTTACAAATACATTAATCACACGAGGGCAATTAGAGCGAGAGCAGGAACTCTTAAAGATCAACAAGTAAACTTTGTGTTGAACCTCAGGAGATGGGAGAGATATTAAATGAATAATTCACTTAAACGAATAACACTTTTCACTGTTGAGAAAGAAATGGAGGCAAAAGTACCCAGGTAAATAAATATTGAAGTTTTGAGAACAGTTCATATCACAGAAGAGGTAGTGCTGGAGGTCTTAGAAAACATAAAGGTAGATGAAGCTCCAGGAGTTGATCAGATGTGTCCCAGGACGCTGTGGGAAGTAATGGAGGAAATTGCAAGGGCATGAGCAGAAATATATGTATCATCTATAAACATGGACCAAGAACCAGAAGACTGGAAGCTGACTAACATTATGCCATAGTTTATAAAGTGATGTAACAAGTAGGCTGGGAAATATAGACTAGTGAGTCTGGCATCGAATGTAGTTAAGTTGTTGGAAATGATTCTGAAGGATGGGATTTCATGTATATTTGGAGATTCAAGGATTGATTATGAATAGTGAGCATGATTTTGTGTGAGGAAAATAGTGTCTCACAAACTTGATTGCGCTTTTTAATGGAGCAAACAAAACAATTGACCCAGCAGTCTGTCTGACATAACCTACATAGCTGTCCGACAGAACATTAAACGTGCAAAGCTGAGTGACCCAGCAGAGAACCTGCACAGCTGTATGACCCTACAGAGAGCCTGCACAGCTGTGTGACCCAGCAGTGATCCTGCACAGCCATGTGACCAAGCAGTGACCCTGCACAGCTGTGTGACCCAGCAGTGATCCTGCACAGCTGTGGCCAAGCAGTGACCCTGCACAGCTGTGTGGCCAAACAGTGATCCTGCACAGCTGTGTGGCCAAGCAGTGATCCTGCACAGCTGTGTGGCCAAACAGTGATCCTGTACAGCTGTGGCCAAGCAGTGACCCTGCACAGTTGTGTGACTAAGCAGTGATCCTTTACAGCCATGTGATCCAGCAGCGATCCTATACAGCTGTGTAACCAAGCAGTGACCCTGCTCAGCTGTAACCAAGCAGTGACCCTGTACAGCCGTGTGACCAAGCAGTGATCCTGTACAGCTGTGTGACCCAGCAGTGACCCTGCACAGCCATGTAACCCTGCACAGCTGTGTGATCTGGCAGTGATCCTGTACAGCTGTGTGACCAAGCAGTTACCCTGCACAGCCATGTGACCCAACAGTGATCCTGTACAGCCATATGACTAAGGAGTGACCCTGCATAGCCATGTGACCCAGCATTGATCCTGTACAGCCATGTGATCAAGGTGTGATCCTGTACAGCTGTGTGGCGAAGCAGCGATCCTGCACAGCTGTGTGGCCAAGCAGCGATCCTGCACAGCTGTGTGGCCAAGCAGTGATCCTGTACAGCTGTGTGGCCAAGCAGTGATCCTGTACAGCTGTGTGACCCATCAGTGACTCTGCATAGCCATGTGACCCAACAGTGATCCTGTACAGCCATATGACTAAGCAGTGACCCTGCGTAGCCATGTGACCCAGCAGTGATCCTGTACAGCTGTGTGGCCAAGCAGCGATCCTGCACAGCTGTGTGGCCAAGCAGTGATCCTGCACAGCTGTGTGACCCAGCAGTGATCCTGTACAGCTGTGTGACCAAGCAGTGACCCTACACAGCCATATGACCAAGCAGTGATCCTATACAGGTGTGTGACCAAGCAGTGACCCTGCACAGCCATGTGACCAAGCAGTGACCCTGCACAGCCATGTGACCCAACAGTGATCCTGTACAGCTGTGTGACCAAGCAGTGACCCTGCACAGCCGTGTAACCCTGCACAGCTGTGTGACCCAGCAGTGATCCTGTACAGCCGTGTGACCCAGCAGTGATCCTGTACAACTGTGTGACCCAGCAGCGACCCTGCACAATTGCGTGGCCAAGCAGTGATGCTGAGCAGCGGTTTGACCCAGCAGCGACCCTAGACAGCTGTGTGACACTACAGTGACCCTGCACAACTGTGTGAGCCAGCCGTGACCCTGCACAGCTGTGTGACCCAGTAGTGACCCTGGGGACCTAACTGCTTCTGCTCTTTGGTTTAAAAATCTCATCCAAGAAAGAGAAACAGTGAAATTCACAGCTGACCTTAGAGAAATTTGTATGAGGGTGCTGACAGCAGATGAATGGCTAAGTGGTTAGTTTTTGAGACGTAACCTTATTTGTGTTTGTCTTGAGTATCTACCTTACTGAGGTGAGGCGATGTGTTTTGATTATATGTTTTTATTGCAATCTGTCCCTTGTTTAAACTTTAAAGACCTAAAATAGTTTGGAGCTGTAAAACTGTGCCATTTTCTGTTTCTGTAGATTAAGGTGCAAAGATGGCCTTTATTAGTGATGTGTTTTTCCTGTCGGATTCAAAGATTAAGCAGATTGGCTTAATCGCAGTCATTGAGAAAATGTAAGAGTTCATATTGAAGGATGTGGATATGGGATTTCACAAAGTCAACATGGATTGATGAAAGAGAAATCGTGTTTTACAAACATATGGGAATTCCTTGAAGATAAACTCAGAATATATAAGGAACATCAAGTCGATGTAATGCATTTGGGTTTTCAGAAATGTTTAGGTAGTGTCCCAGAAAGCAAATTAGTTTTGCAAAATCAAAGCAAGTGGGATTGGGGTATTATACTGACCTGGATTGAGAATTCATTAACAAACAGAAAGCAGAATGTGTATTTTTTGGAGTAGAAGGTAATGATGAGTGTGGTTCAATAAGGATCACAGTTTGGGTTCCAGCTATTCACCAGTAGCTGTGGTGATTTTGTTTTCATTCATGACAGTAAATACTGGGACATACCTCGACACTACTCTCAGTTTTTCTGTTTATTTATTAATTGGAAAATCAATGTGACAGGATATTTCATCATCTCCCTGACTTGCTCTCTGAACTTCGATTGAGTTGCCACATAAACAAATGTATTTGTGCAGCAATTTAAATTTGCCAGTGAAAGGCCAACCATTGCAAATATAAGTTCTGAATTATTGTAATTTCTCAGGAAAGTTCCTCGAATATTATAGTAAAAGAATTCTGTAACATGCACTGACCACAGAATTATGAAGGTGCCAGATATAGTCAAAAGTAAAATCACAGACTTTCTTCTGCTCTCCATCTCTGGGTCACTGGGATTCTCTCCTTTTCTCTGACTCTTCAGTCCCTGACGAATCTGACTGGTCACTAAAATGTGTCTCACGGTCAGAGTGTTGAGCAAAAGAATTAAAGCGTATGGAAGCAAGGGCGTTAAAATCCTATCAAACCAATTAAATCCAACCCATCCAGGCTCAGTAAAATAATTTTCCTTTGGATAGCAGAACCATGAAACGTTGGCAATGATCTGTTTTGGTTCATATATAAAGTAGAAGGGGACATTTTTAAAACAGAGCAGAATGCAGGTTATTGAGAGGATGAGAGCTGCATTTTTCCTGTTGCAATATTTCGTTTTCAGGTTCTGGAAACAAATGGCAATGAATCGATCACAGGAAAAGGTGACTGTGAACCAGACAGAACAATCCATTGCTGCACGTAGCAGAACATTGTGAACACTGCACACAGGGGTGAGGTCCAGGAAAGACACAGGGAAATAATAAGAGCTAATCTGCCACAGAATAACCTCAGTGATAATAACAAATAGATCTGCTATCGCCATGGCTACCAGGTAATGACAGGTGCAGGTTGAGAGGCCGCACGTTCCTCGGGACAGAATCAGAATTGAAAGTAAATTAACTGCATGAGAAATAAGAGAACAGAAAGTGTTAAATTGCAGTTTGAATAAATTAGCAATTTTTCAGAAGATTTGTAGCTCAGGTTGAGCATCTGGTTCTAAGTTTGCTCGCTGAGCAATAAGGTGTGTTGTCAGACATTTTATCACCATACATGGTAACATCATCAGTGAGTGTCCGGTGAAGTGCTGGTGTTATGTCCCACTTTCTATTTATGTTTCTTGGTTTCTTAGGATGAGTGATATCATTCCTGGTTCTTTTTTTCTCTTAGAAGATGGTAGATGTGGTTCAAATCGATGTGTTAATTGATGGAGTTCCAGTTAGAATGCCATGCCTCCAGGAATTCTAATGTGTGTCTCTGTTTAGCTTGTACTAGGATGGATGTATTGTCCCAGTCAAAGTGGTGTCATGCTTCACCTGTATGAAAACATACTAGTGATAGTACGTCATATCTATTTGTGGCTAATTGGTGTTCATGTATCCCGATGGCTAGGTTCCTGCGTGTTTGTCTGAGGGAGTGTTTGTGACACTCCCTGCATGATATTTGTAAGTGGCATTCATTTTGTTAGTTGTAACACCAACGATTCACTGGAAACTCCAGGATGATGGTGATGAAACATCTGAAAACAAAGCTTCCAGCTCAGCGAGCAAACTTACAACCAGAACAACAAGCAAAATGAATGTAACTTACAAAATACTATGCAGGGAATGTAACAAAAACTACATTAGACAAACAGGCAGAAAACTAGCCACCAAGATACATGAACGTCAACTAGCCACTAAAAGACATGACCCACTATCACTAGTATCTTTTTATACAGGTGAAGCAGGGCACCATTTTGCCTGCGACAGCACAACCATCCGAGGGCAACCTAAACAGTGACATGCACGAGAATTCTGAGGTGCATGGAATTCTAACCAGAATCTAGTAATTAACACATCGACTTGGAGTCCATATACCATCGTCTGTGGAAAAGAACCGGACGAGGTAGCACCCGCCCTAAGAAACCAAGATACATAAATAGAAAGTGGGACATAACGCCAGCACTTCACCTGAGGCTCACTGATGAAGTTACCCAGAATGGTGACGAAACATCTGAAAACAAACCTTTCAACTCAGCAAGCAAACTTATAACCAAGAACAAAAGGGACTGTAACAAAAACTACATCAAACAAAGAGGCAGAAAACTCGCTACCAGGATGCATGTACAACAACAAGCCACAAAAATATATGACCCACTATCACTAGCATCTTTTCATACAAACGAAGAACGACACCACTTTGACTGGGACAACACATCCATCCGAGGACAAAGTAACCGGAGGGATGCATGAGACTTCTTATAGACAAGGCATTCTAACCAGAATTCCATTTATTAACAGATCGATTTGGACCCCACCTATCATCCTCTGTGAAAAAGAATCACAAATTGTATTACTCACCCTAAGAAACCAAGACACATAAATAGAAAGTGGGACATAACCGGTGGCTCAGTGGTTAGCACTGCTGCCTCACAGCACCTGGGTCCCAAGGTCGATTCCAGCCTCGGCGACTGTCTGCGTGGATGTTGCACATTCTCCCCGTGTCTGCATGGGTTTCCTTCGGATGCTCCAGTTTCCTGCCACAGTCCAACGATGTGCAGGTCGGGCAAATTGGCCAAGCTAGATTGCCCATAGTGGGAGGTGCATTAGAAAGAGGGAAATGGGTCTGGGTGGGTTACTCTTCAGAAGGTCAGTGTGGACTTGTTGGGCCGAAGGGCCTGCTTCCACACTGTAGGGAATGTAATCTAATAATCTAAACAAACACGAGCACTTCACTGGAGGCTCACTGATACGTTACCTAATATGGTGATGATGCATCTGGAAACACATCCTCCAGCTCAGATTGTATAAATCTCTGCACATGACTCAAACAGTGACGATAGCTTTTTTTTTTAGCACCACTAAAAGTTTTAATTTCATGTATTTTGTGGGTTCACAGTTGCCACTAAATGCATTCTATTATTGACACATTCCAGGATAGTTTTTAACTGGCCAAGACTGAGATTCTACACTAACGCAAATCCTCCACAAATGATGCCTCTCCCCACTTTCAGGCTGTCCAAAGGGTTTCTTGCCCCATGACAAGTTTGGAGCCTGGAGAGATTTAGAGACTGTGTAAGATTGGACTGGATCCATAAATCAGACTCACCTGAGAAACTGAATCAGACCGTTTCTTGTTCGAGTCCAGTAAGTAGTACCAGAATCCTCCTCAGTTTGGGTTTGCCAAGTGGCATATTCCCCTCAGAATTAATACTCTTACCCTGGATCCCATCTTCAAGAAGCAGTTCTGATGCAGAGTCATACTGGATCCGAAGTGTTAACTCTGTTTCTACCCCCTGGAATGCTGCCTGGCGCATTTATTTTTTCCAGTGTTCTCTACGCTGGCACACAGTTCTCATTAATAAACAGATCCCTCCATGTGTCTTGGATTTGATTCCCAACTCAGGGTACAGAACTCAATCAAGAACAGGAAACCACTCCTGCCAGACTTGAGAGACGGACACTAGCTCCTGAAGAGGTGTGTATCACGAGAACACTGATGTCATATGTGACAATTCACTGAATACTGTTATTTAATCAAATTGCTCTGACATATCACCGCTGAGGTGGAACTTGAATGCATTCAAAGAGTTAAAGAGTCATAGAGATGTACAACATGGGACATGGAAACAGACCCTTCAGTCCAACTCGTCCATGCTGACCAGATATCCTAACCTAACATAGTCCCACTTGCCAGCACCCGGCCCTTATCCCTCCAAACCCTCCCTATTCATATACCCATCCAAATGCCTCTTAAATGTTGCAATTGTACCAGCCTCCACCACTTCCTCTGGCAGCTCATTCCATACACGCACCACCCTTTGCTACTTTAATGCTACTTTCAATGATCCATACCCATTTACATCTAGGTACCTCTGCTCTTTCACTCCCTTTAGAATTGTGCTCCATATTTTATAGCTGCTCACTCCACTAACTTGTGTTACGACACAGGCTAAACAACCTGCTAATTTAAACCTGCTGAATAAAAATGGTTTAACCCATGCCATAATCCTTGTGGTTCAGAGTGCGGGCCTTACCACTTCACCACAAGGGCTCTAGCGAGTCAGGATTAAACTGCCAATACATTCAAAATGTCTGACTTAATAAATGACATCAATGTTCGAGTGTCTGTATAATTGTGAGCACCAGATCAGAATGTAACATCATCCTTCGCAAAGCACAGAGAGCAACTCTTAACCAGATTTACAAAGCCTCAATAGGTTAAGTCACTTACCAGGAAGGCTAATGATAGCAAGAGTCACATGGAATAATTTATTGATAATACCAAATGTTTCAAGCATTTCCTCTGGAAAGTGATCTGTGCTTTCGTGCCGCAGTCAATCCCTCTGCATCAAACACGTTTCCAAACCCAATGCTTTATGCCATGGGGATCGCCTGGGGATTTTGAGGTCGCAACACTGTTCAAATTAGTGTTTCTTTGAAATGTGAACAAACAGATTATGACAACGTCCATTATGGGCTTGAGTAAATATTTATTTATTTCTAAAATTCAGTTTTAAGTATTGGACAATTCTGATCATATTAATTGATGAAATGAGAAGCTTTATTCCAGACGCAATGTTGTATTCCACTCAAACATTCCCATCTCTAAATCTCATAGTGTTCCAAATATATCCTTCTCCGGAGAATGCACACTCAGCAACTGGCTCTCTCATTGAGCTGACTAGCTGGTTTGCAATGAAGACGAAATACAGATCCCACACTATCTGAAGTTACCCTGAAGGACTTTCCCCATCTCACCTCACCGGTATTGTAAAGTGTGATTTGATTTATTGTTATGTGTGTCTGAGTACAATGAAAAGCATTGTTTGGGAGCAGTATAGGAGATCACAATAAGCAAAGACTTATAACGTAGGGCAAAAGAAAAAGTTGCACACTGTAATATTTAGAGATATAGAATTTAATTTTGAAAATGTCGAATGGTTATAACAAATGTTAACTTAATCTGCTGTCGGGAATTCACAAGGACCAGCCCAGTGTCACACCATTTTGAATACTTTTAAACTCACCACCAGTTGCCCCTCTCCCATGAGGTAGTGATATGTGTCCCTTTGCTCCATGGCCACACATATATCTCCAGTAATCAACAAAAGGAGAAGGCGAACTCATTCATACAACAATAAGACTGAAACCGTTCACAAATCTCGTCAGACAGAAATGCTGATGGGTTTATCCATCTTGGCCTTCTCTAGCAGGCAAAGGCTGTGGACCTGGTCACATTCTAACAATGGGACAGATGACATGTGCTCCAGAATATCCTACATCCCTCGTCAGGCAGCTGCTGCTGAGCTGCAGCACTGACATCTAACTGAGAGAGTGAAAACTTGCCCAGGTATGTCATACACTAAAAGCAGAACAAAGCCAACCCAACCAATTACCACCCCATCAATCGACTTGTAATCATCAGTAAAACGATGGAAGGGATCCTCAACAGTGCTACCAAGCAGCTTCTGCTCAGCAATAACTGACGCCCAGTTCGAGTTCTGCCAGGGCCACGCAGCTCCCGACCTCATTACAGCCTCATTTCAAACATAGAGAAAAAGAGTTGATTCCAGATGTAGCATGGGTATGACAATGCTTATCAGGAAAGGCTGCATTTGACTGAGTGTGACTTCAACGGCCTGAGCACGTCCGGTGTCAATGAAAATTGAGGAAAACTCTCCACTGGCTGGAGTCATAACTGGTACAAAGGGGAAAGACTGTGATTGTTGATGGTCAGTCATCTTAACGACAGAAAATCTCTGCAGGACTTCTTCAGGAGACTGTCTTTGGCCCAAACGTCTTCAGTAGTATTATTAAAGTACTTCCCTCCATGATGAGATGCATTAGCCAATGTACGTCCAATCTTCAACAGCATATAGGATTACTCAGATACTGAAGCAGTCCATGTCCAAGCGCAATTAAATCTGGATCATGTCCAGGACTGGGATGAAAAGCTTCAGGAAACATTCATGTCAATAAATGCCAGACTATGGTAATCTCTAACAAGAAAGACTTAAACCATCATCCTTTCATTTTCTATATGGTTCCCATCGCTGAATCCTCAACTGTCAAGATCTTGGGGTAACAATTAACTCGATAGTGAACTGGAGTAGCCATGTAAATACAATGGTGACAGAGCAGATCAGAGCCCAGTGAACAACACAACGACTCTTTGACTCTAAGTCATCAGCATAGCCAAAACAGCAAGGCATGGTTGTTGGCAGGCCATTTGTCTAAATGTTCAACAGTGCTTGATAGCTCTGTGTCAGTGAATTGTTCGGTGTGTCCCATGTACGTCCTAGTTGTCACAGAGTTATAGTTATAGAGATGTGCAGCACAGAAAGAGGCCCTTCGGTTCAACTGGTTCATGCCCACCAGATATCCCAAATTAATCTCATCTATTTGCCAGCATTTAGCCCATATCCCTCTAAACCCTTCCTATTCATATATCCATCCAGATGCCTTTTAAATGTTGTAATTGTATCAGCCTCCACCTCTTCGTCTGCAAGCTCATTCCATATACACGCCACCTTCTGCGTGAAAAGGTTACCTCTTAGACTCCTTCTAAATCTTTGCTCTTTCACCTTAAACCTATGCCCTTTCATCTGATCCCTAAGAAATAGACCTTAGCTGTTTACCCTATACATTCCCGTCATGATTTTATGAATTTCAGTAAGATCACCCCTCGGTCTCCAATGCCACAGGGAAAATAGCCCCAGCCCATTCAGTCTCTCTCTATTACTGACTTCTCGAACCCTGGCAACATCATTGTAAATCTTTCCTGCAAAATTTTAAGTTGAGCAACATCATTCTTATAGGAAGAAGAACAAAATTATACGCAGTATTCAGAAAGTGGTCCAAGCAATGTCCTTTACAGTGGCAGCATGACCTCCCAACTCCTTATATTTAATGTACTGATTAATGAAGGTAAGCATTCCCCGGCAGTGTGGAGGACACAATGAGTGAGCTATTGAAGATGGTGGGAGCATGTTCGGCCGTCCACTCGAGGCTGGCCACATTTTTATTTTTTCTCTGATTCTGGTCATTTCTTTTTCCTTACCCTCTGAAGTTCTGCAGAGAGGCAACAGTGACGATGGTATCGTGGGAAGTGTGGCAGGAGACGGGCTCCTGAGGAGTGCCAGCTGGATGTCTGGTGCATGGAATTGGCTGTGTGTCTGAGGCTAACATGGCCAGAGCAAGCCCGAAGTATTGATGAGGGAGGCATCTGTGACATCGAGAGTGGGAAGACAGAGATTTCCCAGAGAGTGGGCCAAAATGGTGGGGATTAAACCCTCACAGGAAATGCCCTTCAGAAAGTCTGTACAACATTTACCTTTATTCCAATATTTTTCCATTTAACAATACGGACGACTGTAATGTTAACATTTAACTTCATTTCTTGATTTTTCTACTTACAATAAGATCAATGGGGATGCTTTGTTTTTGATTTTGTGTCTGTGTTACTACTTGTACCTCAGGTTTGCACCGAGGTACCTTTATACCAAAGATGGTGCCGTATTTGGTGACATTAAACACTTTTCACTGTACTCCTGTACTTCTGTACTTGTGGACACATGATAATAAAGCTTAAATATAAAGATAAATCAAATACCAAACACCTTCTTCACTATGCTATCTACCTGTGACTCCATTTTCAAACATCTATGAATGTGTATTCCAAGGTCTCTTTGTTCAGCAACACTCCCCAGGACCTTCCCATTAAGTGTATAAGTCCTGCCATAATTAGCCTTTCCAAAATGCAATAACTCAGATTTATCTAAATTAATAGAGTGGTAATAGTCGGGAATTTTAACGTTTCAAACACAGTCGAGGACAGCCAGAGTGTTAAGGGTTGAGATGGAGAGGAAGTTGTTAAGTGTGTACAAGAAAGGTTTCTGATTCAGTATGCAGATGTAAGTACGTGCAGGCTCAAAACATGACTTACTCTCAGGAAATAAGGCTGGCCAGGTGACTGAAGTGTCAGTGGGGGGCACTTTGTGGCCAGCGACCATAGATCTATTAGTTTTAAAATTGGCCAATTTTGCAAGTACCTGGCAAGAACCTTCAACGTTGTCTGCAGGGAAATGTTTGTAGGTGAAGCGATGGTTAGAAAATGGGAGCCTCCTAAAATGAGATAACAAGGGTCCAGAGACAGTATGTTCCTGTTCGGCTGAAAGGCAAGACTGGTCGGTGCAGGAATGCTGGATGATGGAAAAAATTGAGGTTTTGGTAAAAAGAAGGATGCATATGTCAGGGATAGACAGCAGAGATCGAGTCAATAGGTATAAGAGTATGAGGGGAGTTGGAGTATACTTAAGAGGGAATGGATGTAGGTTTGCTCGCTGAGCTGGAAGGTTCATTTTCAGACATTTTGTCACCATACAAGGTAGCATATTCAGTGAGCCTCCGAATGAAGCACTGGTGTTTTCGCTGACTTTCGAATTTGTTTGAGTTTCCTTGGGTGGTGATGTCATTTCCTGTGGTGACATAATTTCCTGTAGTGATGTCAGTTCCTGTTCTTTTTCAAAAGTTTGGTAAATCTTCTCAAATCTTGTTAACTTAAGAGGGATATGGCAGGGCAAAAAGCGGACGTGAGATATCTTTGGCAAAAAGGGTTAAGGAGAATTCGAACGGATTTGGCAAATATATTAAGGACAGAATTGTAACGCAGGAGAAAATAGGACTCCTGAAGCATCATGTGGCAGCCTGTGTGTGGAAATGCAGGAGATGTGAGCAACAGTAAACGAGCATTTTGCATCTTTGCTTACTACGCAGAAAAGCATGGTCGATACAGAATGATAGGGAAACAGATGGTGACATCTTGAAAAATGCCCAGATTGCATCAGAAGTGATGCTGGATATCTTAAAAATCATGAGGTTGGATAAATCCCCCGCACCCAATGAGGTGTCCTCCCAATCTCTTCGGGAAGCAAGGGAAATGATTGCTGTGGGACTTGCTTAGATATTTGTATCATTAATAGTAGGTGAGGTGCTGGAAGACTGGAGGTTGGCGAACATGGTGCCAGTATTTAAGAAAGGTGTGAAGGTACAGCCAGGGCAGTGTAGAGTGGTGAGCCTGACATTCGTGGTGGGCAAGCTGTGAGAGTGAATCTGCAGGGGCTGGATTTACATGTATTTGGAGTGGCAAGGACTGATTAGGGGCAGTTGACATGCCTTTGTACATGCGCTATCATGTCCCACCAACTTTACTGAGTTTTTTGAAGAAGTATCAAAGAAGATTGATGAGGCAGAACAGTGGACGTGATCGATATGGACTTCAGGAAGGTGTTCAAACTGGTTTGTTATGATAGACAAATTCATAAAGTTAGCTGGCATTGAACTCAGGGAGACCCAGCTATTTGGATGCAAAACTGGCTTGTAGGTGGAAGACAGAGAGTGGTGGTGTTGGCTCGCTTTTCAGACTGGAAGCCTGTGACCAGTGATGTGTGAGTGGAATTGATGCTGGATTCACAGCTTTTTGTTATTGATATGAATGGTTTTAAATTGACAATTTATATTCTCATTGGTAAGTTTGCAGATGACACCAAATATAAAGTGAAATTTGACAGGGAAGAAGGTTGGTCACATGAGCCAATGATCCGAGCAGTCGCAGATAGAGTTTAATTTAGATGAATGTGAGATGCTGCACTTTGAAAGGCAAATCGGAGCAGGACATACACAGTTATTGATAAGGTCCTGGACATTGTTGCTGAACAAGGAGACCTTGGAGTGCAAGATCATAGATCATTGAAAATGATTTCGAGATAGAGAGGTTGTTGATGACAATATTTGGTATAATTTGCTTTATTGATCAAAGCACTGAGTATAGGAATTGGGAGATCATGTTGTGGCTGTGCAGGACATTGGTTAGGCCATGTTTAGAATATTGTGTGCAGTTCTAGTCTCCCTCCAAGAATGTTAGAAAATTTGAAAAGTTTCAGAAGAGATGTTGCCAGGTTTGGAATATTTGAAGTATAGCGATAGGCTGAATATGCTGGGACTGTTTTTCCTGGAGGGTCGTAGGCTGAGGTGTAACCTTATGCAAGTTTATGAAATCATGAGAGGCATTGAAAAAATAATAGAGAGGGTCTTTTCTCTGTTATGGAGGAGTCTAGAACTAGAGCGTATTGTTTTACGGTGAGAGGGGATAAATTGAAAAGGAACTGAATGGGCACCCATTTCATGGTGCGGTTGTGGAATGAATTACCAGAAGTGGTGGTGGCTGGGACAATTACATAATTTAAAAGGTATCTGGATGAGTAGATAAATAGAAAGGATTGAGAGGGATACATGGGCAAATGAGACTGAATGAATTTAGGATATGTGTTCAGCATGGATAATTTAGACTAAAGTGTGTGTTTCCATGCTGTACTACTCCATGTGTTTAACCACGGCCAGAGTGCGAAGAACAATCGAACAAATGTTCCATAGCAGTTGAATATCAAAACTTTAAATTTGACTTCGCTTTTTGAAATGAATCCCTGCCTTTTGGTTGCAATGATAGGGTTTTGTGTGCAGGGAGAAATCTGAGATGACGTTTTGAGTTGAGTGACCCATGTTCAGATGAAAATGTTCTGATGAAGCATGATTCCATTCACCCTGTTTCTCTCTCCACAGCTACTGTCATACTTGTTGGGTTTTGTTTTGTTTCATTTTTTTCAGCATTCAAAGCCTTAATTTATATCATTAAAATGCTTCACTTCCAAACCTGCCTCTCAGAATGAATTCTTCGAATCATAGAAACAGATTGTAAAGGAGAGGGCCTTCGGTCGTTCCAGTTTGTGGTATCAAAGCTGCAAAAAATCTACTCTTGTCCCAGTTTCCAGCACTATCCTCATAGTCTCGAATATGATGATGCTTCAAGCGTTCATCCAGGTAGTTTTTAAAGTTTGTGACGTTTCCTGCTTCCACAACTCTCCCAGGCACTGAATTATCAGACACCCACCACTCTCTGGGTGAACGCCTCTTCCTCAGATCCCCCGAACCTCTTCCCTTTCACCTTAAAAATATGCCCCCCTGCCATCTGACAATTCCTTGCCTACCCATAGTTAAACACAGGAGTGAGCAGCTTCAAAATGGATCAGGCCATTGGAGCTGTCATGTTCAAACTTGACATCTGAACCTTCCCAACTGTCCCAGTGTTGTGCTAAAATCTTATATTGCTATCTGTGCTGACGTAGAGAAGCTTGATCAGTAATTGCCAAATTGTATTTTACTTCCTGTTTCTTTCAGTTAATTTCCTGGTGATTATGGTTCTTGCACGGGGAAAGTGTGGCCTCTCTAACTGGAGGCACTGCCTGTTGGCTACTGTTTGTTCTCACTGACATCATACTGTGGAAACTCAAATTCTTTGACATGCCAATGTGTTTCCTGGATCTCACCGCTGTGTGCCGTCCTGCCTATGTCATGGCTCGTGCAGCCACAGACTGTTCCGTCTGGTTCACTTTGATCGTTTTGTGGCTATTTGCTACCTGAAAATGAAGAGAAAATATTGGACAGAAAAAGCCTTGGCTGTGGCTATGGCTGCAACTGGAATTCGTCTCATTGCAAAAAGCATTCCCTTTTATTTTTGGTTTGAACCTTGCAGTATAATTAATAATGTTCTGTGGCACTGCCGAATAAAATCAAGTTATTTTACAGATCCCAGGTGGCTGGGATTCAGGTGGTTTGATATCATTTTAACCCCTTTCATACCATTCGTGTTAATTCTGTTGATGAATACTCTGATGGTCAGACACATTCTATTGATCAGTCGAGTCCGCAAGAGGAAGGGAGAGAGGCACAAAGACACAGAGATGGAGAATCGGTGGAGGTCAGTGATTTCCCTCTTCACCATATCCATTAGCTTCATACTTCTGTGGACAGTGCACGGTTCAAACGTCTTGTACTTTAGCTTTAAAGGAACAAATCGCTGGAACAAGGATTTTACGTACATTGCAAAAATGCTGAGGGGTTTAAGCTGCAGCACGAACACATTATTTTGTGCAGTGACTCTGTCCAAGTTCAGAGCAAAGTTCAAGAATGCGGTGAAACAATTGGTTACATAAATTCTTTGCTTAATGACTCAGCAAAAGAACTAGGAGAGGTCCGCAGGCATCTGCAGTGTTCCCAATGCAGGAATTGCATATGTGCAGACTGAATTTCATCAGCACAATCACATGGATTGAGTTGAACACCCTGCAGTGCATGGTGAGGGGCGAAGCAAGATGGGTCACCATTCACTATACTCAGGTACATGCTACTATCCCTGATTGACTGACGGATTGACACACATGGAGACAGACATTCAATGAGGATCAGTAGGCCATTCAGCCCTTCGAAACTGGTCTACCCATCATTCCAGAACATCACAGCTCATACAATTCTAAAATGTAATCCACATTCCTGTCTGCCCCGGGTAATGATGCCAATCTCCCAGTTTTAACAAGAATCCATCCACCTCAACTTTAAGGAGTATTAGAAGAAGTAACAAAGGGACAGCAGGTAAGGGAACAAGAGGTGACTGTCAGGGGCAGGGGAGGTTGGAAAGAGGGTGGAGGATTGATTCCAAATGGTGGACTGGCTTTTAGCGATGGACTCATCTGGAACGTTGATTATTCACAGACAACCCTGAGAATGAGTGATAAAGTCCGGCAGCAGGGGTTTCTGCATTTCCCCTGCAGGTGAGGAGAGGGAGGGACAGCAACATGTCATTCCTGCACCATGATCATTGTCAGTCTCTGTCTGTTCGCTGGCAATAAACATTTTATTACAACAAAAGAAAGTCTCGGTCTGCTGGTGATCCCTGTATCTGAACTGTTTCTTGCTCCATTCACATTTGTTCAGTTTTGACAGGGTTTCTCGAGTCCCCCTCATGTTTACTTCCACCACAGGAATATTGCTTTCTCTCTCTCTCCGCCTCTTTCTGCATGTCGTTGTCTCTGTCCCTCTCTTCCTCTCTTTCTCACTCTCTTTCGCTATGTTTGCATCTCTCTCTCCCCATCTCTAAATTTCTTGATGTCAGTCTCTCTCTGGCTCTCTCCCTCTACCTCTGTCTCTCTCTCTCTCTCTGTCTTTACCTTTGTCTGTCTCATGTGTTTTATTTCTCTCTCTCTCTCTCTCTGCCTCACGCTCTGTTTCCTTTTCTCACGTTGACCACATCAGACACGTGTTATTTCAGTTTAACATTTGCTCACATGAATTGGCTCAAAGCACTTCTATATCTCTTCTGAGTTTATCTGAGGAAGTGATTTGGAAAATACAAAATGCACTGGGGCATTCAACAACGCACTTCGACAGTCTCCATCTCTCTCCCTGTCCATGTGAGGGAGGTTGTGTTTAAGTGTTTCACTTTCCATCTGTGAGGGTCTCTGTGTGTGTCTATGTTTCATTGCCTTTGTGGGAATGTCACTCTGTGTGTGCTTTCACAGGTTTTGTCTCTGAATATGTCCCTGTGACACAGTGTGAGTGCATTTCTGCCTCCGTGTTTGGTTTCCCTCTGCGTGTGGACCTGGAGAAGTATTTTGGTGACTACATATTGCAGTGTTTACGTGCTTGGGTATGTTAGTCAGTCTATGTGGGAGTGTTTCTGTGATAGTGAGTATATTTGTGTGGATGTTTGTTACTGTGACAGTGTGCATGTGTATCTGCGTGTGTTTTGACATTGCATCTGTTGTGTTTGTGTCTGTGTATGCAGTGTTTGTGTGGTTACATTCCGGTGACAATGTTTTTTTGTGTATTTGTGTTACTGTCAGCATGTTTTAATGGTTGCTGACTCTATATGTGTGTGTCTCTGACGTTCACTGCATTATTGTGGGAATGGGGCTGTGTCTCTCGCCGCCTGTGCTGCTGCTTAAGCAGCTGCGTGTGTTGGTCAGAATGTGTTTTCCTCCCTGTCCATGTGTCAGGATCTTTCTGTGGCCCCAGCAGGATCTCCGTTTGCCTCGCTGTGGGCGTGTCACTGTTCACTTCTGATGTATACAGATAATTGTATATGTGGTTCTGTAACTGTGTTTAACTGTGCTCATGTGTGTAGACAAGTGTGTCTGTAAATTCTTACATGGTTGATGTGCAATGTCTCTCGGTATGACTTCCCTTCTTTATGTGTGTGGGGATGCGGTTGTGATTATGCATCTGTGTGTAAATGTGTTTCTTTATTTGGGATGACTTTTTATATGCGTATGTATGTGATCTGTATCTCTGTTGGTCTGCTTGTATATCTTAGTCTGACTGTATTTCTGTCTGTGGATGCGTGTGCATTCTTTGTCTCTACGTAGGCGTGTTCCTACATGTCTCAGTATGGTGGCATTTCTGTGTGGACGTGTGTATGTGAAATTTGGGTGTGCTAATGTATCAGTGTATAGGTGTAGTCACCCAGTTTAGTGTTATTGTAATCCTCTGTGTGCTTGTGAGGATGAGGGTGTGTTTCGATGTCACTCAGGATCGGCTTATACTTCTGTCTGGAGTTTGTTTCCCATATCGCCGTTTGACTCTGTTTCTGTGTATGTTCGGGTGTTGTGGGTGGAAAATGGGATGTGTTCCTGTTTTTGTATTTTTCAGTATCTTCCTACGTCTCAACTTGAGTGTATTTGGGCGTGTGGGTGCACTTCTCCATCTGAGTGGCTTGTTTTTGCGTGTGTGTGCATGTGGGTGTGTTTCTGTGTCTCTCAGGATCACGTTATATTTCTGTCTCGTCATAACACTCCCTCTCCTGAAAAAGGGCGAATCAACCCCACAGCAGCCACGGTGCACAGATTGCTCTTAATGGAATTTACGTGGGAACGCAGGAAAAATCCAAACATCAGTCTCTCCATCTCACAGCTACTGAAATCTGAACTGTTACTTCGGTTTAAAGACCTATTGTCTAACTAACTACACAAGGCAAGGCAATTATTAATGTCATGCAAGGCACTAGGAATCTCAAAGGACCATGGGAACTTGGGATGCTTGCCCACTGATCCCTGAATGTCGGAGGGCAGGTTAATACAATCGTTAAGACACCACGTGCCTTGATCAGTCGCGGTGCAAATTCTTGGTTAGGGAGGTCTTTCTTGAGTTTTGTAGGACTGCATACACTCACATGAACACAAATATTCAAAACGCTGATGAGAGGTGGAAAGGGTGGAGACCTTTTAATAAGGGGAATAGGTCAGTTAGAAGAGAGTGGAGACAACCCCTCATAGATAAAGATCCAGAAATGGTTCCCTCCAAAAACACGTCAATCTCCTCTTATCAAGGAGAAAAAAAGCTGTTCAGAGTATGGTGTCACCAGCAGAGCTGATGAACTGGGCATTGACACTGTCTAATGAGCCTTGATGTTTCTCTTTGGTGCATTTTGTGTTTGTGACACATTTCTGCTCCTGAGTGTCAGTGGTGGAGGAAGTCTATGTTTGTAGTTGTAATGTCAATCAAGCAAGCTGCGTTATCCTGGGTGGTATCATGCTTTGTGAGTGTTGATGGAGCAACATTCAAAAAGAAACTGGGGATTATTTCGTTACACTTCTTACTTTCGCTTTGACTTTGGGGAGTCAGGAGGGGTGAGTTTCTTGCCGTGGTCTTCCTGGCTCTGACATCATTTTGTAGCAATAATATTCAAATTAATTATGACCAGCTATTTATTGATGAAGTAGCTGAAGCTGTTTTGTCCGAGGACAGTACACCGTGGAATTTCTGTAGAGACGTTCTGCAGCTGAAGTAACTCTCCTCTAACAGCGACAGCCACCTTCCTGTATGCCAGATATGACAGGTACGAGCAGGAAGTGTGCCCCCGATTGTCCTTCAAGTGAATTTTGAGCGTGCCACAGCGATGTCAGGGTGTGTCACTCTCACCTCCCCCTCCCCCCCCCCCCCCAACTCTGAGATTCAGCTCTTGGCCCATGTTTGAAGCAAGAATGTTATACATAAACAAAAGCAGACATTTCTGAATTGCTCAGCATGACTGGCGGCATCTGTGGAGAGATATCAGAATTAACACTTCAGGACTTGTGACACTTTCTCAGAACTTGTCGTAACTTGCCTTCCCAACTATTTTTGTGTCAACTGCAAATTTGGAAACAGCACATTTTCTTCCTTTCCCCAACTCATTCACATATACAGTATTGCATTCTTCATATGTACAGCATATAAAGTATTCAGTATTGTTATATGTTGGAGCTGAGTGTGTCTGTACAAATTTTGCTGTGTATAGGAGTTGATCATGTTTGCATGGAAATATTATTGTGCATTGTATCTGTTTGTGTTGATATGTAAACATTGTTTTGCTTTGGAGTTGTTTTAGTTTAAACATAAATATCGTTAAGCATTAGAACTGCTCATTTGTAAATATAAATATGGTTGTGTCTGGAAACGGTTCCTGGTCATATTTTCTTCCTATTTTCTATTTGAGTTGTTCTTGCTTTTATATTAATATTGTTGTATCTCAGTTATGTTCTTTTTTTATATAAATACCATGGTGTGTTGCGGCTGCACATCTGATTAACTTATCTGATTCTGTGCTGTGAACTTCGCCCAACAGTTCCTCCAAGATCAGTTATGAATTTCATTGTTTCCCAGATGCACACCGACGTCCAACGATACATGAATTCAAACAGGCTGTAACTGTGCAGGTTCTCTCTCTCTCTCCTGTAATAACCTGACCATGTGCTTCGATCGTCTTTCTTCTCCCTTCGAAACTGCTGTTGTTTTGACTTTTTTTTCCAAAGTTCCAAAACAATGCAACAGCACATGAATCCACTTGCTGATCCTGGAATTCGATGAAATCACTTCCAGCACCTAAAATACCTCAAAAAAGGAGCAACTGTTACAGGCAGAAAATTTTCCCGTCCTCCATCTTGGATTACCCCGAATCCTCTTGGGAAATAAGGCAGGGCAGGTGAATGAGTGTCAGTGGGAGAACACGTTTGAACCAGCGACCATAATTCTATTAGATTTAAAATAATGATGGAAAAGGATAGACCACATCTAAAAGTTGAAGTTCTAAATTGGAGAAAGGCAATTTTGACAGTATTAGGCAAGAACTTTTGAAAGCTGATTGGAGGCAGATGTTCACAGGTAAATGGTCGGCTGGAAGATGGGAAGCCTTCAGAAATGAGATAACGAGAATCCAGAGACAGTATATTTCGGTCAGTGTGAAAGGAAAGGCTGGTAGTTATAGGGAATGCTGGAGGACTAAAGCAATTGAGGGTTTGGTTAAGAAGAAGAAGGAAGCATATGTGAAGTATAGACAGGATAGATCGAGTGAATACTTAGAAGAGTAGAAAGAAAGTAGGAGTATACTTAAGAGGGAAATCAGAAGGGCAAAAAGGGGACGTGAGATAGATTTGGAAAAAAGAATTAAGAAGTTTTTACAAATACATTAAGGACAAAATGGTAACTAGGTAGAAAATAGAGCCCCTCAAAGATCAGCAATGTGGCATTTGAGTGAAGCCACAGACAATGGGGAGATACTAAATGAGAATTTTGTATCAGTATTTACTGTGGAAATGGATATGGAACATATCGACTGTAGGGAAATAGATGGTGACATCTTGCAAAATGTCCAGATTACAGAGGAGGAAGTGCTGGATGTCTTGAAAGGTGGATAAATCCCCAGGACCTGATCAGGTGTACCCGAGGACTCTGTGGGAAGCTAGACAAGTGACTGCTGGGCCTCTTGCTGAGATATTTGTATCATCGATAGTCACAGGTGAGGTGCTGGAAGACAGGAGGTTGGCTAACGTGGTGCCACTGTTTAAGAAGAGTGGTAAGGACAAGCCAAGGAACTATAGACTCGTGAACCTGATGGGCAAATTGTTGGAGGGAATCCTGAGGGACAGGATGTACATGTATTTGGAAAGGCAAGGATTAATGAGGGATAGTCAACATGGCTTTGTGAGTGGGAAATCATGTCTCACAAACTTGATTGAGTTTTTTGAGGAAATAACAAAGCTGACTGATGAGGGCAGAGCGGTTGATCTGATCTATATGGACTTCAGTAAGGCTTTCGACAAGTTTCCCCATGGGAGACTGGTTAGCAAGGTTAGATCTCACAGAATACAGTGAGAACTAGCCATTTGGATACAGAACTTGGCTGAAAGGTAGAAGACAGAGTGTGGTGGTGCAGGTTTGTTTTCAGACTGGAGGCCTGTGACCAGTGGAGTGCCAAAAGGGTCGGTTCTGTGTCCTCTACCTTTTGTCATTTACATAAATGATTTGGATGCGAGCATAAGAGTACAGTTAGTAAGTTTGCAGATGACACCAAAATTGGAGGTGTAGTGGACAGTGAAGAGGGTTACCGCAGATTACAACAGGATCTTGACAAGATGGGCCAATGGGCTGAGAAGTGGCAGATGGAGTTCAATTCAGATAAATGTGAGGTGCCGCATTTTGGGAAAGCAAATCTTAGCAGGACTTATACACTTAATGGTAAGGTCCGAGGATGTGTTGCTGAACAAAGAGACCTTGGAGTGCAGGTTCATAGCTCCTTGAAAGTGGAGTCGCAGGTAGGTCGGAAATTGAAGAAGACGCTTCGTATGCTTTCCTTTATTGGACAGAGTATTGAGTGCAGGAGATGGGAGGTCATGTTGTGGCTGTACAGGACATTGGTTCGGCCACTGTTGGAATATTGCATGCAAGTCTGCTCTCCTTCCTATCGGAAAGATGTTGTGAAGCTTGAAAGGGTTGAGAAAAGATTTACAAGGATGTTGCCAGGATTGGAGGATTTGAGCTACAGGGACAGGCTGAACAGGCTGGGGCTGTTTTTCCTGGAGCATCAGAGGCTGAGGGGTGACCTTATACAGATTTACAAAATCATGAGGAGCATGAATAGGGTAAGGAATCAAAGATTGTCGGGGAGTCCAGAAGTAGAGGGCATAGACTTAGGGTGAGAAGGGAAAGATATAAAAGAGACTATGTGGCAACGTTTTCACACAGAGGTTTTACGTGTATGGAATGAGCTGTCATAGGAAGTGGTGGAGGCTGGTACAATTGCAACATTTAAGAGGCATTTGGATGGGCATATGAATAGGAAAGGTTTGGAGGGGTATGGGCCGAGTGCTGGCAAGTGGGACGAGATTGGGTTGGAATATCTGGTCTGCATGGACCTGTTGGACAGAAGCATGGAAACACACTGTACATCTCTATGACTCTATGCACATGTTCATGTTTGAATAATTTTCCGTTTCTGAAGTGTTTATATATGAAAATGGTTGCATATTAAAGTTGGAATGAAACTGTTCATCTTTCTGTACATCAATTGTGTTTTAGAATTGTTCACATTCATTTTTAAATATTGTGCATGAGCACTGTTCATGTCTGTATGTAAATATTATTGTGTAGTGGATCTGTTCCAGTTTACATAACAAAGTTGTGAATTGGATCGGTTCCAGTTTGTATATAAAAGTTGTGATTGGATCTGTTCCAGTTTATATATCAAAGTTGTGAATTGGATCTGTTCCAGTTTACATATAAAAGTTGTGAATTGGATCTGTTCCAGTTTATATATCAAAGTTTTGAATTGGATCTGTTCCTGTTTATAGAACATAAAACATAGCACATAGAACAATACAGCACAGAATAGGCCCTTCGGCCCACGATGTTGTGCCGAACATTTATCCTAGCTTAAGCACCCATCCATGTACCTATCCAATTGACGCTTAAAGGTCGCCAATGATTCTGAGTCTGCCACTCCCACGGGCAGCGCATTCATGCCCCCACCACTCTCTGGGTAAAGAACCTACCCCTGACATCCCCCCTATACCTTCCACCCTTCACCTTAAATTTATGTCCCCTTGTAACACACTGTTGTACCCGGGGAAAAAGTTTCTGACTGTCTACTCTATCTATTCCTCTGATCATCTTATAAACCTCTATCAATTCACCCTTCATCCTTTGCCGTTCCAATGAGAAAAGGCCTAGCACTCTCAACCTATCCTCGTACGACCTATTCTCCATTCCAGGCAACATCCTGGTAAATCTTCTCTGCACCCTCTCCAAAGCTTCCACATCTTACCTAAAGTGAGGCGACCAGAACTGCACACAGTACTCCAAATGTGGCCTAACCAAGTTCCTGTACAACGCAACATCACTTCACGACTCTTGAATTCAAACCCTCTGCTAATGAACACTAATACACCTTCTTACAAGCTCTATCCACCGGAGTGGCAACTTTCAAAGATCTATGAACATAGACCCCAAGATCCTTCTGCTCCTCCATCTTACTGAGAACCCTACCGTTAACCCTGTATTCCGCATTCTTATTTGTCCTTCCAAAATGGACGACCTCACACTTGACATGGTTGAACTCCATCTGCCACTCCTCAGCCCAGTTCTGCATCATATCTAAGTCTCTATGCAGCCTACAACAGCCCTCCTCACGATCCACAACTCCACCAATCTTCGTATCATCTGCAAATTTACTGACCCACCCTTCCACTCCCTCTTCCAAGTCATTAATAAAAATTACAAACAGCAGAGGACCCAGAACTGATCCCTGTGTAACTCCACTTGTAACTGGGCTCCAGGCTGAATATCTACTATCTACCACCACTCTCTGACTTCGACTGGTTAGCCAGTTTTCTATCCAACTGGCCAAATCTCCCTCTAACCCATGCCTCCTGACTTTCCGCATAAGCCTACCATGGGGAACCTTATCAAATGCCTTACTAAAATCCAAGTACACTACGTCCACTGCTCTACCCTCATCCACATGCTTGGTCACCTCCTCAAAGAATTCAATAAGACTTGTAAGGCAAGACCTACCCTTCACAAATCCGTGCTGGCTGTCCCTAATCAAGCAGTGTCTTTCCAGATACTCATAAATCGTATCCCTCAGTACCCTTTCCATCACTTTGCCTACCACCGAAGTAAGACTAACTGGCCTGCAATTCCCGGGGTTATCCCTATTCCCTTTTTTGAATGGGGCACAACATTCGCCACTCTCCAGTCCCCTGGTACCACCCCCATTGACAGTGAAGATGAAAAGCTCATTGCCAACGGCTCTGCAATTTCCTCTCTTGCTTCCCACATAATCCTAGGATATATCCCGTCAGGCCCGGGGGTCTTGTCTATCCTCAATTTGTTCAAAATGCCCAACACATCTTCCTTCCTAACAAGTATCTCTTCTAGCTTACCAGTCCGCTTCACACTCTCCTCTTCAACAATACGGTCCCCCTCGTTTATAAATACTGAAGAAAAGTACTCATTCAAGACCTCTCCTATCTCTTCCGACTCAATACACAGTCTCCCACTCCTGTCCTTGATCGAATCTACCCTTGTTCTCGTCATTCTCATGTTTCTCACATAGGCATAAAAAGCCTTGGAGTTATCCTTGATCCTATGCGCCAAAGATTTTTCATGCCTTCTCTTAGCTCTCCTAATCCCTTTCTTCAGTTCCCTTCTGGCTATCCTGTATTCCTCCAACGCTCTGTCTGAACCTTGTTTCCTCAACCTTATGTAAGCCTCCTTCTTCCTCTTGACTAGACATTCAACCTCCCTCGTCAACCAAGGTTCCTCACACGACCAACTCTTTTCTGCCTGACAGGTACATACATATCAAGGACACGTCGTATCTGTTCCTTGAAAAAGTTCCACATTTCCAGGCCATCCTTTCCTGACAGCCTATGCTCCCAACTTATGCTCCTCAGATCCTGTCTTACAGCATCGTATTTACCCTTCCCCCAATTGTAAAACCTACCCTGTTGCACGCACCTATCTCTCTCCATAACCAAGGTGAAAGTCACAGAATTGTGGTCATCATCACCAAAATGTTCACCCACTAACAAGCCCATCACTTGTCCCGGTTCGTTACCAAGTACCAAATCCAATATGGCCTCCCCTCTGGTCGGACAATCTACATACTGAGTTAGAAAAGCTTCCTGGACACACTGCACAAACACTGCCCCATCCAATCTACTTGATCTATATTTGGGAAGTTGAAATCGCCCATGACTACTACCCTGTGGCTTCTGCACCTTTCCAAAATCTGTTTCCCAATCTGTTTCTCCACATCTCTGCTGCTCTTGGGGGGGGGGGGGGGGGGGGGGGGGGGGGGGGGGGGGCTATAGTAAACACCCAACAAGGTGACTGCTCCTTTCCTATTTCTGACTTCAGCCCATACTACCTCCAAAGGCAGATCTCCCTGGAAATGCCTTTCTGCAGCCGTTATACCATTTCTAATTAGTAACGCCACCCTCCTTTTTTACCACCCTCCCTAATCTTACTGAAACATCTGTAACCAGGAACCTCCAACAACCATTCCTGTCCCTCTTCTAACGACGTTTCTGTGATGGCCACAACATTGTAGTCCCAGGTACCGATCCACGCCTTAAGTTCACCCACCTTATTTCTGATACTCCTTGCATTGAAGTATCGACACTTGAACCCATCTCTGTGTCCGCAAGTAATCCCTGTCAGTGCCAACTTCTCCACAGCCTCCCTACATTCTTGGACATCCTGACAAACATCTAGCCTACTTGCTGGACTATAAGTCCGGATCCCATCCCCCTGCCAAATTAGTTTAACCCGCCCCCTGAAGAGTGCTAGCAAACCTACCTCCCAGTATATTGGTGCCCTTCTGGTTCAGGTGCAACCCGTCCTGCTTGTACAGGTCCCAGAATGCTGTCCAATTGTCCAAATACCTGAAGCCCTCCCTCCTACACCATCCTTGCAGCCACGTGTTCAACTGCACTCTCTCCCTATTTCTTGCCTCACTGTCATGTGGCACCGGCAACAACCCAGAGATGACGACTCTGTCCGTCCCAGCTTTTAGCTTCCAGCCTAACTCTCTGAGCTCCTGATGACCTCCCCACCCCTCTTCCTACCTATGTCGTTGGTGCCAACGTGCCCCACGACTTCTGGCTGCACACCCTCCCCCTTAATGATTCTGAAGACATGGTCCGAGACGTCTCTGACCCTGGCACCCTGGAGGCAACAAACCATCCGTGAGTCTCTCCCATGTCCACAGAACCGCCTGTCCGTCCCTCTAACTATAGAGTCTGCAATAACTAGCGCTCTCCTCCTCTCCCCCTTTCCCTTCTGGCCTTCAGAGCCGGACCTCGTGCCAGGCACCCGGTCACTGCAGCTTACCTCTGCTAGGCCTTCTCCCCCAACAGTGTCCAAAGCGGTATACTTATTGTTGAGGGGAACGACCACAGGGGATCCCTGCACTGCCTGCTTCCTCCCCTTCCCACCTCTTACTGTTACCCAGCTACCTCTGTTCTCTGGCGTAACCCTGACCCTGTAGCTTCTATCTATCACCCTCTCAGCCTCTCTTATGTATCAAAGCCTCTCAGCCAACTTATATATCAAAGTTGTGAATTGGAGCTGTTTCAGTTTATGTGTATGCTCCAGTTGGTAAATAAATATAGTTGTGTATTGGAGCTGTTGCTGTTTATATGTATGTAATAGTGAATGTTGAAGTTGTGGCTGCCTCCTTCTTATCAGCAGTACTATATCTGATGTGTTGTTCGGCTGCTGAGCCCCTCCAGTGCTTGGGGGTGAATTTGCTGTTCCAGTGCCCGGCAACAAAGAGCAGCAGCTCACACGTGTCTGCAGTTGATGGAATGCTCTGCATATGACATCTGGTCTCTGGTTATTGTGGGGCAGAAGACACATTGTGGAAGGGGGAACAAGAACTGAAGAGCATCGGGGAAGATAGAGAGATGGTTAAAGATTGTGAAACGGATAGAATTCAACAGACAGTAATGGGGTAGGATTAAATAGACAATAATGACGAGAGTGTTAAATAGCGAGTAACAGAGAGATGTTTACATAGAGGATAAGGGAATGGGATTTAATGCAAAGTAATAGGGAAAGGTGTAAGTTGAGTTTTATAGAAAAAATCTGAATTTAGTTGAGGGAGGAAAGGGTTATTTACAGGAAAAGGGGCAGGAATTAGTATCAAGTAGCGGGGAGAGGGTTAAGTCGAGTAATGTGAAATACATTCAATATAAGGGAATGAAGATGGTGAAATGGAATGTAATAGAAACAAAATTGTAAACAGGGCAACTGGGAGATGGTTGAACACATAAAAGGGAAAGAATCTAATATAAAGAAATGCGGGAAAACTAAATAGAGAGTAATGAGGTGAGGATTCAGTGCAGGAGGTGAGGGAGAGGTTTAAGTTCAGGGGAAGAGGGGACGGTTAAATACAGAGTGTACGAGATTGAATAGAAAGTAGTAGCGAGAGGGTTAATTAGAGAACAATGAGGAGTACACTGAATACAGAGATGGTTAAAGATTGTGATGGGCAGAGTTTAAATTTAGCGGGTTCAGTGGGAAGTAGTTATGAGAGGATTAAATGTAAACTAATACGAACATGATAAAATCACAAATAACAGAGAGGATTGAAAACAGGGTAAGAGAGAGGTCGTTAGATACAGGGGAATAGAAAGGATTGAACGTAGATAAGACAGGATTAAGGAAAGTGTAATGGGTGAGGACTAGATTAGATTACTTTACAGTGTGGAAACAGGCCCTTCGGCTCAACAAGTCCACACCGACCCGCCGAAGCGCAACCCACCCAGACCCATTCCCCTACATTTACCCCTGTATCTAACACTACGGGCAATTTAGCATGGCACATTCGCCTGACTTGCACTTTTTTAGACTGTGGGAGGAAACCAGAGCACCCGGAGGAAACCCACGACACGGGGAGAATGTGCAAATTCCAGACAGTCAGTCGCCTGAGGCGGGAATTGAACCCGGGTCTCTGGCGCTGTGAGGAAGCAGTGCTAACCACTGTGCCACTGTGCCGCCCACAATGGCGGACTAAGAGGAAGAGGATTAAATACAGGGCAGGGAATAGAGAGGACTGAATACAGACCACGGCTTAAATACAGAATAACAGGGAGTGTCTCAAATACAGAGAGCAAGAAGGTGAAATACACAGTAATCAGCAGAGAATTAAACACTGGGAAAAAGAGCGGGTTACGTACAAGGGAACAGCGATACAAGTAAATGCAGATTAACAGGGAGAGGTTTGCATACAGAGAAACATAAATACTTAAATACAGGGGCATAGACTGGCAAAATACAGGGCAATAGCGATGAATAAGTACAGAGTAAGGGAGACTATTTCTAGCTTTAATCAATTTGGTGGCGGTGGTGGTGATGGTCACAGTCCTCTCTTCAAATTTACAGACATCATCATTGAACGGTGGCGCTCATTGCGTCCATTCACACAATCAGGTGCATCCATGTGGCACTGTCTCCCGGGACTACCTCTTCCCACCTCACCGACTGCTCCCTCATTCACATTCCAGTTGTCATTACACCCCATAAAACCCTACTCCTCATGCCTTCCCTTTTCCTCCTGCCTGTGCTTTGTCATGTAGAACAGTATGGACTGACGTTATGCCCTTTTGCTATTCTTGTGCTCAGGAGTGGGAATGAAAGGCCTTCTGCTCTTCTTCTTTACCAATTCAGAATGGGCGAAAGTGCTTCTTCCATTTCCTCTTTATCGTTCTCAAGAATGTTTCTTTTTTCAATTCAGTCACAGGATGAGGGCATCGCTGGTCAGCATCAGCATTTATTGCCCATTCCAAATTGACTCGAGGGCTGTTAAGTGTCAAACACATTGTTGTACACCTGGAGTCACGTGTAGGCCTGACCTCTCTAAAAGGCATTAGCGAATCGACAAGCGACTGGGGGTTCATCATTAGACTCTTAAATTGTAGACGGACGTTGAATTGAAACGTCACCATCTGCAACAGTGGGATTTGAACTGGGGTCCCGAGAACATGCCTGGGTGACCTGGCTAACCAGTTCAGCAATAAGTCTGCGAGACCATCCTCTCGACTTCTGAAAGAGGCTCCTCCTGTGTCACAGGCTAGACAATGGGCTGAGTAAAAGCTGTAAGAACTGTTAATGCTCTTAATCAGAAACAGAAACAAATTCCTGGAAGAAATCAACACATCTGCCAGCATCTATGCAGAGAAATCAGAGCTGAATGGCCTCCTGTACCAAAGTATTAGGCCAGAAAGGAGCTCAATGGCCTCGTTTTCCCAGGGATGATGCTAGAGAAGGAGTTGAATGGCCTCCTCCTGTTCCTGTGGGACAGACCGGATGAATGGCCTCCTTCTGATCCAATATTGTTGGGTGTGTTCATGCCAACAGCAGACCCATTCAGCGTTGAAAACTAAGCAAAGCTTTATCCCCTGAATTTAATAAAAAATCAGTCCGTGAAATGTCCAAGTCTCTGCCTATTTGTTCTCCGTATTTTAAATGAACGCTGATTTCAGTGTTCCAAATATTACCCCTATTCACAGTCAATTAGTGGGATATGTTCGTGTGCATTTTACCCCTTTAACTGGTGAAATTGCAGGCAAATGGCAGATAATATTGGAAGTAAGAAAGCGTCATTTGTTTTGGTAGAGATAATATAAATTAAGTGGCTGAATTCTGGTGGAGACTTAACATCAAGACTTGGAGGTGTATACTTCTTTTTTGGAAAGTGACTGGGAGCGTTGAGCAGGTTTGTCAAATATAAGCCATCCAAAGTCGAATGGAATGCAAAGGAAAGGGGAATGTTATTTAACTTGTATAAATCAGCGCTTTAGACACCGCTGGGGGAAACAGCCCAGATTTGAACTCTTGAATATCATAAGACTTGCATTGGGTTAAACCTGAGCTCTGCCCACTCCAGCGCACAGAAATTTAGGCAGGATGTCAATGCAGTGGATACTGTGAAATGGCATGTTTTCTCAGTGGTTCGCACTGCTACTTCACAGCATCAGGGACCGGGGTTTGATTTTAACTTAGGGAGACTATTTGTGCACGTTCTCCCCGTGCCTGCGTGGGATTTCTTTGGGTGTTCTGGTTTCCTCCAACAATCCAAAATATACGCAGGACCGAAAAATGAGCCAGGCTGAGCTGCTCATGCTGTTCAAGGATGTGTAGGTTAAGTGCATTCGTCATGGGTAAGTATTGGGCAGGTGAATGTGGCTGGTTGGTTTACTCTTCAGAGGGTAGGCATGGATTTGTTTGGCTGAAGGGCCTAATTCCATACTTTAGGGATCGTATTCTCGCTGTGGGAGGCAGTTAATACTCATGGAACTATATAACAGGACATTCAGCCCCCGTGAGCTTGTCACAGCATTCAGTGACTGATGTGCAACCAAACTCCATATACCTGTGTTTGTGCCTTATCCCTTACTAACTATGCTTAAGATAAAGAAATCTATCTCAGATATAAAATTAACATCTAATCCAGCATCCACTACCCTTTGTGGAGAGAGTTCCCACCATGCAACACTCTTTCTGTGTGGCAGTGCTTCCTATCATCTCTCCTGAACACATTAGCCCGACATCGCAGACTATGTCCCTTTGTGTTTGAATCCACAAACAGTGGAAATTGGTTATCTTTATAAACCCTATCTTCTAAGTTCTGGAGAAAGGTGGCCTAATTTGTCGTGTCCCACATTAATGGTTGGAGAACCGTGAAGAACCTCTTTGAGCCTCCCTCAGAATTGCAGTAAAGAGTCAAGGGGAACACCAAGCGGATCTTTATTCTCAAAGGTCCTCAGAATGTGAGAGTGAAATGGGGACAACTGTCCAAACTACAGAAAAGCGTGCAGAATCTACCCCTTGTGCAGACGATGGGTGTCGATGTCAGGGAGGATTTTTAGGAGGTGAAGAGCCAGAAAGCCTCACTCTTTACCTCCGAATCCACGAAGATAATCTCCCGGTCCGGGGTCCACACAGTGGAGCAGGATGGGGCGCGCTCACATTTGGTCTTCGACAAATTGCACAGGGAGTGCTGGATGCTCAGCAGCCTGAAAGGGAGAAAAATCACTCTGTAACGTTATCTCATCCTGACATCCTGAGGATAAACAAAACCTTTTGCTCCATATTACATGACATGACTCTCACAGATAGCGCTGCCTCCCGGTCATTACTTTCTCTTGTGCAGGTTTTAAATGACAACATATGGAAGAGGCTGGACCAGCCGCTAGCTCTGGAGGTGCTGACCAAGGCTCCTGAATCCTTAGAAAAGAGTAAGGCTCGCGGAAATGATAGCGTATCAACCGAGTTGTATTCGACTCTGTGAGAGTTGATTGGCCAGGACTTGGTGAAAGTAGACAACAGGAAAATTGAGATGTTGAATATCTGACTCAGTGAGAGGCCACTGTCAAAAACTGTGCATTTGTAAATAAAGGGTGATTAATGACAAGACGCTAGACTATGAGCATTGATTTTACTCCCAGACATTGTTGGTGCTAATGTGCATCAGGATCTTGGGTTCTTCATGTTCCACACATTCCCACTCCAACCCCTGTCCCTCCCCAGCAAACCCCACACCACAAGATGTCCTGAAGTTGTTCTGTGACATTCTTGACCCTCGGCACTGTTGAGACAATATACCATCCTGGACTCTGGCGAGTCAGAACTGATGACTTTGAAAGAGTCAGTCAGTCATGTTAGCTTTGTGCATGCTGCCATTTGAAGTTAACACAGCACCGCATTAACTGTATAAATAAGGGAAAACAACAGAAACGAAATACTGGAGAATTGGGGCTCAATGTCCATTTGAGTGCAACATTTATTCACCAGGTTGATAGCTGGACAACAAGGGTTCAATTGTGAGGGCTGTGATGACCCAAACCATGGTTCAATTCCTCGAATTAAGAAGTGTCTGAGATGGGTAAAGTTTTCCAGAGAATAATGGAAACGTCTGGCGACGAATGGACCGAAAAATCATCTGACATTTTGTCGATGGCCTAAAACCTTTCCAGGAATGAAATGAATGAACAATGCCTCACATTTCTCTACATTATACTGCACAGACTATTTTGTCCTCCTTTACTCACTGAAACTGCCCTTTCCCTTCTCAGCGCTCCTACGTCCTCCTTGCCTCTTCCTGTCAACTTAATATTGTGTTATGATCAAAGGCAATGCATGATCCCATTATCTAGGTCATTGATAGAAATTATGTCTGTATTGCCAGAAATGATCCTTGTGTCACTCACTAATACGAGCCCGACATTATGGTAGTGGCATATTTACTCCTGCTCTCTGTTTTTTTGCACTCTATCTTTCCTCAAGCCAAGTCCCATTTCCCCATCTCGACGGCCCTCATTGACAACATTGACCCCCCTCTCAATCATTTCCAGAATTGGACATTTCTACACCAGGGACTCCCGAGTTAGTGGGTCATAAAGGAGGTTCTGCAGGAATGAGAGAGACTCACAGTTTGGGTGCTGCCTCCCAGGTGCCAAAGTTCGTGATGTTTCAGATTGTGTTTTGGGATCCTTGGATGGCTCTAGCAGCTCCAAATCGTGGTCCATGTAGGCACTAGCGACATAGTTAGGAAAAGGCATGTGGATTTATGACAGAAATTCAGGGAACTAGGGTGGAAGCTTAGAGCGAGAACAAGCAGTTGTTATCTCTGTTTAGTCACCCGTGCCACATGCTGGTGAGGGGAGGAATAGAGAGAGAGAGAGAGAGAGAGAGAGAGAGAGAGAGGAGTTGCACACGTCGCTGCAGGAATGGTGCAGGGGCTAAGAGTTTCGGATAGCTGGAGAATTGGGGCTCATTGTGGGTTAGGTGGGACCTCTACAAACAGGATGGTCTGTACCTGAACCAGGGGGTCCCAATATCCTGGGGGGTGCTGTCTGGGAGAGTTTAAACTAATTCATCAGGGGGATGGGAATCTAAATTGTAGTTCCAGTGTCCAGGATATTGAGGTCAGAAATATGGTTTCAAGGTTGCAAGAGTGCACCAGCAAGCAAGAAGGTGGTATGAACTGTGTCTACTTCAACACCAGGAGTTTCTGGAGTAAGGTGAATGAACTTGCAGCATGGATTGGTACCTGGGACTTCAATGTTGTGGCCATTTCAGAGACATGGGTAGAGGAGGAACAGGAATAGTTGTTGCAGGTTCTGGGATTTAAATATTTCAGTAAAAACAGAGAAGATGTCAAAAAAGGGGGAGGTGTGGTATTGTTAGTCAAGGGCAGTACTACTATGACAGAAAGGATGTTTGAAGACTCGTCTACGGAGGTAATATGGACTGAGATTAGAAATAGGAAAGGAGAAGTCACCCTTTTGGGAGTTTTCAAATGGCCTCCGGATTAATTCCAGATGGAGAGGAAAGGATTGCAAATATGATTCTGCAACGGAGCAATTGTAACAGGGAAGTTCTTATGGGAGAAAAAGAGCGCATGAGTGATACAATCAATCCAGGAAACACGTGAAAAGAGAATTAAGAAGAGCCAGGAGGGGACATGAAAAGTTGTTGGCAGATAGGATCAAGGAAAACCCGAAAGCTTTTAATAGGTATTACCAGGAATAAAAGATTAGGACTGAAAATGTGTTGCTGGAAAGGCGCAGCAGGTCAGGCAGCATCCAGAGAACAGGAGAATCGACGTTTCGGGCATAAGCCCCTTCCTCTCAGGAAGGGCTTCTTTCCGGTAGTGGGAAGTTGTGCATCGAGTCTGAGGAGATAGGAAAAGTGCTAAATGAATATTTTTTTGTCAGTATTCACACTGGAAGGAGACAATATTGTCAAGGGAAATACTGAGATGGAGGCTACTAGACAAGACAGGATTGAGGTTCACAAGGAGGAGATGTTAGCAATTCTGGAAAGTGTGAAAATAGCTAAGTCCCCTGGGCCAGATGGGAATTAACCTAGGATTCTCTGGGAAGCCAGGGGAGGTATTGTAGAGCCTTTGACTTTGATCTTCATGTCTCCATAGTCTACAGGAATAGTGCCAGAATACTGGAGGATAGCAAATGTCCCCTTGTCAAGAAGGGGTGGAGAGACAACCCTGGTAATTATGGAGCAGTGAGCCTTACTTCAGTTGTGGGTAAAGCGTTGGGAAGAGTTATAAAGAGATAAAATTTATAATAATCTAGAAAGGAAAACATTGATTGGGGGTAGTCAATACGGTTTTGTGAAGGGTACATCGTGCCTCACGAACCTTACTGAGTTCCTTGAAATGGTGTCTAGATTAGAGGGGTGCTGAAAAAACACAGCAGGTAAGGCAGCTTCCGAGGAGCAGTAAAATTGACATTTCAGGCAAATGCCCTTCATCCGGAACCTGCTCCTCGGATGCCGCCTGACCTGCTGGGCTTTTCCAGCACCACTCTAATCTAGACTGTGGTTTCCAGCATCCGCAGTCCTTGTTTTTACCTCTTTGAAATGGTGACCAAACAGGTGGATGAGGGTAAAGCGGTTGATGAGATGTTCATGGAGTTCAGTAAGGTGTCTGATAAGGTTCAACACGGTCGTGTATTGCACAAAGTACAAAGGCATGGGATTGGGGGTGGTTTAGCAATTTGGATCAGAAATTGGCTAGTTGAAAGAAGACAGAGAGTGGTGGTTGATGGGAAATGTTCATCTTGGAGTTCAGTTGTTGTTGGTAGTCCGCAAGGATCTGTTTTGGGTCCATTGGCGTTTGTCATTTCATAAATGACCTAGATGTGGGCGTAGAAGGGTGGGTTCGTAAGTTTGCGGATGACAGTAATGTCGGTGGAGTTGTGAATAGTGCCGAATGATGTTGCAGGTTACAGAGGGACATAGATAAGCTGCAGCGCTGGGCTGAGTGGTGGCAAAAGGAGTTTAATGTGGAAAAGTGTGAGGTGATTCACTTTGGAAGGAGCAACAGGAATAAAGAGTACTGGGCTAATGGAAAGTTTTTGGCAGTGTAGGTGAGCCAAGAGATCTCAGTGTCCATGTAAATAGATCCCTGAAAGTTGTCACCCAGATTGATAGGGTTGTTAAGGCGTACGGCGTGTTAGCTTTTATTGATAAGAGAGATTGAGTTTCGGAGCCACGAGGTCATGCTGCAGAGGTACAAAATTCTGGCGCAGCCTCTCTTGGAGTATTGCGTACACTTATGGTCACCACGTTATAAGAAGGATATGGAAACTTTGGAAAGTGTTCAGATGAATTTACTAGGATGTTGCCTGGTATGGAGGGAAGATCTTCTGAGGAAAGGCTATTTCGTCCATGCCACCCAGATATTCTAAATTAATTTAGACCCATTTGTCATCACGTGGCCCATATCCCTCTAAACGCTTCCAATTCATTTAGCCATCTAAATGCCTTTTACTTGTTGTAATTGTACCAGCCTTCCTCTGGAAGCTCAATCCATACATGCACAACCTTTTGCATGAAAACATTTCCCCTTAGGACCTCTTTACATATTTCTCCTCTCAGCCTAAACCTACACCCTCCGGTTCCAGACTCTCCACCTAAGGGAAAAGCCCTTATCTATCTCTGCCCTCCTGATTTTATAAATCTTATAAAGGTCATATTTCAGCCACTGCCACTGCAAGGGAAACAGCCCCAGCCTATTCAGTCTCTTCCTACAGCTCAAACTCTCCAACCCTAGCAACAGCCTTATAATTATATTTTCTGAACTCTTCCAAGTTCACAACATTCCTACTTTAGGAGGGAGGCTGGAATTGCCCACAATATACCAATGCCCTGTACAGCTGCAACATAACCTACAACCTCTGACAATCGATGATCTGACCAATAAAAGAAAGCATACCAAATGCCTTCTTCACTAACCTATCTATCTGTGATTCCATTTTCAAGGAACTATGAACCTGGAGTCCAAGGTCTCTGTTCAGCAACATTTCCCAAGACCTGACTATTAAGTAATGCGCCACCACCTACTCTCCCTGCAGTCAGCCCTGCCCCAGCTCAGGGCCACACTCTCCAAGACCTGCAAAGGACCTCTGTTCTTCATACTGAGAATAGATTCACACATTCCCACAGCTATGTGGATGACACCTCCTACTATTCGTCCTGTGAAAACGTGATCCTTTCACCCAATTCCTCCAGCTCACCCATATCTGTTCCCAGGGAACAGCAGTTCAACTTCAGGCCATCTCAGGTGGCATCCTCTGTCAATGACTGAAATGTCCCCTCCCACATGATCAAGAATGCCCTCCAGCACATCTTCTCCACTTCCCGCACCTCCAGCCTTGAACGCTACCTCTCCAATAATGACTCAACCCCCCCCCCCCCCCAAATCGTTACTTTCCACTCCAATAATCTCCAGGTCCAATGTAGGGCGGCACGGTGGCCCAGTGGTTAGCACTGCTGCCTCACAGCGCCAGAGACCCGGGTTCAATTCCCGCCTCAGGCGACTGACTGTGTGGAGTTTGCACGTTCTCCCCGTGTCTGTGTGGGTTTCCTCCGGGTGCTCCGGTTTCCTCCCACAGTCCAAAGATGTGCATGTCAGGTGAATTGGCCATGCTAAATTGCCCGTAGTGTTAGGTAAGGGGTAAATGTAGGGGTCTGGGTGGGTTGCGCTTCGGTGGGGCGGTGTGGACTTGTTGGGCCGAAAGGCCTGTTTCCACACTGTAAGTAATCTAATCTAATCTATTATCCTCCACCACCTTCAATCAGACCCCAACCCCAGAGATATATTTCATTGCTATCCTTATCTGTGTTCTGTAGAGACCATTCCTCCATGACTCCCTCATTAGGTCCACGCATTCCGCCTCCCCACTCCCCAAGCACACCTGGCACCATCTTCCCTTGCCATTGCAAGCATCGTAAAACCTGCACTCAAACGTCCCCCACTCACCTTTGACCAAGGCCGCAATGGATTTTTTCCACAACAGGCAGAGATTTTGCTGCACATCCAAACACCTCATCCATTGTGTCCGTTGCTCTTAATGAGGTCCCCTCTGCATAAAACAAAGAACAAATAAAATGTACAGCCCAGGAACAGGCCTTTCGGCACTCCAAGCCCAATCCGATCCAAATATACTGTCTAAACCTCGGTCAATTCCTAACCATCTGTATCCATCTGCTCCCCATCTCCGCATGCATTTGTCCAGAAGCATCTTAAATGAATCTACCGTGCCTTCCTCTACCACCTCTGCTGGCAACGTGTTCCAAATGCCCATCACCCTCTGTGTGAAGCACCTGCCGAGTGTATCCCCCTTAAACTTCCCACCTCTCACCTCAAAATCGTGACCTCGCGTCATTGTATCCTTCACCCTGGGAAAAAGCATGTCTCTGTCTATCCAGTCTATACCCTTCATGATTTTGTAATCCTCATCAAGGTCCCCCCCTCAGTCTCCTTTTTCCGAATGAAAATAACCCTAACCTATTCAACTTTTATTCAAATCTAGCACCTTCCATACCAGGCAACATCCTCGTAAACCTTCTCTGCACGCTCTCCAAAGCGTCCATATCCTTTTGGTAATGTGGCGACCAGAACTGTACACAGCATTCTAAATGAGGCCGAACCAATGTCTTGTACAATTTTGATATGACTTGCCAGCTCTTACACTCAATACCCCGTCGAATGCCGGCAAGCATACTATATGTCTTATTGACCACTCTATCCACCTGTGCAGCAACTTCAGGGTATGATGGAACTGCACTCCCAGATCTTTCTGCCCATCAATATTTCCCAAGGCTCTTCTGTTCATTGTATAATTGGCTCTAGAATTGGTCTTGCCTAAATGCATCACCTCACATACTTCTGGATTGAAAACCATCTGCCAATTTTCCGCCCAATTCTCCAGTCTATCAATATCCTCCTGTATTCTTTGACAGTACCTTATGCTTTCTGCTACTCTATCAATCTTTGTGTCATCTGCAACTTGCTGATCATACCAATAGTGCCCTATTTGTGATCATTTATGTACGTTTCAAACAGTTGCCCCAACACTGACCCCTGTGTGGAACACTACTGGACACCTTTCTCCATTTCGAGAAACTCCCTTCAACTACTACTCTGTCTCCTGCTGCGCAACCAGCTCTTTATCCAACTAGCTAGAATACACTGCACACCACGTGACTTCACTTTCGCCATTAGTTTACCATGGGGAAACTTATCAAACGCCTTACTAAAGTCCATGTATATAACATCCATAGCTCTTCCTTCATCTATCATCTTGGTCACTTCCTCGAAGAACTCTATTAAGTTGTTAAGGCACGAACTGCCCCGCACAAAACCATGTTGCCTATCATTGATAAGCCCATTCTTTTCTAAATATAAATCGATCCTATCCCTCAGTACATTCTTCAGCAAGTTTCCCACCACTAACGTCAGGCTCACTCGTCTGCACTTACCCTGAATATCCCTACTACCCTTCTTGGACAGGTGGACAAAATGATCAATCCTCCAGTCCTCCGGCACCTCACCTGTATTTAAGGATGCCACAAAGATATCTGTCAGAGCACCAGCTATTTCCTCTCTCGCCTCCATCAGCAACCTCGGATACATTCCATCCAGTCCTGGGATTAATTAAGCTTCTATTTCTAATCTCAACATTCATCATATTGGGGAGATGGACAACAATCCATGGAATATTTCAGGGAATATCTCTGGGACATGCATCAAATAACTCCCTCCTCATATGCTGCTAAGGTCATGCAAGTTCAGGGCCTCCTCCAGTGCCAAATCCAAGCCATCCAATCGCTGAAGGAAGAAAGCCTCACCTTCTGCCTTGGGACCTTTCAAACAAAAAGCATCAATGCCAATTTAACAAGTTCCCTTATCTCCCCTCATCCTAATGCATCCCTGACCAACCTTTGCCACTGCCCTCTTGAACTGTCCGACTTGTCCATCTTCCTTCCCACTTATCCACTCCACCCACCCAACCAACCTAATCACTATCACCCCTCCACCTGCATCTACCTATCACCTTGCACCCCCACCCCACATTTATTTCTCAGCCTCATTTCATGCCTCACATTCCTGAAGAAGGACTTATGCCTGAAACGTGGATTCTCCTGCTCCTCGGATGTTGCCCCACCAATCACCTCCCTAGCTTCCCACAGACCTCCAAGGTTAACAGCTGATCAGGTCCGAGGGTTTATGCATCTTCATGAGTCTAAAGACATCCAGCACATCCTCCGCTGTAATATGGATATTTTTCAAAATGTCACCATCTATTTCCCAAAATTCTACATCTTCCATGTCCGTCTCCACAGTAAACACTGATACCAATATTAATTTTGTATCCCACCTATCTCCTGCAATTCCACACATACTACCCCTCACAGATCAGAAAGGCAGCCCATTCTCTCCCGAGTTCCTTTTCTGTCCTTAATGTATTTATAAATATCTTGGGATTCCCCTGAACACTATCTGGCCAAGCTATCTCCTGTTCCCTTTTAACCCTCCATATTTTCTTCTTAAGTATACTCTTATCAGGATTCACTCGATCCCTGCTGTCTTATCCTGACAAATGCTTCCTTTTTCTGAACCAAAACCGCAATTTCTCTCGTTATTCAGCATTCCCTCCACCTACCAGCCTCGTCTTTCACCCTAACATGAACATATTGTCTCTGGACTCATTATCTCATTTTGGAAGACTTCCCAATTTCTAGCCATTCTTTCACATGCAAACATCTGCCCCCAATTAACCTTTGCATGTTCTTTTCCAATACCATCATAATGGGCCTTCCGACAATTTGAAACTGGAACTTCCAAATCCAATCTAATCATTCCCATAACTATCTGAATAGGACTAGAATTATGGTTACTGGCCCCAAAGTGCTCCCCCACTGACACCTCTGTCACTTGCCCTGCCTTCTTTCCCAAGAGATGGTGCAATACCTGACCGGCTCTAGCAGGTACATCCACATACAGCTGAATTTTTTTAAAACAATCTTGCACATCCGTAACAAATTCCTCTCCATCTAAACCCTTAACATTATGGCAGTCCCAGTCTACATTTGAAAAGTTAAAATGCCCTACCTCAACCACCCTATTATTTTTACAGATAACCGAGACAGAACATGGAACAGTACAGCAGAGTACATGCCCTTCAAACCTCAATTTTTGTCTATCTTTTATTCTATTACAAGATCAAACTAACCTACTCACTTCATTCTACTCACCCATCATCCATGTGCCTATCCACAAGTTGCTTAAATGTCCCTAATGTATCCATCTCTACTACCACCACTGACAGTGCATTCCAGCACCACTTTCTGTGTAAAGAACCGACCCGTGACACACCCACCTCCACTTTTCTCCAATCACCTTAAAATTATGCCCTCTCCTGATAACCATTTTTTGCCCTGGGAAAAATCTGACTACTCACTATCTTTGCCTCTTATCTTGTACACCTCTATGAAGGGCCTCTCACGCTTTTTCGCTCCAATGAGAAAAGCCTTAGCTCCCACAAACTTCCTTCATAAGCCATGCACTCCAGGCCATGGAGCATCCTGGTAAATCTCCTCCAAACCCTCTCTGAAGCGTCCACATCCTTTCTATAATGAAACAACCAAAACTGAACACAGTATTCCAAGAGTGGTCTAACCAGGACTCTATCGAGCTGCAGCATAATCTTGCAGCTCTTAAACTCAATGCCCTTGCTAATGAAAGCCAACACACCATACACCTTCTTAACAATCCTACAATTCCACACTTATGGAATCTTGACGGTGTGACAGAACACTTTGATAAAGATGGACCAGTGATTATGGTGTTTATTGATTTTAGCCAGGCATTTAATAAAGACCCCCATGGTCGGCTCATCTTTTCTTTGTTTTTTATTTTCCAATCGGGGCTGGGTGTTGAGCTGAGGCACGCCCTGAGGGCTCACAGGGAGCCTCGAGACGCGGCCGTTTAACCGCCTCTGCGCGAGCTCTCGGGGAGAGGGGGCGGGGCGGTTGTAATTGCGTCATCGTTTAAATCGGTCACCGCGAGTCGGGGCCATGATGCAATCTCTGTGGGGTTTCCGCTGGGACACAGTGAGAGGGTATTATTAAATCCTTCCAAAGGGGCTGAGAAAATAGTTTCGGTGTGAGTCAACAAACTGTTAACGTGCAGATATACTAAGGAGGAAGTCACGTATGTTTGACCAGGGGAAGGACGGAGTGAGTGGAATCAAACTGAATGAGAGATAAATCACACACAGCCTGGAAACAGGCTCTTTGACCCAACCCCATTCGGACTGACCGGATTTCCGAAAGTGAACCAGGACCATTTGGCTGTATTTGGCCCATACCCCTCCAGAAGTTTTCTGAGAATGTCGCTGTCCAAATTGTGTTGGTACCCGGAGTTAGCAAAAACCCAGGACAGGATGAGACACATCCAAGGATTTTGAGTGAACTGAGAGGCGAAACTGTGGGGTCACTGGTCCAAACATTGCAGTCTCCCCTGGACTGGGAGAAGGTGTCAGAAGGCTGGATAATTCACATTACAGTCTCCCCTGGACTGGAAGGAGTTGTCAGGGGACTGCGGGATGGACATTACAGTCTCCTCTGGACTGGGAGGATGTGTCAGGAGACTGGAGGATTGATATTACAGTCTCCCCTGGACTAGGAGGTGCTGTCAGGAGACTGGAGGATTGACATTACAATCTCCGCTGGACTGAGAAGGGGTGTCAGGAGACTGGAGGATTGAATTACAGTCTCCCCTGACTGGGATGCGGTGTCGGGAGACTGGAGGATTGACATAACAGTCTCCCCTGGACGGGGAGGGGGTGTTAGGAGACTGGAGGATTGACATTACAATCTCTATGGACTGGGAGAAGTTGTCAGGAGACTGGAGGATTTTCATTACAGTTTCCCATGGATTGAAAGGAGGTGTCAGGAGACTGGAGCATTGACATTAGAGTCTCCTTGGACTGGGAGGAGGTATCAGAGACTGGAGGAATGACATTCTAGGCTTGTTCTAAGGAGGGTTGTGAGGTCATTCTTGGCAGTTACATCCCTGGTGATGGGAGAGCTCTTGGCAACTTTTATTTAGGATAAAGCTCGTGGTCACGTAGAAAAAAGGTAAGATGATTTGGAAAAGTCATTGGGAAATTGTGCATTGGTAACTTGCTGAAAGTGTATGAATTAACGGAAAGAGTAGACGTGGGCAGCGATACTGATGTGATACACATGCGTTTCCATAAGATTAGTGAGGAAGGTTACAGGTCATAGTACAAGCAGCAGTGGCAACTTGGAGACAAAATTGACTTGAGTGTTAGAAAAAAGAAAGCCATGGCCAATTGATATTTTTGCAGCTGGAGCAATGTTTGGAGTGGCGTTCCCAGGGGTTCTATATTGAGACCAGCAAATTCCAGAAAAGAGGAAGGATAAGGATGGCAAGGTAAGGAGGGCTGTGAATGACAGGGAGGTTGTGAATTTCGTCCAAAGGGAATACAGAAGCATATATAAAGTTTAAGAAGCTAAAATTGAATAGGACCTGTGAGGAATATAAAGAAAAGAGGACAAAAAACTCAAACAAGGATTAGGAGGGCAAGAGGGGGCCATGAAATGACCTTGGCAATTAGAGTTAAAGAGAATCCCAAGCCATTCTATACATATATTAAAAATAAGAGGATAACTTGGGAGAAGGTATAACCAATGACCACTCAAGGATAAAGGAGGAAACGCGTGCTTGGAGGCAGAGGAGGTGGGTGAGATCTTAAATGAGTATTTTGCATCAGTATTCACCCAGGAGAAGGGTGTGGGGAATGGTGAAATTTGTTTGGAGCATGCTAATATGCTGCAGCATTTTGTGATCAAGAAAGAAGTAGTTCTGGGTCACCTGAAGAGCATAAAGGTGAATAAGTCCCCAGGTCCTGATGGTATCTACCCCAGGTTATTGAGTGCGGCAAGAGATTGCTGGGGTCTTGACCATGGTCTTGGTATCCTCATTAGTCGCTGGAGAGGTCCCGAGGCCTGGTGAGTAGATAATGTTGTTCTTCTTTTAGAGTATTGTGCTCAATTCTGGTTGCCACATAAGAAGAATAAGGAGGCTTTGGAAAGGATGCAGAAGAGAGTGACCAGGATGTTTCCTGGATTAAAGGATATAAGCTATAAGGACAGGCTTCCACTGTGATGCAGTGGAAGCGGAGGGGAGGCTTGATAGAAATCTGTTCAATTGAGATAGAGTTGACAGTGAGAATCCTTTTCCCCACAGTTGATATGTCCAATACTAGGGGGTATGCAGTTAAAATGAGAGAGGGTAAGTTCAAAGGAGATGTGAGGGGCAAGTTTTTTTACACTAAGTGGTAGGTGTCCAGAACTCAGTGTGAGGTGTAGTGGTGCAGGCAGGTATGATAGGAGCGGTTAAGATCTATAAGGTTGATTAATGCCTGACTGCTGAGCAGGAAGAATTAAACCACGGATTCACAAGATTCTACTCCCTTTATTTTGGCGAAAAACAGCTGTTTGACAATACCTAACTGCAGCAGTTGTCTGAACATTCCCCTGTGCTTTTAAATGAACTTCAGACTCATGTTATGCAATAATGTTTAATAAAATTTACTTCTCATGTCAGTTTTAGATTTTTTTATTTTCTTCATTAACCCTGAACTGTAGGTGAAAGGCATGGAAGTGGTATAGAAGAGGAGTGAAGAGAGCACATGAGATTAGATTTATGGTTAACCTACAGTTAGTAAAAGAAGGGGCTTTTTTGGCACTGTTGTAGTTTCTTACCTCTGAGCCAGAAGGCATAGGTTCAAGCTTCACCAGTTTCTCAGATGCAGCGTAACATCTGTGAACAGGTTATTTACAAAATATCTTTAAATAGTAAATTATCAGAAAGAGTGGGAACAAGGTAGTGTGTATCATGTGGAGAATAAGGACATGGATGAAATAATAAATAAGAACACTGCAACATTTCACTTAAGTAGGAGTATACTTAAGAGGAAAATAAGGAGATCTAAAAGGGGACATGAGATTGCTTTGACAAAAAGAATTGAGGAGAATCCAAACGGTTTTTGCAAATACATTACTGACAAAGGGCTGACTAGGGAGAGAATAGGCCCCTCAAAATCAGCAAGGTGGCCTTTATGTCGAGCCGCAGGAGATGGGGAGATACTAAATGAGTATTTTGCATCAGTATTTACTGTGGAAAAGGACCTGGAATGTAGGGAAATAGGTGGTGACATCTTGAAAAATGTCCATATTACAGAGGAGGAAGTACTGGATATCTTGAAACGCATAAAAGTGGATAAATCCCCAGGATCTGACCAGGTGTACCCAAGAACTCTGTGTGAAGCCAGGGAAGTGATTGCTGGGCCGCTTGCTGAGATATTTGTATCTTTGATAGTGAGAGGTGAGGTGCTCGAAGACTGGAGGCTGTTTACGAAGGGTGGTAAGGACAAGCCAGGGAACTATAGACCAGCGAGCATGACATCGGTGGTGGGCAAGCTGTAGGGGGGAATGCTGAGGTACAGGATGACCATGTAATTGGAAAGGCAACGACTGATTAGGGATAGTCGACATGGCTTTGTGCGTGGGAAATTATGTTTCACAAGTATAGGCCCTTTACGGAACCACTCAGCCATTAACGTAAGTTAGACTCATAGAACATTACAGCACAGTATAGGCCCTTTATGGAACCGCTCAGCTAATACAGGAAGTTAGACACATTGAACATTACAGCGCAGTACATGGCCTTTATGGAACAGTTCAGTTAATAAAGAAAGTTAGACTCATAGAATATAGAACATTACAGCGCAGAACAGGCCCTTTATGGAACCGCTCGATTAATACAGGAAGTTAGACTCATAGAACACAGAAGATTACAGCACAGTAGATGTACTTTATGGAATCGCTCTGCTAATAAAGGAAGTGAGACACATAGAACACAGAACATTACAGCGCATTACATGATGCTTCTGGAATCACTCGGCTAATAAAGTAAGTTAGACTCATAGACATAGAACATGACAGCGCAGTACAGGCCCTTTATGGAAATGCTTGGCTAATAAAGGAAGTTCGACTCATAGCAGACAGAGCATTGCAGCGCGGAACAGGCGCTGTACGGAACCGCTTGTCTAACAAAGGAAGTTCGACTAATGCAACACAGAAAATTGGACTGCAATGCAGGCCCTTCATGGAAATGCTCGGCTAATAAATGAAGTTACACTCCTAGAATATTAAGAGCATGCCAGCGCAGTACAGGACCTTTATGGAACCGCTCGGTGGGCGGCACGGTGGCCTGTTTCCACACTGTAAGTAATCTAATCTAATTTTAAAAAAAGGAAACTAGACAACTACAACATAGAACATTATAGCACAGTCCAGTCCTTTATAGAACCACTTGGTTAATAAAGAAAGCTAGACTGAGTATATCACAGCGCATTATAATCCCTTTGTGGAACCACTTGGCTAATAAAGGAAGTTAGACTCATTGAACACAGAACATTACAGCGCAGTACAGGCCCTTTCTGGTATCACTCAGCTAATACTGGACGTTAGACTTATCGAACAGAGAATATTATTGCACAGTACATACTCGTGGAACCACTCGGCTAATAATGGACGTTAGACTAATAGAACATTAGACTAATAGAAATTATCGGCTGCTCTGGTTCCGTCCCACAGTCCAAAGATGTGCAGGTTAGGTGAGTTGGCCATGCTCAATTGCCCGTAGTGCTAGGTGCATTTGTTAGAGGGAAATGGGTCTAGATGGATTACTCTTCAGCGGATCGGTGTGGACTGGTTGGACTGAAGGGCCTGTTTCCACACTTTTGGGAATCTAATCTAATTCAATCTAAACTAATTACAACGCAGTAGGCCCTTCATGGAACCACTCGGCTATTAATGGATCTCAGTCTCAAACAACATAGAAAATTACAGTGCAGTACAGGTCTTTTATGGAATTGCTCAGTTCATAAAGGAAGTACGACTAATGCAACATATAACATTACAGCACAGTATAGGCCCTTAATGAACCGCTCGGCTAATACAGAAAGTTAGTCTCATCGAACATACAACATTATAGCGCAGTATAGGCCCTTTCTGGAACCGCTCAGCTAATAAAGGATGCTAAACGCATAGGACATATTACATTACAGCATAATACGGTCCCTTTTTTGGAACCGCTCAGCTAATAAAAGAAGTTAGACTAATGCAGAATAGAAATTTACAGCTCGGTACAGACCCTTTATGGAACCACTTATCTAATAAAGGAAGTTAGACTACTGCAACATAGAACATGACAGCGTAGTACAGACCTTTTATAGAACCACTCGGCTAATAAAGGAAGTTAGACTCATAGAACTCAGAACATCACAGCGCAGTACAAGCCCTTTATGGAACCGCTCTGCTAATAATGGGATTAGATACAAAGAACATAGAACATGACAGTGCAGCACAGGCCCTTTATAGAACCACTCGGCTAATAAAGGAAGTTAGATTAAAACAACATAGAAAATGATAGCACAGTGCAGGCTCTTTATGGAACCGCTCGGCAAATATTGGAAGCTCCACTCATAGAGCATAGAACATGACAGCAGAGTACAGGCCTTTTATAGAACGGGTCGGCTCATACAGCAAGTTAGACACATAGACCATAGACCATTACAGCGCAGTACCAGCCCTTTGTGGATCCGCTCGGCCAATAAGGAAGTTAGAGTTATAGAACAGTTATATAATACAGCACAGTCCAGGCCCTTTATGGAACCACACGGCTCATAAAGACAGTTAGACTCATAGGACATAGAGCATTGCAGCGCAGTTCAGGCCCTTTTTGGAAACGCTCAGCAAATAACATTTGTTAGACGAATACAACATATAACATTGCAGCACAGTACAGGTCCTTTAAGGAACCACTCGTCTAATAAATGAAGTTTGACTCATAGAATATAGAGCATTATAGACCTTTTTGGGAACTACTCGGCTGATAAAGGAAGCTAGATTACTACAACATTTAACATTACAGTGCAGTACAGGCCCGTTATGTAACCATTCAGCTGGCAAACGAAGCTAGACTAATACAACATGCAACATATGACATTAAAGCGCGGTACAGGCCCTTTGTGAAACCGCTCCGTTGATAAAGGAAGTTAGACTGATACAACATGGAATATGACAACGCAGTGCAGGCCTATCATGGAACCGCTCGGCTAACACAGGAAGTTTGACTCATAGAACACAGCACATTACAGCGCAGTACAGCCCTTTACGGCACCCTTCGGCTAATAAAGGAAGCTAGACTACTACAACATATAACATTACAGCAGAGTACATGTCCTTTATGTAACCATTCGGCTGACTCGACTAATAAAGCATATAACATTACAACGCAGTTCAAGCCCTTTATGGAACCTCTCAGCTAACAGAGAAAGTTACACTGACAGAACATAGGACATTACAGCGCAGTTCAGGCTCTTTATGGAACTGCTTGGCTGATTAAGGAATTTAAACTCATAGAACATAAAATGGTTCAGCGCAGTACAGGCATTTTTATGCAACCACTCGTCAAATAAAGGAAGTTAGACTAAGGCTCCATAGAATATGACAGCGCAGTACAGACCCTTAATAGAACCACTCGGCTAATAAAGGAAGTTACACTCCTCGAACATATAGCATTACAGCGCAATACAGGCCCTTTGTGGAACCGCTTGGCTGATTAAGGAATTTAGACTCATAGAATAATACATGTTTCAGCGCAGCACAAGCTCTTCATGGAAGCGCTCGGTAAATAAAAGTTGTTAGACTCACAGAACATATAACATTTTAGTGCAGCACAGGCCCATTATGGAACCATTCGGCTGATAACGGAAGTTAGACTCATAGAACAGAAAACATGACAGCGCAGTACAAGCCCTTTATGGGAATGCACGGCTAATAACAGGTGATTGGCACATAGAACATAGAACATTACAGCACAGCACAGGCGCTTTATGGAACCGCTCGGCTAATAAAGAAAGTTACCCTCATAGAGCACAGAACATTACAGCGCAGTGCAGGCCTTTTATGGAAACGCTCGGCTGATTAAGGAACTTAGACTCATAGAACATAAAAAGTTTCAGCGCAGAATAGGCCCTTTTATGGAACGGCTCGGCAAATACAGGAAGTTAGACTAATACACCACAGAATATGACAGCGCAGTACAGGCCCTTAATGGAACCGCTCAGCTAATAAAGGAAGTTATACTCAGAGAACATAGAACATTATGTTGTGGTTGTGTTCGCCGAGCTGGGAGTTTGTGTTGCAGACGTTTCGTCCCCTGTCTAGGTGACCTCCTCAGTGCTTGGGAGCCTCCTCTGAAGCGCTTCTGTGATCTTTTCTCCGGCATTTATAGTGGTTTGAATCTGCTGCATCCGGCTGTCAGTTCCAGCTTTCCGCTGCAGTGGCCGGTATATTGGGTCCAGGTCGATGTGCTTGTTGATTGAATCAGTGGATGAGTGCCATGCCTCTAGGAATTCCCTGGCTGTTCTCTGTTTGGCTTGTCCTATAATAGTATTGTTGTCCCAGTCAAACTCATGTTACTTGTCGTCTGCGTGTGTGGCTACTAAGGATAGCTGGTCGTGTCGTTTCGTGGCTAATTGGTGTTCATGGATGCGGATCATTAGCGGTCTTCCTAGTTGTCCAACGTCGTACACAAAATCCCATGCAAGGACTGCACAAAACATTACATAGGAAAACGGACGTTACACTCATAGAAAATCGAACATTACAGCGCAGTATAGGCGCTGCATTGAACCACTTAGTTAATAAAGAAAGTTACACTCATAGAGCACAGAACATTACAGGGCAGTACAGGCCCTTTATGGAAATGCACAGCTAATAACGGATGTTAGACACATAGAACATAGAACATTACAGCACAGTACAGGCCCTTCATGGAACCACTCGCCTAATACTGGATCTTAGACTAATATAACATATAACATTTCAGCGCAGTGCAGGCCCTTTATAGAACTGCTCAGCTGATGAAGGAATTTAGACTCTTAGAAAATAAAATATTTCAGCGCAGTACAGGCCCTTTCATGGAACCACTCGGTAAATAGAGGCAGTTCGACTAATACATCAGAGAATATGAAAGCGCGGTACAGGCCCTTTATGGAACTGCTTGGCTAATAAAGGAAGTTAGACTAATATAACATATCACATTTTAGCGCAGGACTGGCCCTTTATGGAACTGCTCGGCTGATTAAGGAATTTAGACTCAAAAAACATAAAATGTTTCAGCGCAGTATAGGTCCTTTGATGGAAACACTCGGCAGATAGAGCAAGTTAGACTAATACACAATAGAATATGACAGCGCAGTACAGGCCCTTTCAGGAATCGCTCAGCTATTAACGCAAGTTAGACAAATAGAACATTGAACATTACATTCCTTTATGGAAACGCTCGGTTAATAAAGAAAGTTAGACATATAGAACATTACCGGGCAGTACAGGCCCCTTCGGGGACCACACGGCTAATAATGAAAGTAACACTAATAGAGCATAGAAGATTAAAGCGCAGTTCAGGCCCTGTATTGAACCGCTAGGCTAATAAATGAAGTTAGACTCATCGAACAATGACCATTGATGCGCAGTACAGGCCCTTTGTGGAACAGTTCAGCTAGCAAAAGAATTTAGACGAATGGAACTTAGAATATGACAGCGCAGCACAGGCGCTTTATGGAACGTCTCGTCTAATAAAGGAAGTTAGACTCATAGAACATAGAACATTACGGCGCAGTGCAGGCCATTTATAGACACGCTCAGCTCATACAGAATGTTTCCTCATACGGCATATTACGTTACAGAGCAATACAGTCCCTTTATGGAACCGCTCAGTTAATAAAACAAGTTAGACCACTACAACATAGAACAGGACAGTGCAATACAGGCCCTTTATGGAACCACTCGGCTAATTAAAGAAGCTAGACCAATACAACATAGACCATCACAGCGCAGTGCAGGCCCTTTAGGGAACCACTTGGCTGATTAAGGAAGTTAGACTTGTCCAACATAAATAATTACAGCACAGTACAGATCATTTATGAAACCGCCCAGCTAATTATGGAAGTTACACTCATATAACAAAGAACACTTCAGTGCAGTACAGGCCCTTTATGGAACCGTTAGGCTAATGTAGGAAGTTAGACTCCTATTTCATAGAACATCACAACAAAGTACAGGCCCTTTATTAACTGCTCGGGAAATGAATGAAGTTAGACTCATAGAACATGGAACATTCCAGTGCAGTACAAGCCCTTTTTATTGAGCTGCTCGGCTGATAAAGGAAGTTGGACTAATACAACTTAGAACATGACAGGGCAGTACAGGCGTTTTATGGAACTGCTCAGCAAATAAAGGAAGTTAGACTCACATAACGTAGAGCATTGCAGCGTGGCTCAAGCCCTTTATGAAACCGCAGGGTAATAACGGAAGTTAGACTCATAGAACATAGATATTACAGCGCAGTACAGGCCATTCTGGAAGCGCACAGCTAACAGAGGAACTTAGATTAATACAACACAGATCAATACAACGCAGTACAGGCCCTTTATGGAACCGCTCAGAAAATACAGCAAGTTAGACTCATAGAACATAACAGCGCACTGCATACTCTTTATGGAACCGCTCGGCTAATAAAGGAATTTAGATTCATAGAACATAGAACATTACAGCGCAGTACAGACCCCTTATGGAACCACTCGGCTGATAGAGGAAGTTAGACTAGTGCAACATAGATAATTACAGCGCAGTACAGTCCCTTTACGGTAACGCTCTGCTAATAAAGGAAGTTAGACTAATACAACTTTGAACATGACAACTCAATACAGGTCCTTTATGGAACCGCTCAGTTAATAACTGACATTAGACTAATACAACATAGATCATCACAGCGCAGTACAGGCCGCTTATGGAACCACTTGGCAAATAAAGGAAGTTAGACTCATAGCGCAAAGAACATTACAACGCAGTGCAGGCCCTTTATGGACCCGCTCGGCTCATAAAGGAAGTTAGACTCGTACAACGTAGAGAATTACAGCGCATTACAGGCCCTTTATGTAACCACTAGGCTCATAAAGGACATTGGACGAATACAACCAAGACTATGACAGCGCAGTACAGAACGTTTTTTGAACCGCTTGGCTAATAAAGGAGGTTGAGTTCACAGAACATAGAACATTACAGCATACTACCCGCCATTTATGGAATCGCTCGGCAAGTAAAGGAAGTTAGACTCATAGAGCAGAGAACATTACAACTTTGAACATGACAGGGCTGTACAGGCCCTTTATGGAAATGCTTCGTTTATAACGGACATGAGACTAATAGAACATAGAACATCACAGCGCAGTATTGGGCCCTTATGGAACTCCTTAGCTAATAGAGAAAGTTACACTCATAGAACATAGAACATTACAGCACATTACAGGCCCTTTGTATAACCGTTTGGCTAAAAATGGACATTAGACTAATACAACATACATTAGAAGATTACAGCGCAGTACAGTCCTTTATAGAATCGCTCGGCTAATAAAGGAAGTTAAACTCAAAGAACATAGAGCATTATAGCGCAGTACAGGTCCGTTATGAGATCGCTCAGCTGATAATGGAAGTTAGACTAATACAACATAGACTATGGCACCGCAGTACAGGCCCTTTTCTGTAACCGCTCAGCTAATAGCAGACATTCGACTAATACAAAATTGAACATTAAAGCGCAGTACAGGTCTTTGGTGGAACCGCTTGGCTAATAAAGGAAGTTAGACACACAGAACATAAAACATTACAGTGCAGTACACACCCTTTATGCAACCGCTCGGCTGCTATAGGAAGTTAGACTAATACAACATAGGACATTACAGTGCAGGACAGACACTTTATGGACATCTTTGGCTAATAACTGATGTTAGACTCATCGAACAAAGAGCATTACCATGCAGCGTAGGCCCTTTATGGAACCGCTCAGCTCATGGAGAATGTTACTCTCATACAACATAGAACATTACAGCGCAGTACAGTCCCTTTATGGAACCGCTCAGTTAATAATGTACGTTAGACTGACAGAACATAGAACATTACAGCACACAACAGGTCCTTTGTGGAACAACTTGGCTAATAATGGACGTTAGACTCATAAAACATAAAGCATTACAGCGCAGTACAGGCACTTTATGGAACCGTTCGACTTATCCAGAAAATTATATTCTTCAACATTAAGAACATGACAGCTCAGTGCTTGCTCTTTATGGAACTGCTCAGCTAACAAAGGAAGTTAGACTAATAGAACAAAGAGCATCACGGCACAATACAGGCCCTTTATAGTACCGCTTGGCTAATAAAGGAAGTTAGACTCATAGAACGTAGAGCATTAGAACGCAGTACAGGCCATTTATGGAACCCCTCAGCTAATAAATGAAGTTAGACAAATGAAACATATAATGTTACATCACTTTATGGAATCGCTCGATTAATAAATGAAGTTTGACTCGTAGAACATAACACATTAAAGCACAGTACATGCCCTTTATGGAACTACACGGCTCAAAAAGGAAGTTAGACTAATACAACTTCGAACATGACAGTGCCGTACAGGACCTTTATGGAAACACTCGCCTAATAAAGGAAATTAGACTCATAGAACATAAAAAATGTTAGAGTAATCCCACACAGCATATTACAGAGCAGTACAGGCCCTTTATGGAACCACTCGGATAATAACGGATGTTAAACTAATACAACATAGAACATTACAACGCAGTTCAGGGCCTTTATCCAACTGGTCGGCTAGTACCAGGCATTAAACTAATACAACATAGAATATGACAGCGCAGTACAGGCCGTTTATTGAACCACTCAGCTAATAACACGTGGAACATGAAGGACATGACAGCGCTCAGCTAATAAAGGAAGTGAGACTAATACAACATAGAACACCACAGCGCAGTACAGGCACTTTACAGAATCGCTTGGTTAATAAAGGAAGTTAGACTCATAGAACATAGAGAATCGACGTTTCACACATAAGCCCTTCTTCCTGAAGAAGGGCTTATGCCCGAAACGTCGATTCTCCTGCTCCTCGGATGCTGCCTGGGCTGCTGTGTTTTTCCAGCACCACATTTTTCAACTCTGGTACTCCAATATCTGCAGTCCTCACTTTCTCCTCATAGAACATATGAGACTTTATGGGACTGCTCGGCTGATAAAGGAAGTATGATTAATGCAACACAGAACATGACAGTACAATACAGGCCATTTATAGAAACGCTTGGCTAATAAAGTAACTTAGACTCTTAGAACACAGAAAATTACAGCGCAGTAAAAGCCGTCAGCTAATAAATGAAGTTAGACTAATACAACATACAACGTTACATCATTTTATGGAATCGCTCGAATAATAAATGAAGTTTGACACATAGAACAAAGCACATTACAGCCCAGTACAGGCCCTTTATGGAACCACTCGGCTAATAAAGGAAGTTAGACTAATACAACTTCGAACATGACAGCACAGTACAGGCCTTTTATGGAACTGATCGGCTAATAAAGAGTAGTTGCACTAATACAACACAGAACATTACAGTGCAGCACAGACCCTTCATGGAACCGCTCAGCTAATAAAAAATGTTTGACCATTACAACATAAAGCATTACAGCGCAGTACACATATTTCATCAAACTGCTCTGCTATCAAAGGAAGTTAGACTTTCAGAACATAGAATATGACAGTGTAGTACAAGCCCTTTATGGAACAGCTCAGCTAATAAGGGATGTTAGACACATAGAAAATAGAACATTACAGCGCAGTACAGGCCCTTTATAGAATCCCTTGGCTGATAAAGGAAGTTGGACTAATACAACATAGAAAATGACAGCGCAACTCTCGCCCTTTATGGAACCGCTCGGCAAATAGAGAAAGTTACACTCATAGAACACAGAACATTAAGGGCTGTACAGGCCCTTGATGGAACCGCTCGGCTAATAAAGGAAGTTAGACTCATAGAATGTAGAGGTAAAAACAATGATTGCAGATCAGGTACCGTTCCCTCCGTGTCTACATGGTCAGATCCTTGCCCCCCTACAACCAACCCTCCCATCCTGGCACCTTTCCCTGCCATCGCAGGAACTGCAAAACCTGCGCCCACATCTCCTCCCTCACCTCCATCCAAGGAGCCTTCCACATCCATCAAAGTTTTACCTGCACATCCACTAATATCATTTATTGTATCCGTTGATCCCGATGCGGTCTCCTCTACATTGGGGAGACTGGATGTCTCCTAGCAGAGTGCTTTAGGGAACATCTCCGGGACACCCACACCAATCAACCCCACTGCCCCGTGGCCCAACATTTCAACTCCCCCTCCCACTCAGCCAAGGACATGGAGGTCCTGGGCCTCATTCACCGTCGATCCCTCACCACCAGACGCCTTGAGGAAGAACCCCTCAATTTCCACCTTGGAACACTTCAACCCCAGGGCATCAATGTGGACATCAACAGTTTCCTCATTTCCCCATCCCCGCTCCTCACCCGAGTTCCCAACTTCCAGCTCAGCACTGTCCCCATGACTTGTCCTACCTGTCTATTTTCTTTTCCACCCTTCCCCCGCCCCCGACCTATCACCTTCGTCTCCTTCCCCACTCACTTATTGTACTCTATGCTACTTTCTTCCCACCCCCACCCTCCTCTAGCTTATCTCTCCACGCTTCAGGCTCTCTGCCTTTATTCCTGATGAAGGGCTTTTGCCCGAAACGTCGATTTTACTGCTCCTCGGATGCTGCCTGAACTGCTGTGATCTTCTAGCACCACTAATCCAGAAGCATAGAACGTAGAACATTACAGCGCAAGACAGGACCTTAATGGAAGTTAGACTATTACAACATAGACTATAACAGTACAGGCCTTTTACGGAGCCGTTCGGCTAATAATGAAAGTTACACTGACAGAACATAAAACATTACAGAGCAGTACAGGCCCTTTATGGAATGGCTCATAATGAGAGTTACACTCATAGAACATAGAACATGACAGCACAGAACAGACACTTTATGGAACACCTTGGCAAATGCAGGAAGTCGAACTAATAGAACATGTAATATTACCGCACCATACTGGCCCTCTATGGAACCCTTGGGCTAATAAAGGAAGCTTGACTCATAGAACATCGGCCACCACAGTGTAGTACAGGCCGTTTATGGAACCGCTTGGATTATAAAGCAAGTTAGACTCATAGAGCTCAGAACATTGCAGCACAGTACAGACCCTCTATGGAATCGTTCTGCTGATAACAGAACTATGACGAACACAACATTAAACATTACAACACAGTACAGGCCCTTTATGGAACCATTCGACTAATAATGGACGTTTGACACATAGAGTATAACACATCACAGCGCAGTACAGGGCCTTTATGGAACCGATTGGCTAATAAAGGAAATTAGACTCATAGAACTTAGAATATGACAGCACAGCACAGGCTCTTAATGGAAACAAACGCATAATAAAGGATGTAACCCTCATAGAACGTTGTGAATATTAGAGCGCAGTACAGACCCTTTATGGAACCGTTCGGCTAATAAAGAAAGTTGGCCTCATCGAACTTAGAACATTACAGCCGCATTACAGGCCCTTGATGAAACTGCTCGGCTGATTAAGGAAATTGGATTATTACAACATAGACTATAACAGCGCAGTACAGGCCCTTTATGGAAACGCTTGGCTAATAATGAAAGTTACACTGACAGAATGTAGAACATTACAGCACAGTACAAGCCCTTTATGGAACGCCTCGGCAAATACAGGAGGTCAGACTAATACAACACACAACAGTACAGCGTTGTACAGGCCCTTTATGGAACTTTTCGGCTCATAAAGAAGGTTAGACTCATAGAACATAGAATATGACAGCGTATCACAGACCCTGTATGGAACTGCTCTCATAATAAATGAAGTAACACTCACAGAAGATTAAGAATATTACAACGCAGTATAGGCCCTTTATGGAACCGCTCAGCTAATAAAGGAAGTTAGACTCATAAAACATACAGCATTATTGCACAGTACAGGCCCTTTATGGATCCACTCGGCTAATACCGGACATGAGACTAATACAGCATAGAACATTACAGTGCAGTACACGCTCTTTACGGAACCGCTTGACTAGCAAAGGAAGTTAGACTCATAGAACATAGAACATTACAGAGCAGTACAGAGCTTTATGGACTGCTCGGCTAATAAAGGAAGTTAAATTCATAGAAGGTAGAGCATTAAAGCGCAGTACAGGCACTTTATGCAACCGTTCGGCTAATAAAAAAAAGCTACACTCATAGAACATTAAGAACATCACAGCTCTGTACAGGCCCTTTATGGAACCGCTTGGATAATAAAGCAAGTTAGACTCATAGAACATACAACATTACAGCGCAGTACAGACCCACTATGGAATGGCTAATAATGAGAGTTACACTCAGAGAACATAGAACATTACTGCGCTGTAGACGACCTTTATGAAACCACTCGGCTATTACAGGAAGTTAGACAAATAGAACATAGAACATTACAACACAGTACAGTCCTTTTGTGGAACTGCTCAGCTAATAAAGGAAGTGACATTCAGAGAACATAGAATATGACAGCGCAGTACAGAGCCTTTTTGGAAGTGCTCGGCTAATAAAGAGAAGTTGGACCAATACAACACAGAACATTTCAGCGTAGCACAGGACCTTTATGGAACCATTCAGTTAATGAAAGAAGTTAGACAAATACAACATAGAGCATTACAGCGTAGTACAGGACCTTTATGGAACCACTTGGCAAATAAAGGAAATTTGACTCATAGAACATAGCACACCACAGCTCAGTACAGGCCTTTTGTGGAAAGACTCGGCAAATCGAGGAAGTTTGACACATAAAACACAGAACATCACAGCTCAGTACAGGGCCTTTATGGAACCGGTTGGCTAATACCAGACGTTTGACTAATACAGCATAGAATATGACAGCGCAGCACACGCCCTTTAATGGAACCACTTGGCTCGGAGAGAAATTTACACTGATAGAACATAGAATATGACAGCACATTACAGACCCTTTATGGAACCGTTCGATTAATAAAAGAAGTTAGACTCATTGAACTTAGAACATGACAGCGCAATACAGGCCCTTGATGGAACTGTTCGGCTGATTAAGGAAGTTAGATTAATACAACATAGACTCTAACAGCGCAGGACAGGCCCTTTATGGAACGGCTAATAATGAAAATTACACTGAGAGAACATAGAACATTACAACACAGTATAGGCATTTTATGTAACGCCTCGGCAAATACAGGAAGTCTGACGAATACAGAAAGCACCATACAGGTCCTTTATGGAACCCCTGGGCTAATAAAGGAAGTTTGACTCATAGAACATTGAACATCACAGCACAGTACAGGCCCTTTATGGAACCCCTGGGCTAATAAAGGAAGTTTGACTCATAGATCATGAAGAATATTACAACGCAGTACAGGCCCTTTATGGAACTGTCGGCTAATACAGAAAGTTACACTCGTAGAACATTAAGAAGATGACAGCGCATTACAGGCCCTTTATGGATCCGCTCAGCTAACAAAGGAAGTTACAACAATAGAACATAGAACATCACAGTGCAGTACAGGGTCTTTATGGAACCGCTTGGCTAATACTGAAAGCTAGATTCATAGAACACAGAATATGACAGTGAAGTACAGGCCATTTAGGGAAACGCTTGGTTAATGAGAGAAGTTAGACTTATAGAACGGAGAGCATTAAAGTGCAGTACTGGCCCTTGATGGAATGGCTCGGCTGATTAAGGAAGTTAGACTGTTACAACATAGACTATGACAGCGCAGTTTAGATTAGAGTGATGCTGGAAAAGCGCAGCAGGTCAAGCAGCATCCGAGGAGAAGGTAAATCGACGTTTCTGGCAAAAGCCCTTCATCTGGAATAAAGGCAGGGTGCCTGCAGAGTGGAGAGATAAATGATACAGGGGTGGAGCGGGGCGAAAGTGAAATAGAGTACAATAGGTGAATGGGGGGTGGGGATGGAGGTAATAGGTCAGAGAGGAGGGTGGGGGAAGGTAGCAAAGAGTACAATGGGTGAACGGGGTGGGGATGAAGGTGAAACATCAGAGGGGAAGGTGGGGGAAGGTAGCAAAATGTACAATGGGTGAACGGGGTGGGGATGAAGCCGATAGATCAGAGAGGAGGGTGGAGTGGGTAGGTGGAAAGGAAGATAGGCAGATAGGACAGGTTATGAGGGCGGTGCTGAGCTGGAACGTTGGAGCTGGTGTGAGGTGGTGGGGAAATGAGGAAACTGTGAAGTCCACATTGATGCCCTGGGGTTGAAGTGTTCCGAGGCAGAAGATGAGGCGTTCTTCCTCCAGGCGTCATGTGCTGAGGGAGTGGCGGTGGAGGAGGCCTAGGACCTGCATGTCCTCGGCAGAGTGGGGGGGGGGGGGGGGGCATGTTGAAATGTAGGGCCACAGGACGGTGGGGTTAATTGGTGTGGGTGTCGCGGAGATGTTCCCTAAAGCTCTCTGCTCGGAGGCGTCCAATCTCCCCAATGTAAAAGAGACCGTATTGGGAGCAACGGATACAATAAATGGCATTGGTGGATGTGAGGTAACACTTTGATTGATGGGAAAGACTCCTTTGGGGCCTTGGATGGAGGTGAGGGGGAGGTGTGAGCGCAGGTTTGCAATTCCTGTGGTGGCAGGGGAGGGTTCCAGGAAGGGAGGGTGGGTTGTTGGGGGTGTGGACCTGACGAGGTAGTCACGGAGGGAATGGTCTTTGCGGAAATCGGAAATTGGTGGACCGGGAAATATATCCCTTGTGGTGGGGACCGTTTGTAGGTGGTCGAAATGTCGCCGGATGATGTGGTTTATGCGAAGGTTGGTATGGGAAGCTGAGCACCAGGGGGTTCTGTCCTTGTTATGGTTAGAGGGTTGGGGTTTGAGGGTGGAGGGGCAGGATGTGGGCGAGATGCGTTGGAGGGTATCTTTAACCACGTGGGAAGGCAAATTATTGTCTTTAATGAAGGAGGCCATCTGGTGTGTTCTGTAATGGAACTAGTCCTCCTGGGAGCAGATATGGCAGAGACGGACGAATTGGAAATAGAGGATAGCATTTTTGCAGGAGGTAGGATGGGAAGAGGTGTAATCCAGGTACCTTTGGGAGTTGGTGGGTTTGTCAAACCTGTCAGTGTCAAGTCGGTCGTCATTAATGGAGATGGAGAGGTCCAGGAAGGGGAGGGAGGTGTCAGAGATGGTCCAGATGAATTTAAGGTCGGGGTGGACTGTGTTGATGAAGTTGATCAACTGCTCAACCTCCTCATGGGAGTACGAGGTGGCACCAATGTAGTCATCGATGTAACGGAGGAAGAGGTGTGGAGTGGTGCCGGTGTAACTACGGAAGGTGGACTGTTCTACGTAGCCAACAAAGAGACAGGCATAGCTGGGGACCATAGAGGTTCCCATCTACCACTTTGGTCTTGACGAAATGGGAGGATTCGAAGGAGAAATTGTTAAGGGTGAGGACCTGTTCTTCCAAATGAATGAGTGTGTCGGTGTACGGTCCCTATATGGAACCAATTGGCTAATAATGAAGATTACACTCACAGAACATTAAACATTATAGCGCAGTACAGGCCCTTTATGGAACGCCTAATAATGAGAGTTAGACTCAGAGAACATAGAAATTTACAGCACAGCACACGCCCATTATGGAATCCCTCGGCTAGTAGAGGTAGTCAGACTAGTACAACATATAATGTTAAAGCGCCATGTAGGCTCTTTATGGAACCCCTCGGCTAATAAAGGAAGTTTGACTCAAAGAACAAAACACATTACTGCGCAGTACAAGCCCTTTATGGAATCGCTCAGCTGATAAAGGAAGTTAGACTAATGGACCATCGAACATTAAAGCGCAGTACAGGGCCTTAATGGAACCGTTCGGCGAATAAAGGACATTAGACTAATGCAACATAGAACATTACAGCGCAGTACAGGTGTTTTTGTGGAAGTGCTCGGTGAGTAAATGAATTTAGACTCAGAACATAGAACATTACAGATCAGCACAGGCCCTTTATGGAACCGCTCAGCTCATAACGGACATTAGACTTATAGAATATGGAGTATGGCAGTGCAATTCAGGCCCTTTATGGAACCGCTCGGCTAATACAGGAAGTTACACTGACAGCAAATAGAACATTACAGCGCAGTTCAGTCCATTTTGAACATGGAACATGGAATATCACAGTATCTTACAGGATCATTATGGAACTGATTGACCAGTAAAGGAAGTTAGACTTTTAGAACGTAGAACATGATAGTGCAGTACAGGCCTTTACGGAACTGCTTGGCTAATAAAAGAAGTTAGAATAATACAACTTCAAACATAACAGCGAAGTGCAGGCCCTTTATGGAACCGTGTGGCTTATAAAGGAATTTAGATTCCTAAAACATACCGCATTTCAGCGCAGTCTGGGCCCTTTATGGAACCACTCGGCTAATAAAGGAGGTCAGACTCAAAGAACGTAGAGCATTAAAGCGCAGTACAGGCCCTTTATGGAACCGCTCAGCTATTAAAGGAAGTTAGAATCATAGAACATAGAGTATGGCAGCGCAGTACAGGCTCTTTATGGAACCTCTTGGATAATAAAGCAAGTTAGACTCATAGAACGGAGTTTAGATGGGAGTGGTGCTGGAAAAGCACTCCAGGTCAAGCAGCATGCGAAGAGCAGGAAAGTCGACCATTCGGGCAAAAGCCCTTCATCAGGAATAGAGGCAGGAAACCTCCAGCGTGGAGAGATAAATCGGGAGTGGGGCTGTGGGGCTCGGTAGAAGGAAGGAAAATGTACAATAGTTGAATGGGGGTGGGGATGGAGGTGCGAGGACAGAGAGGAGGGTGGAGCGGATAGGTGGAAAGGAAGATTGGCAGGTAGGACAGGTCATGAGGACGGTGTTGAGCTGGAAGGTTGGAACTGAGGTAAGATAAGGGGAGAGGAAATGAGGAAACTGGTGAAATCCACATTGATGCGCTGGGGTTGAAGTGTTCCGAGGCGGAAGATGAGGTGTTCTTCCTCCAGGTGCTGTGTGGTGAGGGAGCGGCAGTAAAGGAAGTCCAGGACCTGCATGTCCTCAACCGAGTGGGACGGGCAGTTGAAATGTTGGGCCACGGGGTGGTGGGGTTGATTGCTGCGGATGTCCTGGAAGCGAGCTGTGAGGAGGAGTCCAGTATCCCCAATGCAGAGGAGACCGCATCTGGAGCAACGGACACAGTAAATGACATTGGTGGTTGTGTAAGTGAAAGTTTGATGGATGTGGAAGGCTCTTTTGAGGCCTTGGATGTTGGTGGGAGAGGAGGTGTGGGCGGAGGTTTTGCAACTCCTGCGGTGGCAGGGGAACGTGCTAGAAGGGGAGGGTGGGTTGCTGGGGTGTGTGGACCTGACCAGGTGGTCATGGAGGGAACGGTCTTTGCGGAAAGTGGAAAGGGGTGGGAAGGGAAATAGATCCCTGGTGGTGGGGTCCACTTGGAGGAGGCGGAAATGTTGGCGGATGATACGGTTAATGTGAAGGTGGTAGGGTGGAAAGTGAGGACCAGGGGTTTTCTGTCCTTGTTATGGTTGGGGAGGGGAGGTTGAGGGTGGAGGTGCGGGATGAGGGCATCTTCAACCACGTGAGAAGGGAAATTACGATCTCTTTCGAAGGAGGACATCTGGTGCATTCTGTGGTGGAACTGGTCCTCCTGGGGGCAGATACAGCAGAGGCGGAGGAATTGGGAATACGGGATGGCATTTTTGCAGGAGGTGGGGTGGGAAGAGGTGGAATTCAGGTAGCTGTCGGACTCGGTGGGTTTGTAACCTAGAACGTACAACATTACAGTGCAGGCCCTCTATGGAACGGCTAATAATGAGAATTATACTTAGAAAACATAGAACATTACTGTGCAGTAGTGGACCTTTGTGAAATCTCTCGGCTGTTACAAGAATTTAGACACATAGAACATAGAACATTACATCGTAGTACAGGCCTTTTATGAAACTGCTCGGCTAATGTAGGAAGTCAGACTGGGAGAAATGGCCATTTATGGAATCACTTGGCTCATAAGTACAGGCCTTTTATGAAACTGCTCAGCTAATGCAAGAATTCAGACTGGGAGTAATGGCCATTTATGGAACCACTTGGCTCATAAGGGAAGTTAGACTCACAGAACAAATCACATTAGAGCGCAGTACAGTTCATTTCTGGAAACTCTTGACTAATAAAGGAAGTTAGACTTATACAACATAGATCATTACAGCGCAGTGCAGGACAATTATGAAACCACTCAGTTAATACAGGATGTTAGACTGGCAGAAATAGAACATTAAAGCACAGTACAGGCCAATTATGGAATGGCTAATAATGAGAGTTACACTCATAGAACGTAGAACATTACAGCACAGTACAGGCACTTTATGGAATGCGTTGACAAATACAGGAAGTCAGCCTAATACAACATGCAGCAGGTCAGGCAGCATCCAAGGAACAGGAGAATCGACGTTTCGGGCATAAACCCTTCTTCAGGCTAATGCCCGAAACGTCGATTCTCCGGCTCCTTGGATGCTTCCTTGCCTGCTGCGCTTTTCCAGCAACACATTTTTCAGCTCTGATTTCCAGCATCTGCAGTCCTCACGTTCTCCTAATACAACATGCAACATTACAACACCATACAGGCCCTTCATGGAACCCCTGGGATAATAAAATAAATTTGACTCATAGAACATAGCACATCATAGCGCAGTACAAGTCCTTTATGGAACCGATTGGATTATAAAGCAAGTTAGACTCATAGAACTCAGAACATTATAGCCCAGTACAGACCCTCGATGGAATCGTTCGGCTGATAAAGGAATTTAGCCTAATATCATAGAATATTACAGTGTAGTACAGGCTCTCTATGGAACTCTCGGCTAATGGAGAAATTTACACTCATAGAACATAGAACATTACAGCGCAGTACAGGCCCTTTGTGGAACCACTCGGCAAATCAAGGACGTTAGACACATAAAACACAGAACATCACAGTGCAGTACAGGCCCTTTATGGAACCACTTCACTAATAATGGAAGTTAGACTCATAGAACATAAAATATGACAGCACAGAACAGGCCCTTTGTGGAACCACTTCACTAATAAAGAAAGTTACACTCATAGAACATACACAACTCCAGCTCATTACAGGCCCTCCCTAGAACGGCTAATAATGAGGATTACACTCAGAGAACAAAGAACATTACCCCGCAATCGAAGCCCTTTATGAAATCTCACGGCTATTACAGGAGGTTGGACACACAGAACATAGAACATTACGGTGCAGTACAGGCCTTTTAAAAAACCGCTTGGCGAAGACAGGAAGTTAGACAGGTAGAAATACAACATTACGGCACATTATGGGACCACGTCGCTCATAAAGGAAGTTAGACTCACATTTAAAATCACATTTCAGCGCAATACAGTCACTTTATGGAACCTCTCGATTAATAAAGGAAGTTCGACTATTACAACATAGATTATTACAGTGCAGTACAGGCCTTTTATGAAATTGCTCGGCTAATACAGGAAGTTAGCTTGGTAGAAATAGAACATTTCAGCGCAGTGCAGGCCCTTTATGGGACAACGTGGCTCATAAAGGAAGTTAGACTCACAGAACAATCACATTACAGCACAATACAGTCTCTAAATGGAACCCCTCGACTAATAAAGGAAGTTACACTAATACAACATAGAACATGACAGCGCAATAGAGGCCCTTTATGGAACCACACAGCTAATAAAGATAGTTAGACTCATAAAACATAGAACATTACAGGATCTTTATGGAAATGCTCGGCTAATAATGGACGTTAGATTCAAAGATCATAGAATATGACAGCGCTGTACAGACCATTTATGGAACTGCTCAGCTAATAAAGGAGGTTACACACATAGAACCTTGAACATTACAGTGTAGTACAGGCCTTTTATGGAACCGATCAGCTAATAAAAGTTAGACAAATACAACATAGAGCATTACAGTGTTTCATTGAATCGCTTGGCTAATATCAGCAATTAGACACTTAGAACATAGAATATGATAGTGCAGTACAAGCCCTTTATGGAACAGCTCGGCTATAAAGGAAGTTAGACGCATCAAACAAAGAACATTATAGCGCAGTACAGGCCCTTTATAGAACCCCTTCGATTATAATTAAAGTTACACTGACAGAACATAGAACAATAAAGCGCAGTACAGGCCCTTTATGGAACGCCTAATAATGAGAGTTAGATTCAGAGAACATAGAAATTTACAGCACAGCACACGCCCATTATGGAATCCCTCTGCTAGTAGGGGTAGTCAGACTAGTACAACACATAATATTACAGCGCCATACAGGTTTATGGAACCCCTCGGATTATAAAGGAAGTTTGACTCATAGAGCAAAACACATTACTGCACAGTACAGGCCCTCAATGGAAATTCTCAGCTAATAACGGACGTTAGACTAATACAACATAGAACATTACAGCGCAGTACAGGCCCTTTCTAAGGAACTGCTCGGCTATTAACTGAAGTTAGACTCAGAACATAGAACATTACAGAGCAGTACAGGCCCTTTATGGAACCGCTCGGCAACTACTGGAAGTCTGAATAATACAACATACAACATGACAGCGCAGTATAGGCCCTTTATGGAAACCCTGGGCTACAAAAGGAAGTTAGACTCAAAGAACATCGCACATCACAGTGCAGTACAGGCCCTTTATGGGACCGCTTGACTAATAACGCACGTTAGACTCATAGAACATAGAACATTACAGTGCAGTACACGCCCTTTATGGAACCGCTCGACTAATAAAGGAAGTTAGACTCATAGAACATGGAACAGGACAGCGCACTACAGGCCGCTTATGGAAGTGCTCGGCATATAAACGAAGTTAGACTCATAGAACATAGAACATTACAGTATGGTACAGAGCTTTATGGACCGCTCAGCTAATAACGGAAGTTAGACAAAAATGTAGAGCCCATTATGTACAGGCCCTTTATGGAACGGCTCGGCTAATAAAGGAAGTTAGATTCATAGAACATAGAACATTACAGCGCAGTACAGGCCCTTTATGGAACTGCTCGGCTAATAATGGAAGAGACTCATAGAACATCAAACATTACAGCGCATTACAGGCTCTGTATGTAACCGCTAGGCTCATAGAGGACATTAGATTGATACAACCTGGACTATGATAATGCAGTACAAGCCCTTTATGGAACCGCTCGGCCGATGAAGGAAGTTAGACACATAACACTCATAGAACATCACAGTGTAGTACTGGCACTTTATAAAACCGCTAGGCTAATAAATGAAGTTAGACTCATAGAAAATAAAGCATTACAGCGCAGTACAGGAGCTGTATGGAACGCCTCGGCTCCTAAAGAAAGTTAGACTCACAGAACATAGAACATGACAGTGCAGTACATGAGCTTTATGTAACTGCTCAGATAATAAAGGAAGTTACACACATAGAACATTAAGGACATGACAGCGCAGTACAGGCCCTTTATGCAACCACTCAGCTAACAAAGCAAGTTAGACTAATAGAACATAAAACATCACAGGGCATTAATGTCCCATTATGGAACCGCTCGGCTAAGAAACGAAGTTCGACTCATTGAACAAGGAACACGACAGCGCTGTACGGCCGCTTATGGAACAGCTTGGCAAAAAAAATGGAAGTTAGACTCATAGAACATAGAACACGACAGCGCACTACAGGCCCTTTATGGAACTGCTTGGCGAATAAATGAGGCTGAACTCATTGAAAATAGGACATTACAGCGCACTACAGGCCCTTTATGGAACAGCTCGGCTAATAAATGAGGCTGAACTCTTTGAAAATAGAACATTACAGCGCACTACGGCCCTTTACGGAACCACTCGGCTAATAAATGAGACTGAGCACATAGAACAAAGGACGTTACAACACAGTACAGGCCGTTTATGGAACAGCTGGGCTAATAAAGGACGTCAGACGATAGAACATAGAACATTATAGCACAGTACAGATCCTTTACGGAACCACTCGGCTAATAATGAAAGTTACACTCATGCAACATTGAACATTACAGCGCAGTATAGGCCCTTTAAGGAACCGTGGTGCCTCAGTGGTTAGCACTGCTGCCTCACAGCGCCAAGCACCCTTGGTCGATTCCAGCTTTGGGCAACTGTTTGTGTGGAGTTCGGACATTCTCCCAGTGCCTGTGTGCGTTTCCTCTGGGTGCTCCGCTTTCCTCCCACAGTCCAAAGATGTGCAGATTAGATGAAATGGTCATGCTAAATTGCCCGTAAAGTTAAGTGCATTAGTTTGGGGGAATGGGTCTGGGTGGATTACTCTTCGGAGGGTCGGTGTGGACCAGTTGGGCCGAAGGGTCTGTTTCCACACTGTAGGGAAACTAATCTAATCTAACCACTCTTCAAACAATGGAAGTTCGACACGTAGAACATAGAACATTACAGCGCAGTTCAGGCCCTTTATGGAGGTGCTCGGCTAATAGAGAAAGATAAACTAATACAACACAGAATTTGACAGCGCAGTACAGGCCCTTTATGCATCTGCTCGGCTAATAAAGGACGTTACACTAATACATCACAGAACATTACTATGCAGTGCAGGCCCTTTGGCCATCGATATAGCACCAACCAGAAAAACCAATCCAAAACCCATCTAACCTACACTATTCCATTATCATCCATACTTTTGTCCAATGGCCATTTAAATGGCCTTACAACTGGTGAGTCTATTACTGCTGCAACCATAGCGTTCCACGCCCTTACTACTCTCCGAATAAGGAAACTACCACTGTTCTCTGTCCTATATGTATCACCCCTCAATTTCAAATTATTTCCCCTTGTGCTCGCCATCACCATGCAAGGAAAAAACTCTGTCACTGTCCACCCTATCTAACCTTCTGATCATCTTATATGTCTCTATTAAGTCAAATCTCAACTTTCTAACGAAAACAGCCTCAAGTGCCTCAGCCTTTCCTCATAAGACCTTCCATCCATACCAGGCACCATCCTGGTAAATCTACTCTTCACCCTTTCCAACGCTTCCACATACATCCTATAATGCGCAATACTCAAAGTGCAGCTGCATCAGAGTTTTGGACAGCTGCAACATGACCTCATGGCTCTGAAACTCAGTCCCTCCACAAATAAAAGCTAATACACTGGATGCCTTCTTCACAACCCAATCAACCTGGGTGGCAACTTTCAGGGATCTATATACATTGACACTGAAATCTCTCTGCTCATCCATACTACCAATAATCTTACCATTAACCAGTACTCTGCATTCCTGTTACTGCTTCCAAAGTCAATCACCTCACACTTTTCTGCATTAAACCCCATTTACTACGTCTCAGCCCAGCTCTGCAGGTTATCGTTGTCCCTCTGTAACCTGCAACATTCTTTAGCACTATCCACAACTCTACCAACTTGAGTGTCATCCACAAATTTACTAGCCTATCCTTATGTGCCCTCATCCAGGTCATTTATAAAAATGACAAAAAGTAGTGGCCGCAAAACAGATCCATGCGGTACACCACTAGTAACTGAACTCCAGGATGAACATTTCCCATCAATCACCATTCCGTCTTCTTTCAGCTAGCCAGTTTCTGATTCAAACCGCTAAATCGCCCTCAATTTCATATCTCTGTATGTTCTACAATAGCTTACCGTGGGGAATATTATCAAAAGCATTACTGAAATGCATATACACCACATCAACCGCTTTACCCCATGCATCTGTTTGGTCACTTTCTCAAAGAACTCAGTAAGTTCTTCACAAAACTTACTTGTTGGCTATTCCCAATCAAACTATTGTTTTCTAGACAATTATAAATAGAATGTTTGTCGCTGACTCCAATGTGCTCCCCAACTGACACCACAGTCACCTGCCCTGCCTTACTTCCCAAGAGTAAGTCAGGTTTTGCACCGTCTCTCGCATATTGAATCAGAAAATGTTCTTGTGCATACTTAACAAATTCCTCTCCTTCATCTAAACCCTTAACACGATGGCACTTACAGTCTATGTTTGGAAAGTTAAAATCCACTATCCCATAACCACCCTATTATTCTTACAGATAACTGAAATCTCCTTCCAAATTTGTTTCTCAATTTCCCACTGACTAATAGGGGGTCTATAATACAATCCCAATAAGGTGATCATACCTTTCTTATTTCTCAGTTCCACCCAAGCAATATGTCTGTATATATTTCCACTGTAACACTATCCCTTATCAAAAACATCATTCCCCCTCCTCTCTTATCTCCCTTTCTGTCTATTTGTGGGCGGCACGGTGGCACAGTGGTTAGCACTGCTGCCGCACAGCGCCAGAGACCCGGGTTCAATACCCGACTCAGGCGATTGACTGTGTGGAGTTTGAACATTCTCCCCGTGTCTGCGTGGGTTTCCTCCGCGTGGTCCGGTTTCCTCCCAGAGTCCAAAGATGTGCTGGTCAGGGGAATAGGCCATGCTAAATTGCCTGTAGTGTTAGGTAAAGGGATAAATGTAGGGTACTGGGTGGGTTGTGCTTCGGTGTCGACTTGTTGGGCCGAAGGGCCTGTTTCCACACTGTAAGTAATCTAATCTAATCTACCCTTCCTATAACCTTTGTATCTTGGAACATTAAGCTGCCATCCCGGTCCATCCCAGAGCCATGTTTCTGTAATTGCTATGATTTCCCAGTCTCATGATTCTAACCATGCTCTGAGTCCATCTGCCTTCCCTGTTTGGCCTCTTGCACTGAAATAAATACAGTTTAAGTTATCAATCCTACGTTGTTCTCTGCTTTGTCCCTGACTGTTTGACTCACTTCTTTTCTCAACATTGCCAGTCTTAGATTGATCTCTTTCCTCATTATCTCCCTGGGTCCCATCCATCCACCTCACCAGTTTAAATCCTCCCGAGCAGCTCTTGCGAATCTCCCTGCCAGTGTATTAGTCCCCTTCCAGATCAGGTGCAATCCGTCCTTCTTGTATAGGTCACTTCTACCCCAGAAGAGATTCCAACGATTTAAAAATGTGAATCCGTCTCCCATGCACCAGATCCTCAGCCATGCATTCATCTAATCTATCCTCCTATTCCTACCCTTAACTAGTTTTGAACACGGGAGTAATCCAGATATTACTAGCCTCAAGGACCTCCTTTTTAAATTTCTACCTAACTTTTGATATTCCCTCTTCAGAATCTCATCATTTCTCCATCCTATGTCCTTGGTTCCAATGTGTACAATGACCTCCTGATAATCCCTCTCCCCTTTGAGAACATTCTGCACGCTCTCTGAGATATCCTTGACACTGGCACCAGGGAGACAACACCCTATTCTGATTTTTCGCTGCTGACCACAGAAACATCTGTCGATGCCTCTTCCTCGAGAATCCCTAAACACAATCGATCGGATGTGTTAGGGCACCTGACGTACCCCTCATTATATTAGAGCTAGTCTCAATACCAGAAACTGAGTCGTGGAACATTCCCCTGAGAATCTATCCCTCCCAACGTTTTCCAAAGCAGCATTCTTGTTTGAGATGGGGAAGAACCACAAAAGGCTCCTACACTTCCTGCCTACCTCTCTTACCTTTCCTGAAATTAACCCATCTATCTGACTGTATATGCGGCTTTTCTCCCTTCCTTTAATTTCCATCCATCACACCCCCTTGCTCTTGTAAATGCCTCATTGCATTTAACTGCCGCTCTGACCTATCTATTCGATATGATATGATTCAAAACCAAAGACATTTATTGCAGATTTAATCCTCAGTAACACATAGAATCTCTTGAAATGCCCACATTTACAGGCCCAGAAAATAGCACCATCTTATTGTTCTACAGAACACTGCTCCAGGCTAACGTCATACTTGTGGCTTTTATTTTAAAGGCTTTATCAAGAGACAGATCTCAATAAAACTTGATTGTGGCTAACAGCAATCGTTAACTTTTTAACCAGCAAACTCACAACAACAGCGTATTACCGAGAGGATCACACAGCTCCAACATATTTTGCCACTGAATCTGGGTACATCCTTATGTATGTGAGTTCCTGTACAAACCCATATATTTATGTAGCTAAGCAGGAAAAAACCCACTATACTCTTGTTATAGTTTTACAGTAAGGCTATAATTAAAACTATTCACCTATCAGTTCCTGTGCTGTAACCTCTCCCATACAGATTCCTCCAAGATCAGTTATGAATTTCACTGTTTGTTAAGTTTCCCTGGACGCATACCTGATGTCAAACGATACATGAATTCAAACAGCAAAAGCGGTAGTTGGCTACAAAATCATTACTTAGAGCAATTTATAATTAACAGAGTGACAATTATTATGTATGACTGTCTGACCCAACCTTGGAAATAAAGAGATTAAGATTATACCCATAAGAAAGCAAGCACTATTGAAAATTAACTTTTCTGCATAAATCATAAAACATTTTATTTATAGAATATCATTAAATCAGCAATGTAACTACATATTAATTGCATAAGCCTGAATCAATAGATGTTTTAACCCACACAGAGGGTGGTACGTGTATGGAATAAGCTGCCACAGGATGTGGTTGAGGCTTGTGCAATTGCAACATTTAAAAGGCATCTTGGTGGGGATATAAATAGAAAGGGTTTGGAGGGATATTGGCCAGGTGCTGGCAGGTGGGACTAGATTGGGTTGGGATATGTGGTCAGTATTGCCGAGTTGGACCAAAGGATCTGTTTCCGTGCTAAACATGTATGACTATGATTCTACATATTTTTGGCAAGACCCCATGTTATCCAAGGAAAGTGCGAGTAGGCCATCTTGTGGCTATTTGTTTGTATTGTACCAGCTGAAATACTGTGTCAACCATTGTTGCTGATTGTATTTCAGAGCACTTCATTGACTGCTTCCAACGATATTTATCCTTCATAATTGTTTGATGTACTTGTCCAATAATTATTTCTTTTTGATTTCTGTGCCCACCCAGACTACTCTATATCTCAACGTTCTCTGGTCATCTTCAGTTAATGAATATTTTGCTTGTCCATGCTGAATACGAGATGGGCAATGCATAATATTATACTCCATCTGCTATTTTTTGTTGACTCACCTTAACTAAATGTTCCTGATGGAGACTCTTATTGTTCAACTCACCAATTTCCTTCTTGACTCTGTATCAGTGTGAGTACAGTTTGTGATTATGAATGTACCAACATTGATCTCTCGTTACATTTTAAGGATCTGCAAATGACCCATTTTTCCTCAATCTGTTTCTCATCATGGCTCAATTCTCGCTCTAAACGAGCATATTAACCCCATCATCATGTGCTTTGAGAACGGGCTGTAACATTATAAATGTCCTTTAGAAATTCAAATACGCCCCATGTGCAGGCCACCCTTTATCCATCCGGCTTGATTTATCCTCTTAGGTTATTATCTAATTGGTCATCATGTTTGGCTTTTCATAAAACACTGCTGGCTTTACTTCGTTTCGAAATATCTTACACCAACCTCCTTAAAAAAGGCATTGTAGCAATGTTTTCCTCAACTATAACGGTGAGACTGACACAGACATTATTTCCTGGTTCTGGTTCCCATCCCTGCGTTGAGGAGAAGACTCCTTTGTGGTAATCTCAGTCAGTGAGAGGGATTGAACCTCAGTCAGTGACAGGGATTGAACCCATGCTGTTGACACCACTGTGTATCATAAACCAGCTGACCAGCTAACCAACCCTCTCACAGAAGGTTCAGGTCAGAAACTGGCAGAACCGTCCATCTGGGAAATGGATGTGAGGCTGTGCAATTCAGAGGCGAAGCTACTGTTCTGGATTAAAACAGCGATGCTGCTGAATGAAAAGAGGTTGTTGTGATATTAGCCCTGGCAGGTAGAATAGTGACAATGATTTGACTGGACGCAGGGTAAACAACATGACGACTATTTCACCCAGAAAAATGAGCAGGCGTACAGCATGAAAATATGTATTTTGAGAACGTTTAATTTTCACACGTGTAATTCTCAGCCACATCATAATAGGCTATTCTGAGTGAGAACACAGATTGATAATTACTTAGTTTGGGAAGAAAGTTTTGGCTTAACTCTTTTTAAACCAAAGTCAAGCTCAAAAGGAAAGGAGATTTCATCATCTTCTTCATCTCCTTCCTGAATTTGGTTTGTGTAGCTACATAAATATATGGGTTTGTAAAGGAACTCACATACATAAGGATGTACCCAGATTCAGTGGCAAAATATGTTGGAGCTGTGTGATCCTCTCGGTAATACGCTGTTGTTGTGAGTTTGCTGGTTAAAAAGTTAACGATTGCTGTTAGCCACAATAGGACAAAACTGCCTGATACAGTAACAGAATGGATTTCCTTCTGCTTTTCATCTCTGGGTCAGTGCTATTCTTGTTGCTTACACGTCGCAGTGCACTGCGGACTTTGCTGATCACTAAAATACGCTGGAACGTCAAAGAGTTAAACAGTAATATCAAACAAAAAGGCAGCTATTCAACTAAAATAGGTCTCACCTGCAGGCGATGTATAAAAGGCCATATTGGAGCGACAGCCCCAGGCAATGCTGGAAATTATTCAGCTGGCTCATAGGCAAACCGAAAGGGTATGTTCTCCAAAGAAATCAGGGCAGACAGCGTGGTTAAAATCACAGTACCAGTTCTCACCGTGCAGTTGTTTGATTTAAACTTCTGACAACTGATCACTACAAACTGGTCAATTGTAAAGAAGACAGTGAACCACACAGACATATTCAATGTGGCAGGATTAATGCACAGACTGAACTTACAAACAGCAGTGTAGGATAGAAATGAATGTGGAAAGTGATAACTCAAAAAGTGATACACAATGACATTGAAAAATATCACCAGGAAATCTGCAGTTGCCATGGCAATCATGTAAGCCAAGATATGTTTAGAAAGTCCACAATTTCCACCGGAGAGAATGATGATGGTCAGTAGGTTTGCTGTAAGAGGAAGAGAGAAGAGATTAGAAGTGGAATTCCATAAAGAAATGAACAGTAAATGTTTGGGTTATAGTCAGAGGCGACCTTACATCAAGTTTTCCAAAGATTTGTTTTTATAATGTAGACCAATAGCACTGACAATTTAATTGAGGACAAAACAATATTGAAGTTTTAATTTCTATGCTCTTCCAACAAACTTGATATTTCATTGATGGCTATGTCTAAATCATTTCCAGATAATTGCGAAACATTCCTTGATTCCAACAAATCATTCCATTTGGACACAAACATTGCATTAACATCCAAGAGTTGATTTTCTTTGCTGATACTCATCCTGGAGGAGCTGTTCAGTAAATGTGCATTACCGAGTCTGTCTTCCCCAGTTCCATCTGATGGATAAGCGATTCTGCAATGAGGACTATTTCTGAAACCTGACATGAACACCATAATATTCACTCTCCATGAAGAAAAATGACATTGTCTTACCAAGAACACCAAAGGCTGCAATAACAGCATAGCAAATGTTCTTTATATGGAGAATTGTTACCATTCTTTCATGAAGAATTAGGAAATTCCCTCATGTTTTCTAACTCTTTCTGAAACTTTGTGAAAGTTTAAATCAAACAACTGCACGGTGAGAACTGTCACTGTGATTTTAATCATGCTGTCTGCCCTGATTTCTTTGGAGAAGGGAAGCAAAAATCATGGAGGAGGTAGAGGGCGTGGGTGACCATCATCTCCCAGACCATCCATAACCTCATCACCTCAGGGGATCTCCCATCCACCGCCTCCAACCTCATAGTCCCACAACCCCGCACCACCCGTTTCTACCTCCTGCCGAAAATCCACAAATCTGACTGCCCCGGCCGACCCATTGTCTCAGCCTGCTCCTGCCCCACCGAACTCATCTCTGCATACCACGACATGGTCCTGTCCCCCTTAGTCCAAGAACTCCCCACCTACGTTCGGGACACCACCCACACCCTCCACCTCCTCCATGATTTTCGCTTCCCCGGCACCCAACGCCTTAACTTCACCATGGACATCCAGTCCCTACACACCTCCATCCCCCATCACGAAGGCCTCAAAGCCCTCTGCTTCTTCCTTTCCCGCCGAACCAAACAGTATCCTTCCACTGACACCCTCCTTTGACTGACTGAACTGGTCCTCACTCTTCTCTTTCCAATCCTCCCACTTCGTGGAAACCAAAGGAGTAGCCATGGGCACCCGCATGGGCCCCAGCTATGCCTGACTCTTCATTGGATATGTGGAGCAGTCCATCTTCTGCAGCTACACTGGTACCACCCCCCACCTTTTCTTCCGCTACATCGATGACTGTATCGGCGCTACCTCGTGCTCCCATGAGGAGGTTGAACAGTTCATCCACTTTACTAACACCTTCCACCCCGACCCCAAATTTACCTGGACCGTCTCAGACTCCTCCCTCCCTATCCTAGACCTCTCCATTTCTATCTCAGGCGACCGACTCAACACGGACGTTTACAATAACCGACTGACTTCCACAGCTACCTAGATTACACATCCTCCCCCCCCCGCCCCCTGTAAAAACGCCATCCTATATACCCAATTCCTTCGCTTCCGCCGCATCTGCTCCCAGGAGGACCAATTCCAACACCTAACAACCCAGATGGCCTCCTTCTTCAAATACCGCAATTTCCCCTCAGACGTGGTTGACGATGCTCTCCACCGCATATCCTCCTCTTCCTGCTCCTCCGCGCTTGAACCCTGCCCCTCCAATCGCCACCAGGACAGAACCCCACTGGTCCTCACCTACCACCCCACCAACCTCCAGATACATAATATCATCCTTCGTCATTTTCACCACCTCCAAACAGACCTCACCACCAAGGATATATTTCCCTCCCCTCTCCTATCAGCGTTCCGGTAAGACCACTCCCTCCGCGACTCCGTCGTCAGGTCCACACCCTCCAACAACCCTGCGTCCACTCCCGGCACCTTCCCCTGCAACCTCAAGAAATGCAAAACTTGCGCCCACACCTCCCCCATCACTTCCCTCCAAGGCCCCAAGGGATCTTTCCATATCCGTCAGAAATTCACCTGCACCTCCACACACATTATATACTGCATCCGCTGCACCCGATGTGGCCTCCTCTACATTGGGGAGACAGGCCGCCTACTTGCGGAACGTTTCAGAGAACACCTCTGGGACACCCGCACCAAACAACCCAACTGCCCCGTGGCTGAACACTTTAACTACCCCTCCCACTCCGCCAAAGGACATGCAGGTCATTCGCCAGACCATGGCAACACGATGCCTGGAGGAAGAGCGCCTCACCTTCCGCCTAGAAACCCTCCAACCACAAGGGATGAATACAGATTTCTCCAGCTTTCTCATTTCCCCTCCCCCCCACCTTATCTCAGTCCCAACCCTCGGAATCAGCACCGCCTTCTTGACCTGCAATCTTCTTCCCGACCTCTCTGCCCCCACCCCCTCTCCGGTCTATCACCCTCATCTTAACCTCCTTCCACCTATCGTATTCCCAACGGCCCTCCCCGAAGTTCCTCCTCTCTACCGTTTATCTTAGCCTGCTCGGCACACCCTCCACATTCCTGAAGAAGGGCTTATGCCCGAAACGTCGATTCTCCTGCTCCTTGGATGCTGCCTGGCCGGCTGTGATTTTCCAGCAACACATTTTTCAGCTCTGACCTCCAGCATCTGCAGTCCTCACTTTCTCCTTTTTTTTAATCAGTAGCAGGAATCCTGATTCATCTCCTACCTGCATCCCAGAGAATCAATGAACAGTGATCAGGAGTGCTGACTGATTTCCACACTGTCTTGGACACAGGAGTCTCTGGACAGTGATCAGGAGCTGGAACCCTAGTTCCTCTCTTATCTCTAACCCAAGGGATCACTTGAAGTGATCAGGGTCTGTTCAAAGATGTGCAGATTAGGTGGAGTGACCAGCCTGAAATTACCATAGTAGGTGAATTAACCATGCATCCTCCTCAAGAATGTTTAGCATTGTTTGTAACTGAGGATGGAATTTCATTGTCTGTACACATGTCCGATCTGATGTATTGTATAAGGTCAGAAAGTCTCTGATGTCCCTTTGTGGTACAACTTTTATCTATGATTGAAAAGAATATCAATGAGTTGGACTGGAAAATGTATCTTGTCACAGAAAGATGGAAAGGGAGACTCTTGCCTCGGAAGTAAAACAGATCATGTTGAGAAACTGACAAGATTTGACAGCTTCCAGAGAGAGAAGGGAACAGTGCGATGGGAGTGAGCAGGGGAGAGTTTGGGTTTTTAAATTAAATCCCCTCCAGTGTGTAAACAGAACACTTCAGCCCAACAAGTCCATACCAACCCTCCAAAGGTTAGCCCACCCAGACCTAGTCCCCTCTGTCTAATGCGCCTACAACTACGGGCAATTTAGCATGGCCAATTCACCTTACCTGCACATCTTTGGAATGTGGGAGGTAAACGGAGCACCGGGAGGAAACCCACGCAGACACAGGGAGAATGTGCAAACTCCACACAGACAGTTGCCCAGTCTGGAATCGAACCTGGGATCCTGATGCTGTGAGGCAGCAATGCTAACCACTGAGTCACCGTACAACCCAAAAAGGTATGGGTCTTCAGCAGCACTGACAGAAGTTAGAAAAATTTGTATTGCTCCATCAAGTGCTGAAGAAAGAATTGGATAGCCTGTGAGAGATGGCGGCTGTAGAGATGAAATGACAAAAGGTTTATTGGAAACAAATCCTAATGGATTAGTAATTGGTTCATTAATGAACACAAGGACCCAGAAAATTGGAGCAGGAGGAGACCTACCCGTTCAGTCTTTTTAACCAGTCGTATGGTAGATGCTGATTTTAAACTTCAAATCCTGCCCCCTCACCATACTCTGTGATTCCCTGAGACACCAGCAATCTGTGTATTCCAATCTGAAATGTACTCAGTGAGGCAGCATCCACAATCCGCAGGGATAGAAAATATCAGTGACTTGGAGACTCTTTGAAAAAAGTGCCTTCACTACATTTCAGTCCCACAGAAGCTGCTCCTTATCCTGAGATTGTGTCCTTATGTTTTAGATTCTCAGACCACGGGAAGAATTTCTCAGCATCTACTGGATCAAGCCTCTCTCCTTCACAATCTGATATATTTCAATCAGATCACTTCTCCATTTTCTGATCCCTGAGAATTTGAACCGGCAACAGCAAGCCTGGCACCAAATAGGGAAACGGGTGATGCCATTCATTCATGAGTTTGTGGTATTTCTTGTTGGGCAGTATTTGTTGCTCATATATAGTTGATCCAGAGAAGCGTTCGTGAGCTGCCTTCCTGAAATGCTGCTATCCATTTGGTGCAGGTACACCGACAGTGATGGAAGGGAAGGACACTCTACTAATTATATCTGTGCAATCTGAAATAAAACCAACAATCCTAATTCTGTCTTCCATGCATGAACTAATAATCAATTCATGCTCACAAATGAACACCAAAATTGTGAACTACTATCTTCTGGAATAACTTTTAATAACATATGCTATTGAATGCCTTCTGAAAATCTAATTACCCAACATTTCCCATTCCCCTTTATCAACTCGGTTTGTTATATCCTCAAAGAGCTAAAGCAAATTTGTCAAGCATGATTTCCTTTTCCCAAAAACAAATTTTTGATTATGTTAATTTTTTCAAAATGTCCAGCTCCGCCTTCCTTAAGAATGGATTCCCGCATCAGCAACAGATTTATGAGAACTGGCCTACAGTTTTCTGTTTCCTGTCTCTCGTCCATCTTGAACCTGGCCGTCACATCAGCAGTTTTCCTATCTGCTGGAACCCTTCTGGAATCTAGTCAATTCAGGAATATTTAAGCCAATCTGTCTCTGCAGCCACTTGTTTTTAATACCTTCGATACAGACGATCAGATCCTGGCGAGATGTCTGTCTTTAGTCGGATTAGTTGATCAAATACTTTGTCCCTTGTAATAGGGACTTATTAGATCTTTCCTCTCCTTTGCACATTCCTAACTATAATAGAGACATCGCGTCATACAGCATGGAAACAGATCCTTTTGTCCAACCAGTCCATGCTGAACATCATCCCAAACTAAACGAGTCCCATCTTCCTGCTCCTGGCTCACATCCCTCCAAACCTTTCCTAGTCATGTGTTGGTCTAAGTGTCCTTTAAACATTTATAACTGTGTCTGCATCCTCCACCTCCTCAGGAAGTTCATTCCACAAACACAGCTCCCTCTGTGGGAAAAAGAATTGGCCTTAAATAATTTTTAAATCTTTCATCTTCAAAGTATGTCCCAAGTCTTGAAATTGCACATCATTGGAAAATGACACTTACCAGTTATTTATCTGTACCCATCATGACTCCATAAAGTCACCTATCGATCGCCTACACTCCAGCGAAAAAAATCTCCACGTATCCAGTCTTTATAACTCAAAACGTTCATACCCTGCAACATCCTGATAAATCACTTGTGAACCCTCTCTGACTTGATAATATCCTTCCCGTAGCAATGCGATGAGAATTGGACACAGGACTCCAGAAGTGTCCTCACCAATGTCCTGTACAACCTCAACATGACTTCCCAACTCAGAGGACTGAACAACAAAAGCAAGCATTTTTAACCACTCTCCTTGGTAGGTTTATAGCTTCCTCTAGGGTGAAGACTGATGCAAAGTATAAATTTGTTATTTGTCATTTCCCTAACTCTCGTTATTAATTCCTCACTTTGATCCTTCAATCAGCCCACAATTACTGAGTTACTATACCTTAAAAAAAACTGGGAGAAGCTGTGGTAATATGTTTGTGCCAAATTATGTTCATTATTTATTTTTTTCTTCGTTATCAGCATTTCAGCCATGCCGTTATGGTTCCTTTATTTAAAAAAAAAGAAAATCCCAATTCCTTACTAATCATGAGTTTTATTGGCATTATGAAATTTTGTTTGGGATTGGATATTATTTCATTAACCACAGGAGGTTCATCCTTGTCATTGAGTTTTCCTATTTGACTGAAATCAAGTTTTACTGAGGGCTATGAAATATTTCCAAAAATGTCTACCAGTGCTGATCCACCGCCTTCCCTCTTCCTGCTATCCCAGTATGCTTTAGACAGCTCTTATCGTGCTTCCTCTTTTCATTGCTTTTGTTAAAGTTGAGGGCAACTCTGATTCCTGATGAAGGGCTTATTCATGAAACGTTGATTCTCCTGTTCCTGGTATGCTGCCTGACCTGCTGTGCTTTTCCAGCATCACACTCTTAACACATTGGTTTGAGACCCAATTTGCTCAACCTCAAACATAATTTGAAATTCATTTATAATGGAGGTTTATAGAGGTTTACAAAACCATGAGGGGCTGTTTGGTCATGCTGGTATCCAATTTCCGATAATGCTGCCCGCAGCACTGTGCTTTATATAGCTGTTTGTTCACGCTGGTATCCATTTCTGATATTGAGGGCCTGCAGCACTGTCGTTTATATAGTTGCTTGGTCATGCTGGTATCCCATTTTTGATATTGGGGGGCTGCAGCACTGTGCTTTATATAGCTGCTTGGACACGCTGCTATCCATTTCTGATATTGAGGGCCTGCAGCACTGTCGTTTGTATAGCTACTTGGTCATGCTGGCATCCCATTTTTGATATTGGGGGGTGCAGCATTGTGCTTTATATAGCTGCTTGGTCATGCTGGTATCCCATTTCTGATATTGAGTGCCTGCAGTACTGTGCTTTATATAGCTACTTGGTCATGCTGTTATCCCATTTCTGATATTGAGGGCCTGCAGCACTGTCCTTTATGTAGTTGCTTAGACACTCTGGTATCCCATTTCTGATATTGAGGGCCTGCAGTACTGTTCTTTATATAGCTGCTTGATCACGCTAATATTCCATTTCTGATATTGAGTGCCTGCAGCACTGTCGTTTATATAGCTGCTTGGCCATATTGGTATTCCATTTCTGACATTGAGGGCTGCATCACTGTGCTTTACACAGCTGCTTGATCATGCTGATGTCCCCTTTGTGATATTGAGTGCCTGCAGCACTGTCGTTTATATAGCTGCTTGACCATGCTGGTATCCCATTTCTGATATTGATTGCCTGTAGCAATGTGCTTTATATGGATGCTTGGTAATGCTGGTATCCCATTTCTGAATCAACATTAGAGTAGTGCTGGAAAAGCACAGCAGGTCAGAAAGCACCTCAGAAGCAGGAAATTCGACTTTTGGGCAAAATGATGCAGGGAGCCTCTCGGGTGGAGAGCTAAATGGAAGGGTGGTGACATTGGGGAGAAGGTAGCCAAGAGTACAGTAGGCGGATGGAGGTAGGGTTGGAGAGGACAGATCAGAGAGGAGGGTGGAGCGGATAAGTGGGAAGGAAGATGGGCAAGTAGGCCAGCTCATGAGGATGGTGCTGAGCTCGCAGTTGGAACTGGGATACGGTGGGGGGAGGGAAAATGAGGAAACTGGTGAAGTCCCCATTGATGCCCTGGGGTTGGAGGGTTCAGAGGCAGAAGATGAGGCGTTCTTCCTCCAGGTGTTGTGTGGTGAGGGAGCGGTGGTGGAGGAGGCCCAGGACCTGCATGTCCTTGGCAGAGTGGGAGAGGGAGTTGAAATGTTGGCCATGGGGCGGTGGGGTTGATTGGAGATGTTCCCTGAAGCGCTATGCAAGAAGGTGTCCAGTCTCCCCAATGTAGAGGAGGCCGGATTGGAAGCAACCAATACAATAAATGACATTGGTGGATGTGCAGGTAAAATTTTGATGGATATGGAAGGCTCCTTTGTGGCCATGGATGGAAGTGAGGGGGGATACGTTGGCGCAAGTTTTGCAATTCCTGCGGTGGCAGGGGAAGGGGCCATGAGGGAAGGATGGGTTGTTGGAGGGCGTGGAGCTGACCAGGTCCTGAGCAACATATTCCACCCCAACATTAAATTCACCTGGACCATCTCTGACACCTCCCTCTCCTTCCTGGACCTCTCCATCACCATTAATGATGACCGACTTGACACTGACATTTTTTACAAACCTATCGACTCTCACAGCTACCTAGATGACACCTCTTCCCACCCTACCCCCTGCAAAATGCCATCCTGTATTCCCAATTCCTTCGTCTCCACTGTATCTGCTCCCAGGAGGACTAGTTCCACCACAGAACACACCTTCTTTAGAGATCGCAATTTCCTTTCCCATGTAGTTGAACATGCCCTCATACACATACCGCGCCTCCGCTCTCAAACCCCACCCCCCGCCAACCGCAACAAGGACAAAACCCACCGGTCGTCACTTTCCACCCTACCATCCTTTGCAAAACTGCATCATCCACCGACATTTCCGTCACCTCCAAAGGGACCCCACCACCATGGATATAATTCCCTCCCCACCCCTTACACTTTCTGCAAAGATAGTTCCCTCCGTGACCTGTCCTAACTGCCAATCTTCCTTCTCACCTGTCCGCTCCACCCTCCTCTCTGACCTTTCACCTTCATCCACACCCCCATCCACCTATTGTACTTTTAGTTACCTTCTCCCCACCACCACCCATTGATCACTCCACCCCGGAGACTCCCTGCCTTCATTTCTGATGAAGGGCTTTTGTCCAAAACGTCGATTTCCCTGCTGCTCGGATGCTGCCTGACCTGCTGTGCTTTTCCAGCACCACTTTAATCTAGACCCTGACCTCCAGCATCTGCAGTCCTCACTTTTGCACATACTGAGGAGAAAACCTGTCGTTTCCATGTAACTGTCCAAATGGTGCTAGCACTCGGGATTAGCGGGACAGGATGAAACACAACCGAGGAATTCTGAGTGAAGTGAGAGAATAAACTTTGGGGACACTGACCTCAACATTACAGTATCCCCTGGACTGGCAGGAGGTGTCAGGACACTGGAGGATTAACATTACAGTCTCCTTTGGAATGGGAGAGGGTGTCAGAAGACTGGAGGATTGACATTACAGTAACCGCTGGACTGGGAGGAGGTGTCAGAAAACTGGAGGATTGACATTACAGTCTCCCCTAGTCTGGGAGGAGGTATCAGAGACTGGAAGATTGACATTACAGTCTCCCCTGGACTGGGAGACGATGCCAGGAGACTGGAGGGTTGACATTACAGTCTCCCCTGGACTGGGAGGGGTGTCAGGAGACTGGAGGATTGACATTACAGTCTCCCTGTACTGGGAGTGGGTATCAGGAGACTGCAGGATTGACATTACAGTCTCCCCTGGACTGGGAGGAGGTGTCATGAGACTGTAGGATTGACATTACATTCTCTTCTGGACCGAGACGAGGTGTCAGGAGACTGGAGGCTTAACATTACAGTCTTCCCTGGACTGGGAGGGGGTGTCAGGAGACTGCTGTTCACCATCTCTGGGAGCTTCATCCTCCTGTGGTTATGTCAATGTTTTGAGATTCTTATATTATGCCATTCAAGGAATCAATCCTGATGATGACTTGGGTTTTCTGTATCACTTCAGGAAAGTTGGTCACAAGCTGCAGCTCCTCAGTTGTTGCACAAACATTTATTTGTGAAGCAACATTGTCTGAATTCAGAGCGAAGATCAGTGATACGGGTCAGTATTTGATTACACAAATTCCTTGTGTTATGAATAAATAAAACTTACATCAGATAACAAATTGCTGAGCTCCCTATTTTTCAGCTTCAAGCTTACCAATTCCAATCTGTTCATACTCAAATGCAGTCGAATCAGAAATCTCCTGCCATCGAGTGAAGAGTAAAAACAGTGCAATGAAGATCCTTTGTGGTGAAATCGATACAATGCCCATCTGCTGGCCTCCCCACACCACTTCACACAGGGCGGTGGAGATCGCAAAACCTCAAGGACTCAGTCAAAGAGGGAGAGAGGAAGTGCAGGAGCTCACAGCACCATCCATACTGACAGCACCATCAACACACAGACACACACACTCTCAAACACACGCACAGGCCCAGACACACACACGCACGTACACACACATATATTCTCACACACACATGCTAACACACACACATACAGACACACACACATACGCAGACTCACACATGCACAGACACACATACACACATACACACACAAACACCTGCTCTCTCACGGATTGCAATTGGACTGAGGTTCCTCATTGAAAAATGCATGCAACGGAGCACTGTTGTGGTCCCTCAGAAATGTGGAAATGATTTGTCTTTGAGCAATAATTCTGACATTATACACATGAATAGAGTTTTTCCCCACTGTATTTGTGTCCACGGTCGTCCGAGTGATCCATTTCATGAGAGGCTGGTGTATTATATTACAAAGCGGATGTTGACCACCTCCCTCCCAAAACCTAAAACCTTAGCAAAAAGGAGCAGCTTATCCCCATAATCTGTAAACAAAAAGTGTGAAAACTGATGTAACCTGCTTTCAGCAACTTCTAATGATTAAGTGAAATAAATCATTGAGGCTCCTTTTACAATCCACAAATAACATACCTTTTAATCTAACTCTAACACTGAACAAATTAATGAAAATATTAATAGACTGAATAAATGCTCTCTAACTGCTAATTATTCGCAAAAAGCACAAGATTTTAATTATATGCTGTTCCAATAAATACAAATCCCACCGTATAACAAAACAATAGAATTTAGTCTTTCAAAATTACAGCCACGTTACGTGCCTTCCAAAACATTCTGTGTCTTTTCCATTGATCGTTCTGTCAGGAATATAATATCGCTGCTGTTACCAGTGATAGGAGATTCCTTCAAAGCAAGGTTTAGTAGTCCCTGTCATAGAAGAAGATAAGTCAGGAGAGCTATCCAATAAGATCAGATAGGAAGAATGTTTATCAAGCATGTCATGTGAACATATTGAAACAGTATTATGACAAGGAAAGGGAACTGGAGAAAAAGCGATTAGTTACTGCCTGTCAGAGTGAGGATTCCAATACAGAAGATTTAGTTTTGAATCCTCAGAATAAATTGACTAAAGAAGTCCTCAAGGAATAGCGAGGAATTTGTCTCCAGATAGACCTGTACCTGTGCTATGTGGACCTGTATAGAAATAGAATGGAGAGGACTAACTTTGATGAAAGGAATGCTGTTCCGACAAGACAAACTCCATCAGGCTTAATTCTCTCAAAGCAGCACAGGTTCAGAAGGAAGTGGAAGCGATGCTCCAAGAAGACATCATTCAAATGTGTCAAAGCAAGTAGGGTTCGCCAGTCATGTTGGTTCTGAAGCTTGATGGTACTCAACAATTCCGCTTGCATTATTGGAAGGTCAATATTATGACAAAATCTAACTCATACCCAATTCCGAAGCTGGTGGACTATTTGGAAGAAGTAGGACAAGATACTTACATCATGAAGTTGGTCATATTTCGCTGTTACTGGCGAAATTTGTGTTTTTTGACCCCAAATAGGCTATATCAATTTAAAGTAATGTCCTTTGAAATGAAAAATCAGTATCTATGATCCGCATAAATAATTTGACAGTAAAACTGAATTTTTTGTCTGACTGTATCTCCCTGGATAATCCACAATGGGTAAACACATCAAGCAACTCCTCTACAACTGTTTTTGCCTTCACATTCCACAATGAAATTATCTGTGGAAATCTGGAAGGCATGTCCATTATGGTTAGTAAACACTGATTCCCAGTTTTGGTTTTAAAGAGGGGACCTCCGCAATCAATCATAACCCATGTAAACAGTTCATTGAATGTGGGAATTGGCATCAAAGGCACTGGTTTTATCACAGCGATCAGCTTCCCTATTATCCGACATGTGTGACACGTGCAGCAAAATCCAACTCCATCTTTATGTATTCCAGGCCAAAAAAAATGCATATTCATGTCAGCCTGATGGCCTACAGATAATTTGTGCCCTACCTGCAAAACGACCTGTCGGTATCAAATTGGCAACACAACCGGGTATATCTTTCCCCATTCTCATCTGCACTAACCTGCCAAAGTTTCCATGTCTGCCTTAAACTTTCATCCTTAAGGTAACAGCATTCCGGAATACTTTCCGATGCCTTTTCTGAGAGGCCTTATGATTTCATCCTTTATTGTTTCATCCTTTTATTCCAGTAACCTTTCAGAACTAAACACCTCTGTCAGATTCTCCCTATGCTTAGGATTTTCCTTTACCAGTTCATCAAATAGAGTGTCAGCTCAACTCCGTCATCTTTCTTTTTTGTTTTACCGTCTTGTTTTACCTTATGGCTGTTGGATTTTGGCACCCATAATCCGTAAAAAAATCCAGGGTATTTTTGTTTTAACTCATCAGTTCTCTGGTTTTCTTTTGGTTTTTCCATTACAACAGACATCACTCTCAGCTCTGATCCAGCTGTATTGTTTCCAGGAATAAATTGGATTCCTGAATAACCAACTTTCCAGCACTCCACTATCCCTTCCCCGGTATTGATTGGACTTTCTAGCCTTATCTGACACAGGGGAACACTACTCCTCTATCCATTTATTCCACAGATTACCACTCTCTCAGGCAATATTTCAGAAAGAGTACAGATATTTTCATCTCTTACCATTAGTGACAGACTCGATCCTGTATCTCTCAATATTTAAATTTCTTTACCTATTCCCCCTGTTCTACCTCAGTAAATCTTACCCACACAGGTGAAGCATTTGAAAGGATGGTGTTCTACGTTACTATTCAGCCCGTGTCTCGGCGGCACACTCTCCTTAAGTCCCTCGATTTCTCTCAGAATTTCCTCCACTGCCTTCACTAATCCCATTGGTTTATCCTCTTCTATTTCATGCTTTTTCCCAGTGCCTTTCGTAAACCACCAGCACTGTGACTTTATGTGTCCCACCTTATTGCAGTGAAGACACCTTTTCTTCATATGTGGTAAACTGGTCCCAGTGTGATCCACTTTTTGTATTGAATTGAAGGATCTCCGTCTTCCCAATTTTGTATCCCTCACGGAATGAAATTGCTGTCATAAGCTCGATTTTGATTTATCCACGAACGCATATTCATCCACCATCTCTGCAGCTCTTCACACTACGTGAATTTTCTGCTGCACAACATGAGTTCTTATCATTTATGAAAGTGAGCTTTTAAATTTCTTAAGCAGAACAAAATATTTTCTATCTTTAGTACTTTCATCCATCTATCTTTTGAATTCTTCAATCTCAATATAAGTTTGACTTAGTTCCTTCCTTATATTTCTGAACTGTTGTCCATATATTTCTGCTACCAATTCATAGGCTCTCAAAACAGTCTGTATTATTTCTTCATATTCTGCTGTCAGCATCTCTGATAACACTGCAAACAGCTCACTATCCCTGTATACCAACTTGGTCTGAATTTACTTTACCCACACAGTCTCTGAGCAGTTTTTCTGTTCATGAGGCAATTCATTTGTTTCTAAAAGGAAGTAAAAAATGCTTCTATATTCTTTTCATTAAATTTTGGTAATGTTTTGATTTACCTGTATATATCTCTACCAGGCCTTTAGCTACGATGGGTTTGTTCATCGTTACTATGCTCCTCACTAACACGTCATCTACTGTATGCGTTGCATCCAATGTGATCTCCTCCACATTGAGGAGACAGGACACAAACTTCCGGATCTTTTCAGAGAATATCTCTGGGACACATGCACGAACCATCCCCACCACCCTGTTGCTGAACACTTTAACTCCTTCTCCCACTCCACAAGGCCATGCAAGTCCTGGGCCTCCTCGATTTCCAAACACTAACCTCCAGACGCCTGGAGAAAGAACACCTCATCTACCACTTTGTGACCCTGCAACCACACTGAATTAATGTGGATTTCACCAGTTTCCTCATTTCGCCTCCTCTCAACATATCCCAGGCAACTCGGCACTGCATTCTTGATCTGTCCATCTTCCTTCCCATCTATCCACTCCAACCTCCTCTCTGATCTATCACCTTTCCTCCTACATTCATCTACCTATCACATTCCCAGTTACCTTCGCCCCAGCTCCATCACCTCCCATTTATCTGTCAGCCTCATTGGTTCACAAGCGTCATTCATGACGAAGGGCTTATGCTCGAAATGTTGACCCTCCTACTTCTCAGATACGACCTGACCTACTGTGCCTTTCCAGCATCACACTCTCGGCTCCTCACTAAGCCTACCTTATACCTTCCCCATCTTCTTCTTACGCCGACTTCCCTGTTTAATTGTCATCTTCTGAATTTCAAACTCTCACTTTTTCTTTCTCTTCTGCTATAATTCTTCTTCCCCTTTCCTTCTGTTTTGCTTTTCACTGAAATGCAAACTCTCTCGCCTTCCTTTCATTCTCCGATTCCAGTTGTCTCACTTGCAATCTATTGTTTTCTAACTGCACTGCACTTGTCTGTTTCTCTGGCATACCTAAATATTTGGCTAAATCCATCACAATTTCAGCTTTATTATTATCCCTAGTTAAACTCAATTTTAGTCAGTTTTCTATTTCTATAAGCCTCGCCGTTTTCGGTCTTTTTAAACTTTCTTGGCAAATTTGGGAACCGTCTTCGACCAGCAGCACCCATTTAGCAATGTTAAGAGATATTTCCCAACTTTTGGTTTAACCGAAAACAAGCAAACAAAATTCAACAGATTTTTCACTTTTCAATTACGTTTTATTTAAAGACACAGAATACTAGTCCCCAAGTCTGTTAAAATCTGCTGGGACCTTTTGTTCATTAAATCTGTTCAGATCTGTATAAATGTATCCAAGTCATTCCAGATGTATCCACATCTCAGAACCGCTCTGTCCAGATCCTAGACCAGCCCCCAATCTGTTCTAAAGCGGAGGTAGAGGTATCTGTGAAAGCTAAAATGGAATTACCCAAAGGGGAGTGATTCACCTTATAATCTGCTAAGAGGAGTGTGAGAAGGGGTGTCATCTACTTTTTAGCAACTTCTAGTGGTTAAGTAAAATAAATCCCAGCACTCATTTTTACAATCAAAAAGGAACAATTTATTTCGCTAACTCTAAGAGTGAGCAGATTAACTAAGCTATTAAAAGATCGAACGATTCCCCTCTAACTACTAACTATTGCCAGATAAAACAGGATTCTAATGATATGGTATTCCAATAAATGCAAATTCCACTTAAACAACAAGCAATAAAATTTAGTCTACTGAAATTAGAGCCATGTTACACGTCTTCTGGAACTTCCTGTGTCTTCTCCTCTGATCCTTCTGTCAGGAATGCTTACTGTATATTTTCTTCTGTCAGGAATTTGGATGGTGTGCCGTGGTACAGTAGTAAATAGATGGTGCTTTCTCTAAGAGCTGATATCTGTTTCCAGATGGCAGCTCAGTCGGTTTGAAAACTTACTCATTTATAATTGGATTGGTCCTGGGTCATCTAACCATCAGATTTAAATTTAATCGAATTTTGGAAGCTAAGTGCTTGGTTTAAACTGATTGGCTAAAATCAAAAAGGCTGTTGTCTCGGTAAAAACACTGCTTGACCATTCGATACAAAATGTTACAATTTGGGCGCTCTCTGAGTACCTGCATGTTAGGACGGCTGTTCGGACATTCATTTTAACTCGAAGCACCAAAAAGCATCTTTAAAGGGAGCACACCATGCTTTCCCCATTTTACCATTTTGCACACAACAACTTAGCAATAACAGCATCAGTTGAAATAATTTGCGTTCTGGGGATGAGGTTCATGGTATTTAGGTGCACAGTGTTACTGCTGGAAAATTCCAGATACTGTTTATTTATTTCATTTTGATGTATGAACAGCAGCAGTTTTTCATAGTTGGGATTAAACTTGTTATTGTAATGAGTTTGTTCATTGACAGAAATTTTAAAAGCAACAAAGCTGAGTAATGCTGTAACCTTGACCTCCCCAAGGACCTTCCACACAGTATAAGGCAGCGTCTCTGGAAATGCATCAGCTCAGCTTCTGAAAGGGACAGATCACCACTCATGGAAAAATGCATCTACCAATTCAACAAGTGGAGAAGGTGTTCTATACCATCATTGTTTTTATTGGTGTTCCTGGTATGGGATAATTACTTTTAAACATGTTTTAATCTACTGCTGATCTCGAGATTGATCTTTTGAGGAATAAGGCCTCCAGCTCACTGACTGGTCATCCTTATCCAGATACTGGAACCGTGGCAATGGGAAAAGCATGTCAGGCAGCATCTGAGGAGCAAGAGAGTCAAAGTTTCAGGCTTAACACTTCATCAAGACCAGACCAGTGATAGAAATTCACCGAGCAGCATTCTCGGTACAATTCTCCACTAACAAGGACTCCCAATATCGCTGCTGCTGTATTTTCCGATCTCAGTGATCTGTCATCTGTTCTGGTATCAGACGATCTGAAGGTGTGAGGAGAGATCAGGCAATTTAGTTCTGAAGGGTCTGGACATGAAAGGTTAACTCTGCTTTCTCTCTCTAAGACAGATGCTGCCAGACCTGGTGAGAAATTTGTTTTTGCTCCTATTTCCTCGAGAATTTGGAAGGTCTAGCGGTGGATCTGAGCGAAGTCCTACAAGGTATTAACAGGAAAAGATGATGAACTGCATCCACTAGGTGTGGGGTCCCAAGGTGAGGTGGCACAGTTTGAGACCATTCAGAGGCCATGTTAGGAAGCAGTTCTACACCCAACGGGTGGGAGAGGCTGGGAAATCTGTTCCACAAATAGCCGGGGATGCTGGATCAGTTAGGAATTTTAAATCTGAGATAGATTGATTTGATTAAGCAAAGGATTTGAAGGATATATTCCCTACTTTGATTTGTAAAGGTTCGTCTAACTACCATCCCTTCTGGAAATTCTCTCCTTCTCACCGTCTCTGGTAAGAGAATTCAAATTCTTACAGATTGCCCTCCTGATCCCTACATAATGAAATGGTTGAGATGTACAGTGTCAACATCACAACAGTCCTAACGCTCACATGTTGTCACTGAGAGAGCCGTGCATGTTCTGTACAGCTGTACTTTTGTAAGATGCATGCAGTAGTCTTATTTGAAATCTTGTGCAGGTCTGATGATCTGTTTCCTGCTCGTCTTGTGGCTCCGATCAGGATTTGGTCCAATGCTAAGATTGGGGGAAGACCTGATCCAAGGAGCAGGGGAGAGTTTGGTTTATTGACAGTGAAATCGTCACTCCGATGACTGAGTGGGGAGTCAGGTTTCTAATCGGGTTCTACACCTGCCAGAGATAGCGCTATGAACTGTAAGAATCCATTACAATTATTCAACGAGCAACTTTGGAACCAAACCAAAGCATAGAATTCCTTCTGCTCTCCTAGGAGGAGCAGTGACTGCAATCTCTGTGCCATCTCCGTAATCACAGGAATGATTGGGCTGGAGGACAATCTGAGGGGGATTGAACACCTTGGGCGGCACGGTGGCACAGTGGTTAGCACTGCTGCCTCACAGCCCCAGAGACCCGGGTTCAATTCCCGCCTCAGGTGACTGACTGTGTGGAGTTTGCACGTTCTCCCCGTGTCTGCGTGGGTTTCCTCCGGGTGCTCCGGTTTCCTCCCACAGTCCAAAGATGTGCAGGCCAGGTGAATTGGCCATGCTAAGTTGCCCGTAGTGTTAGGTAAGGGATAAATGTAGGGGTATGGGTGGGTTGCGCTTCGGCGGGTCGGTGTGGACTTGTTGGGCCGAAGGGCCTGTTTCCACACTGAAATCTAATCTAATCTTAATATTCAAACTCACTCAACCCCAACCACAGTGTGTCAGGTTTTGGTGGTAAAATCTTATTTTTGCCCTCTGGAACAGGCAGGTGACATTTCTGTCAGTAATTGACCATGTCTTTTCCCATTTCTCTTTCACAGTTAATTTGCTGGCAGTTGTTACTCTTCCCCGGGGAAAGTGCGGTATTTCCTCCTGCACTACTCGCTACCTGTTGGTTATGACAGTTGCTGATCTGATGGTCATTATCACTGATGTTATACTGGACAGATTTCCGTATTATTATTACCCACGGTCTTTCCTGGATATCACTCCTGTGTGTAGTGTTACGGGAGTCCTGCTAAGTGTTGCGAGGGACTGCTCTGTCTGGTTCACCGTCACTTTCTCCTTTGACCGGTTTGTGACCATTTGTTGTCAAAAGCTGAAAGCAAAATATTGCACTGAGAAAACTGCGACTATGGTTCTAGCAACAACCTGCACCCTATTCTGTTTGAAAAATATCCCCTTCTATTTTCAATATGAACCTTGAACGATCATCAACAATGTGCCATTCTACTGTGATACAAAATTAAGCTACCATACTGAGACTTGGTGGGTGGCATTAGATTGGCTTGATACAGTTTTGACCCCTTTACTGCCATTCGTTTTAATTCCGTTGCTCAATACTCTGACTGTTCGACACATTTTAGTGACCAGTCGAGTCCGGAAGAGGCTGAAGAGTGAGAGCAAAGGAGATAATCACAGAGACCCAGAGATGGAGAGCAGAAGGAAATCTGTGATTTTACTCTTCACTGTGTCTGGGAGCTTCATCCTCCTGTGGTTAATCGTTGTTATAGATTTCTTATATTATGTCATTCAAGGAATCAATACTGTCACATACCCACCTTTCCTATTTCACTTTAATAGCGTTGGTTACATGCTGCAGAACTTAAGTTGTTGCACAAATACATTTATTTATGCAGCAACATTATCTGGGTTCAGAGCAAAGATCAGCAATGCAGTAAAACACCTGATTGCACGATTTCCTCGTGTTATGAATAAATGAAACTCCTCAGTGAACCCCACAGGATGGTCCTATGATTTCCAGACCATGAAATGCTTTTCCTTATTCACTAGTGGGACATGGGTATCATTGACGGGGTCACCATTTATTACTCACCTTAGTTGCCCTTGATAACGTGGTGGTGAGCTGCTTTCTTCAAACAATGCATGGCATGTGCTCTCCACAGAAACACATTGTTGTTAGGGAGGGAATTCCAGGACTTTCGCTGAGCGGAAAAGAAGGAACAGTGAAATGTTTCCAATCCGAATGGCGAGTGGCTTGAAGGGGATATTGCAGGGGCTGGTGTTCCCATGTACTTGCAACCCTTGTCCTCGGAAGTAGAAGTGTTCATAGTTTATGGAATGTTCTGCCTGAGGATCTTTGGTGAATTCCTGCTGTGCATCTTGTAGATAGTTCACACTGCTGCTACTGAGTCTTGGTCGTGGAGGGTTTGAATATTTGTAGACCTGGTGCCAATCAAGAGGGTTGGTTTGTCCTGGATGGTGTCAAGCTTCTTGAGTACTGTTGGAGCTGCACAAATCCAGGCAAGTGGAGACTATACCATCACACTCCTGACTTGTGCCTTGTGGATGGTGGATAGACTTTGAGGTGTCAGGAGGTGAGTTCCTTGCCGCATTATCCCTCGTCTTCGACCTGCTCTTGTAGCCACTGTGTTTATGTGGTGAGTCCAGTTGAGTTTCTGGTCAATGGTAACCCCAAGGATGTTGACAGTGGGGGATTCTGTGATGGCAATACCGTTGAATATCAAGGGCAGTGGTTAAAGTGTCTCTTATTGGTAATGGTCATTGTTTGGCATTTGTGCAGTGTGAATGTCACTTACCACTTGTCGGCTCTAAACTGGATATTGTCCAGATCTTGTTGCATTTGATCACAATTTGATCAGTATCTGAGGAGTCGCGAGCATCGGTAGTGATGGGAGTGGATGCTTTTGAATGTGGTGCTAATCAAGCGGGCTGCTTTGTCCTGGATGGTTTTTGTGGACCTGATAGGAAGGTGACAGCACAGGAGGATCCTCCCGGTTGTCAGGCATGCCAATGTCTCCTGATTCAAGGGATACAGATGAGGAGGAAACTTTTACACTTCCATCCCTCTACCCGACGGCCTCGACCCCACCTTCGACATCCACTGCAGCTGCTCTCGAGTCTGTGACTCACTGCACGAGATTTGTCTTGACCTCTCATCAGAACACCAGTCTTGCTCCTCACTAGATCAGTCCCTTCGGAATATTTCTCTCATCCTGCTGACAAAGAGCCTCTTCCTCTGCTGCCACCAACCTGCCAACTCTCCCCTTCGGTCTGCTATCAATCTCTGACTGCTTCTGAAAGCCAAGGGTAGTGGGTATTCAAGTCTGGCAAGCCTTCAGACCCCAGGTGTTGTGTTTAATCATGAACCACTGTCAGTCCTGCAAGGCACAGAACATTTCCGACTGACCCCTGTGCTTCACCGCCATGATCGCCTTCCCCGTAACGCTTGTTTTAACCTTGGGAAGGTGGGGCCACTACATCAGGCCTTAACCGTTGCCCTGAAAAACAAGCCGGGGTCTCGTCATAAGTAGATAGTCTTCACTACCTGTAACTATTTCTCACCAGCCACGCAAACTACCCGGTCGTCTCACGTGCAAAGAGTTTTTATAAATTGCTCACGATTGCTGCGGAGTGACATTGGCTATTCCGTGTTGCTCCTGTAGCACAATGAGGGCAGGATCAGTAACTTTCTCACACCATTGTATTGATACGGCTGGTAGACATTTGTTTATTACAGAACAAGCAGTCATAAGGTACAATGGGACTGTCCGTCTGTGTAGTTAGGAAGGTGGACTATGTATGAGAAAATACCTGACCGAGAAAATGGTTACAAGGGTTGGAGGCCTCTGTGAGAGATTGGAAATTTTAGTATATTCTTTGTGGGAATTGGGTAACTTGGTAAATTGTTTTGTACAAATTAATGGATTTCCAGTTTAAATATTTGGGCGAATGTAATGGTGCGTGCAGTGTAAGCTTTCAATATAATGGGGAATTGATTCCCAAACTATGGTTTTGTCAACAAATGGGTGACATGGACAAGGAGAACTGACAAGCCATTATCACCTGATGGTGCTTTTAATTGCGATTGCATAGAGCAATTGGCAGAATTTAAAAAAAAAATCTCTTTGAATAGGAAACTGGAGCATAGAGAGAGGAAAGGGGGGGGGGGTGGTTGACAGGCTGCTGGTTCTTTTTTTCAGTGGACAGAGTGTTAACTGTTCGTGGTCTGTTATGAATGTAAATTGTCATTACATGTGGTCTTGTGTAATCTGTGTTTACTTTATCCTCTCGGACTGGAAATCCGTGAATGTTTTGATTTCAGTCCGCATGTTGGAAATTCCTCACTCGATCATTATAATTCCTATTTCTTCTAAATTTTTCCAACATTTTAACCACAACAGAGGTAAGGCTCATTGGTCTATAATTACCAGGGTTGTCTCTACTCTCTTTCTTGAACAAGGAGACAAATTTGCATTCCTCCAGTCTTCTGGCAACAATCCTGCAGACAATGATGACATAAAGATCAAAGTCAAAGTCTCTGCAATCTCCTCCCTGGCTTCCCAGAGAATCTGAAGATAAATCCCATTTGGCCCAGGGGACCTATCTATTTTCACACTTCCCAGAATTACTAACAGCTCCTCCTTATGAAACTTCATCCCATCTAGTCAAGTAGCCTGTATCTCAGAATTCTCCATAACAACATTTTCTTTTTCCATTGTGAATACTGATGAAAAATATTCATTTAGCGTGTCCTCCAACTCCTCGGTCTTCGCGCACAACTTCCACGGCTTTCCTTGATTGGCTCTTATCTTACTCTAGTCATTCTTATATTCCCGATGTACCTATAGAAAGCATTGGATAACAACTCTGTTTGTTCTAGCTCTAAGCTTCCACCCTAGCTCGCTGGATTTCTACCTTAAATCCCGATCTCTTTTCGTAACAATGTAATTAGTGCCTATGTGTAGCACAACTTGGGGCTGCTCCACCTCCCCTGCAAGGATCCTGAAAACACAATCTGAGACATCACAAAACCTGGCACCTGGGAGGCAATGCACCAACCATGGGTCTCTCTCATTCCCATAGAACCTTCTATCTGTCCCCATTGACTGTGGAATCTCCAATGACTAATGCTCTGCTCATCTCCCCTCTTCCTTTCTCAGCAACAGGGGCAGACTCTGTGCCAGAGACCTGTACCCCCATGGCTTCCCCCTGGTAAGTCGCACCCCCCTCCACAGTGTCCAAAATGGTATAGTTGTTATTGAGGGGAACGGCCACATGAGCTCTCTGCCCTGTCTGCCAGTTCCCTATCGGTCCCCTGACTGTAACCCATCGGCCTTAGTCTTGTACCTGAGGTGTGACTACCTCCCTGTAACTCCTTTCAATAATGCCCCCCTCACCTCCGAATTCCATCTAGCTCCAACTCCAATTCCCTAACACGGTTTTTGAAGAACTGGAGTTGGGTACACTTCCCAGCGATAGTGTCAGCAGGGAAACTAGTGGTGACCCTTACCTTCCACATTCTGCAGGAGGAGCATTCAACTGCCCTAACCACCATTCCCACGCTGCTAAATTCCCAAAGAAACTATTGAAAAATACAAAACTTAAAAAATAAGTACCTTACCAATCCAGCGGACAGAAACTGTTTTTTTGGTTAGAGGAGGAGAATGGGTGGGAGACACTACCTAAGTATTGTGTCAGGAAACACACCACCCAAATATATTACTTCACTTACCCAGCAGTCCCATGTCCGCTACTACTCAGCGTGCGCTCTGCCTCTTCACAAGGGAATTATTTAAATACGTGATTCACCTTCTTGTCAACCCTTTGGTTGACGCTCCCGCTCTTTCTGCTGCTGAAACAAAAATGGAAGGCTCCAGAGCTCTCGGTCAGTTTTTAAATCAGTGATTCACCTTCCCGTCAGCTCCCTGGTGGACGTTCCCGTGCTTCCTGCTGCTGAAACAAGCATTTCCTGGTTCGAATCATTACTGAATTATGTGATTCACTGTCAATTAAACAGCAACTTCTCCGTGCATATCACTAGCATGCAGCAGGGATTGTGGAACGGGCCAATCATACTTTAAAATACAGATATCCAAATTGGTCAAAGAAATGGAGTTAAACTGGCTCCGAGTATTGCCCTTGGCAGTACTGCATGTGAGTGTGTCCACATTCGCAGACCAGACTGTCAGCTGCAGAGATAGCTTACAGTCGGCCAATGAGGATTCTTGGGATGCCCATGATAAGCCCCTTGACGGTGTGGATCTCCATGTAATGGGTGAGCAAATGCAGAACTACTTGGACTAGTTGACTCTTTCTCTGAAGTTTCTTCACTCACAGATCAAAAGTCGCATTGACCCAGTGAGGAAGAGACAATCGCCTCCCAATATCCTCGAGTAAACCCAGGGGAATGTGTATTGGTTAATAACTGGGAAAGGAACAAATTGGGACAATGCTGAAGCGGCCCCTTTCAAGTCTTACTAACAGCACCATCCTCTATCAAGATTGAATGATGCTCGAACTGGGTCCACCGATCGGATTGTAAGATTACTACTCAAACAAGACTGGGCACAGCATGAAAACCTTTTTGGTACTCTTTGGACTTTCTGAATTCTTTAATGTAGGTGGACATTTGATATTGAAAAACAAGCCTACGCGGGAACTGCATGCAAACACTTATCTACATATGTCATATATATATGCTGAAAAATTTATAAGTAATTGTTGGTTTTACATCCAGCTCTCCATTCATTCAAGGGAAGGAATATCTCTTCAACCCCTCCCTTTTTATATTCCAGAAACTATTGATTGGATGTTATGTCGGAATTAATGGGGACGTGAGAATATGGGAATCGGCAGGTTATGAAATGGATACATTTTCGACATGGTATCACCCTGCATATAATCATGACTCAGTTCCTCATTCCCTGACAGTCCATTCAAATAATGCTACAGGTTCCCTATGTATTAGAAATCAGGAAAGGGAAAGTTGATGGGACAAAGCAGGTTTAACTTCACATTTGACTGGCAAGGCCCAGTAGTGAACATTTCTGATAGTGCAATGTTTTACTGTAATTTGTCCAGAGTATAGAATATAACTTCTAATAGTTCATTGGCCTGCTCTGCCCGACAACCTTGGATGACATTGGTGAATGATTTTACAGCTTTTAATGGCATATACTTTATATTCGGCACCAGAGCTTATCCATGTCATCCAACCAGTTGGATAGGAGTCTGCTATCTGGGTCATGTGGTACCCTATGTGCATCATATGACCTTCCTTAAGCATTATCATCGACGAGCCAAAAGACTAATTTCCAAAACAGACCATTTCCTCACGATGTCCTCTCCACTGGATGGAATGGGCTGGACATCCGGTGAATTGATTCACATGGCCTCAGCATTGAAACATGTGGCCAATGACACAGCTTTAGAAGCAAGGCCAACTGGACAAGTACTTTCTGAGGTCTCAACTGAGCTTATGGCTGTCCGGACTGTGGCATTGCAGAATCATAGATCATTAAGCAACACAGCGCAGAACAGGCCCTTTGGCCATCGATGTTGCACCGACCTGTGAACTATTCTCAGTCGTCCACCTACACTATCCCAAAATCATCCATGCGCTAATCTAAGGATTGTTTAAATCTCCCTAATGTGGCTGAGTAGACTACATTGGCAGGTGGGGCATTCTACGCCATTACCACTCTGTGTAAAGAATCTGCCTCTGAAATCTGTCTTAAATCTGTCACCCCTCAATTTGTACTTATGCCCCATCGTACACGCTGACATCATCATCCTAGGAAACACTGTATACCCTGTCTAATCCTCTGATCATCTTGAATGTCTCTATCAAGTCTCCACTTAGCCTTCTTCTTGTCAATGAAAACAGGTTCAAATCTCTCAGCCTTTCCTCATGAGACCTTCCCTCCAGACCAGGCAACATCCTGGTAAATCTCCTCTGCACCTTAGAACATAGAACATAGAACATAGAAGAATACAGCGCAGTACAGGCCCTTTGGCCCTCGATGTTGCGCCGATCCAAGCCCACCTAACCTATACTAACCCACTATCCTCCATATACCTATCCAATGCCCGTTTAAATGCCCATAAAGAGGGAGAGTCCACCACTGCTACTGGCAGGGCATTCCATGAACTTACGACTCGCTGAGTGAAGAACCTACCCCTAACTTCAGTCCTATATCTACCCCCCCTTAATTTAAAGCTATGCCCCCTTGTAATACCCGACTCCATACGCGGGAAAAGGTTCACACTGTCAACCCTATCTAACCCCCTAATCATCTTGTACACCTCAATCAAGTCACCCCTAAACCGTCTTTTCTCTAATGAAAACAGCCCCAAGTGTCTCAGTCTTTCCTCATACGATCTTCCTTCCATACCAGGCAACATCCTGGTAAACCTCCTCTGCACCCGTTCCAGTGCCTCCACGTCCTTCCTATAGTATGGCGACCAAAACTGCACGCAATATTCCAGATGCGGCCGCACCAGAGTCTTATACAACTGCATCATGACCTCAGGACTCCGGAACTCAATTCCTCTACCAATAAAAGCCAGTACGCCATATGCCTTCCTCACCGCACTATTTACCTGGGTGGCAATTTTCAGAGATCTGTGTACATGGACACCAAGATCCCTCTGCTCATCCACACTACCAAGTATCCGACCATTAGCCCAGTACCCCATCTTTTTGTTGTTCTTCCCAAAGTGAATCACCTCACACTTAGCTACATTGAATTCCATTTGCCACCTTTCTGCCCAGCTCTGCAGCTTCTCAATATCCTGCTGTAACCTGCCACATCCTTCCTCACTGTCAACAACTCCTCCGACTTTCGTATCATCCGCAAACTTGCTCACCCAACCTTCTAACCCCTCTTCCAGGTCATTTATAAAAATGACAAACAGCAATGGTCCCAAAACAGATCCTTGCGGAACACCGCTAGTGACGGCACTCCATGAAGAAACTTTGCCATCAACCACTACCCTCTGTCTTCTTCCATCCAGCCAATTCCTAATCCAAACCTCCAACTCACCCTCAATGCCATATCTCCGTATTTTCTGCAGTAGCCTACCATGGGGAACCTTATCAAACGCCTTACTAAAATCCATATATACCACATCTACCGCTTTCCCCTCATCAACCTCCTTCGTCACCTTTTCAAAGAATTCAATAAGGTTTGTGAGGCACGACCTGCCCTTCACAAAACCATGCTGACTATCCTTGATCACATTATTCCTATCCAGATGTGCATAAATCCTATCCCTTACAATTCTCTCTAAGACTTTGCCCACAACAGAAGTGAGACTCACCGGCCTATAGTTACTAGGGTTATCCCTACTCCCCTTTTTAAACAAGGGAACCACATTTGCTATCCTCCAGTCTTCTGGCACTACTCCTGTAGACAAGGAGGACATAAAAATCAAGGTCAATGGCTCTGCAATCTCCTCCCTTGCTTCCCAGAGAATCCTAGGATAAATGCCATCAGGCCCAGGGGACTTATCTATTTTCACCTTTTCCAGGATTTCCAACACCTCTTCTCTACATACCTCAAAGCCATCCATTCTACTTATTTGTGACTCAGTATTCGCATCGACGACAATGCCCTGTTCCTGAGTAAATACTGAAGAAAAGTATTCATTCAGTGTCTCCCCAATCTCTTCCGCCTCCACACGCAACTTCCCACTACTATCTTTGACTGGACCTATTCCTACCCTAGTCATTCTTTTATTCCTAACATACCTATAGAAAGCCTTAGGGTTTTCCTTAATCCTACCGACTAAGGACCTTTCATGTCTCCTCCTTGCTGCTCTTAGCTCTCTCTTCAGGTCCTTCCTGGCTACCCTATAACTCTCAATCGCCCCAATTGAACCTTCACGTCTCATCTTGAGATAGGCCGCCCTCTTCCATTTAACAAGGGATTCCAATTCCTTATTAAACCACGGCTCCCTCGCACGACCCTTTCCTCCCTGCCTGACAGGTACATAATTTTCAAGGACACTCAATAGTTGCTCCTTGAACAAGCTCCACATATCATTTACACTCTTGCCTTGGAGTCTACTTTTCCAAGCCACACATCCTAAGTCATGCCTCACCGCATCATAATTTCCCTGCCCCCAGCTATAACTCTTGCCCTGTAGTACACACTTATCCCTCTCCATCACGAGAGTAAAAATCACCGAATTATGGTCACTGTCCCCAAAGTGTTCACCTACCTCTAATTCTAACACCTGGCCTGGTTCGTTACCCAGAACCAAATCCAGTATGGCCTCACCTCTTGTTGGCCTGTCTACATATTGTGTCAGGAAACTCTCCTGCACACATTGAACAAACACTGACCCATCTAACGAACTTGAGCTATAGCTTTCCCAATCAATATCAGGAAAGTTAAAGTCCCCCATAACAACCACCCTATTACTGTCACTCATCTCCTGAATCACCTTCCCTATCCTTTCTTCAATTATTCTAGGACTATTCGGAGGCCTGTAAAAGACTCCTAACAGGGTGACCTCACCTTTCCTATTCCTAACCTCAGCCCAAACTACCTCAGATGGCAAGTCCTCATCCATCGTCCTTTCCACCACTGTAATACTATCTTTGACAAGCAATGCCACACCTCCCCCTCTTTTACCCCCACCTCTGACCCTACTAAAACATTTAAATCCTGGAACCTGCAACAGCCAATCCTGTCCCTGTTCTAGCCATGTCTCCGTAATAGCCACAACATCGAAGTCCCAGGTACCAACCCACGCTGCAAGTTCACCTACCTTATTTCGTATACTTCTTGCATTGAAGTATACACACTTCAAGCCACTTTCCAGTTTACAGGCACCCTCCTTGGAAATTGATGCCATGTTCCTAACCTCCCTACACTCCAGGCCCTGCACCCTGAAGCTACAATCTGGGTTCCCATGCCCCTGCAGAGTTAGTTTAAACCCCCCCCCCCAAGAGCACTAGCAAACCTCCCCCCAAGGATACTGGTGCCCCTCAGGTTCAGGTGTAGACCATCCTGTTTATAGAGGTCCCACCGTCCCCAGAAAGAACCCCAGTTATCCAAAAACCGGAATCCCTCCCTCCTGCACCATCCCTGTAGCCACGCATTTAAGTGTTCTCTTTCCCTATTCCTCGAATCTCTATCACGTGGCACGGGTAACAAACCAGAGACAACAACTCTGTTCGTTCTAACTCTGAGCTTCCAACCTAGCTCCCTGAAAGCCTGTCTAACATCCTCGGCACTCCTCCTACCTATGTCGTTGGTGCCAATATGGACCACGACTTCGGGCTGCTCCCCCTCCCCTTCCAGGACCCGGAAAACACGATCAGAGACATCACGTACCCTTGCACCTGGGAGGCAACATACCAAACGTGAGTCTCTCTCGTTCCCACAAAACCGCCTATCTGTGCCCCGAACTATCGAGTCCCCAATTACTACTGCTCTGCTCTTCTTCACCCTTCCCTTCTGAGTAACGGGGACAGGCTCCGTGCCAGAGACCTGAGCCCCGTTACTTACCCCTGGTAAGTCGTCCCCCCCACAAGTATCCAAAACGGTATACTTGTTCTTGAGGGGAACGGCCGCAGGGGGTCCCTGCACTGGCTGCTTCTTCCCAGTCCCCCTCACTGTCACCCATCTATCTGCCATCTTTGGAGTTACTACTTCCCTATAACTCTGATCTATGACCCCCTCTGCCTCCCGAATGATCCGAAGTTCATCCAACTCCAGCTCCAGTTCCCTAACACGGTCTTGGAGGAGCTGGAGATGGGTGCACTTCCTGCAAGTGTAATCGGCAGGGACGTCGATGGCATCCCTCACCTCATACATGTTGCAGGAGGAACATTGCACTGCCTTCACTGCCACCCCTCTAAAGCTAACATTTTCCAATGCTTCCACATCCTTCCTGAAATATAGGGACCAGAACAATACACAATTTTCCAAGTGTGGCCACACCAGCATTTTGTATAATTACAGCATGATATTGCGGTTCCGGAACTCAATCCCTCGACCAATGAAACCTAACACACCGTATGCCTTCTTAATAGCACTATCCACCTGGGTGGCAACTTTCAGGGATCTATACACATGGACCCCCAGATCCCTCTGCATATCCACACTACCAAGAATCTTTCCATCGACCCAGTTCTCTGCCTTCCCGTTGTTCTTCCCAAAGTGCATCACCTCAAATTTAGCTATATTGAATGCCATTTGCCACCTCTCAGCCGTATCTAAGTCCCCCTGCAACCTGTAACATTCTTCCACACTGTCCACTATTCCACCGACATTAGTGTCGTCTGCAAATTTTCTAATCCATCCACCTATGCCTGGGTCTAATTCATTATAAAAACGACCAGCAGACGTTTTCCCTTGTGGCACACCACTAGTAACCAGACTCCAGGCTGAATATTTTCTATCAACCACTATTTGCTGCCTTCCTTCAGAAAGCCAGTTTCGAATCCAAACGGGAAAATCACTCTCAATTCCATGCCTCTGCCTTTTACCCAACAACTTACCATGTGGAACCTTATCAAAGGCTTTACTGAAGGCCATGTATGCCACACCAACTGCCCTACCCTAATCCTCATGCTTGGTCACCTTCTCAAAAAACTCAGTGAGGTTTGTGAGACACGACCTGCCCTTGACGAAATCATGATGACTATCTGAAATCAACTTGTTGCTTACTAGATGATTGTGAATCTTATCTCTTATAATCCTTTCCAAAACCTTTCCTACAACAGAAGTAAGGCCCATTGGTCTAGAACTACCTGGATCATCTTTACTGCCCTTCTTGAGCAAGAGCACAGCATTTGCAATCCTCCAGTCCTCTGCTACCAAATCTGTGGACAATGACAACTCAAATATCAAAGCTAAAGGCTCTGCTATCTCCTCTCTAGCTTCCCAGAGAATCCTCGGATAAATCCCATCCGGCCCAGGGGACTTGTCTACTTTCACTCCTTCTAGAATCAATAACAACTGTTCGTAACTGACCTTGATCCTTACTCGTCTAATATCTCATACCTCATTCTTCTCCTCAACAATATTCTCCTTCTCCTGAGTGAATACTGATGAGAAATGTTCGTTTAGCACCTCTCCGATCTCCACAGGGTCCACACTCAACTTTCTACTTCTGTCTTTGATTGGCCCTATTCCTACCCTAATCATCCTTTTATTCCTCACATACCTATAGAAAGCGTTAGGGTTCTCCTCTATTCTATTTGCTAAAGACTGCTCGTGTCCTCTCTTTGCTCTTCTTGGCTCTCTCTTTAAATCCTTCCTAGCTGAACTGTAACTCTCCATCGCCTCATCTGTACCATCTTGCCTCATCAACACGTAAGCCTTCTTCTTCTTCGTAACAAGAGATGCAATTTCTGTTGTAAATCAAGGTACCCTAACCTTATCATTTCTTCCCTGCATGACAGGGACATACCCATCAAGGACACGCAATTCCTGTTCCTTAAACTAGCTCCACATTTCCATTGCTTGCATCCCCTGTATTTTGCTACCACATTCTATGCATTCTAATTCTTGCCTAATCGCATTATAATTGCCCTTGCTCCATCGATAACTCTTGACCTGTGGCATGTACCTATCCCTTTCCATCGCTAAACTAAACGTAACTGAATTATGGTCACTCACTCCAAAGTGCTCACCGAAAACAAATTCCAACACCTGGCCTGGTTCATTATTAAGCACCAGATCCAATGTGGCCTCCCCCTTGTCGGCCCTTCGACGTACTGTGTCAGGAAACCCTTCTGTGCACATTGGACAAATACTGATCCATCCGATGTACTGGAGTTATAACATTTCCAGTCAATGTTGGGGAAGTTAAAGTCCCCATAATGACCACCTTGTTTCTTTCACTCTTACCCAGAATAATTTTGCTAATCCTCTCTTCCACATCCCTGGAACTCTGTGGGACCCTATAAAAAACTCCAAGCAGTGTGACCTCTCCTCTCCTGTTTCTAACCTCAGCCCACACTACCTCAGTAGACAAGTTCTCATCAAAAGTTATCTCAGCCACCGTTATACTATCCTTAACTAACGAGGCCATGACTACCCCTGTTTTACCGCCTTGCCTGTTTTTAATGGAAGATCTAAACCCTGGAACATGAAACATCCATTCCTCACCCTGCTCTATCCATGTCTCCGAAATGGCCACAACATCGAAGTCCCAGGTACCTATCCATGCTGCAAGGTCACCTACCTTATTTCGGATACTTCTGACGTTGAAGCAAACACACTTCAAACCACTTTGCCGTCTGCCAGCACATTCCTGTGACCCTGATATCCTGTCACTGTCCTTCCTACTCTCATCGTCCTGTGCACTGCAACTACACCTCCAGTTCCCATCCCCCTGCTGAGCTCGTTTAAACCCACCCGAATAGCACCAGAAAATTTCCCAACCTGGATATTAGGACTCCTCTGGTTCAAGTGAAGACCATCCTCTTTGTACAATCTCACCTTCCCCAAAATGATCCCTAATTATCCGAAATCCTGAAACCCTCCCTCCTGAACCATCCTTGCAGCCACGTGTTCAGCTGATATCTCTCCCTATTCCTTGCCTCGCTATCACGTGGCATCGGTAACAAACCAGAAATAACAACTCTGTATGTTCTAGCTCTCAGCTTCCACGCTAGCTCCCTGAAATCCTTCCTTACATATCTATCCCTCTGTCTACTTATGTCTTTGGTTCCTACATGGACCACGACTTGAGGCTGGTCACCTTCTCCCTTCAGGAACCCAAAGATACGATCCGAGACATGTGGACCCTGGCACCTGGGAGGCAACACACCAAAAGTGAGTCTCGTTCACTCCCAACAAACCTTCTATCTGAGCCTCTAACTATTGAGTCCCTGAAATGTGCTTTTAACTTTGAAGTCAGAATAGAGTTTTCTGGGAAAGGAGGGACTTCTCATTTTTATTTCCGTCCATGAATATAAGTCAGTATTTTCTCAGCACACAACCACCTCTTCTAACCTTAAACACCCAGGACATATCAGGTAAGCGTCTCTTCTTTTTTTACTTTCTGATAAGGAGACTGGCTTTGGATTACCTGCTAGCCTCACCAGGAGGAACGTGTGCTGTTGTCAGTCAGGGGTGCTGTACTTACTTTCCAGATGCCTCTGAGGATATCATCAACCTGGCTGACCATATTAAACAACATGCTGATCAAACACAGAGAGGTGGCAGGGAATTCCATAATTACAACCCACCGGGTTGGTTAGATCACAGAATTTGATTGGATCATAAAGGCTTTTTTACTGATATTACTATTGCTAGTAGGAATAGGATTGTTTGTTTGCTTGTGCCAATGTATTTTCAATTGAATTATCAAGGTACCTGTGTAACTGATTGTCATAATATGACAAAAGCGGGGAAATGTGGAATTGTTGGAAATAGTTAAGATTGCCTGATGGGAAAATTGGCCTACTCCCCGGTTATAAAACAATAAGTTAAAGAACAATGGCAAAAGTTAAGAAACAGTGTTGAACTTAGCAGACATGGCATAAGCTGAACTTATTAACCTTTCCTGATGAAGGGCCCTTGCCCACAACGTCGATTCTCCTGTTTGTTAGAATTTCATTGAACGGATGCACATATGTTTTGAAAATCTAATTGTAGCCCAAACAAAGGCATTCATATGCAAAAACAATGTTATCTAATGACGTGCACAACTCAATATTTTGGAAAGTCAATAGGACAACACAGGAGGTGGGGTGAGGTATCCAAGATGATGGGAATCTAAGACGTCTGCTTTGCTGAGCTCCGCATCTCTGTTCAGGAAAATTTGTACTCTCACCTCCCCACTTAAATGATTTCTACGTTAATATGATCTTTAAAGAGTTGTTTTTGAAACTGGAAATCCTATATAATTTATAAAGATTTTTTTAACAAAGAAACTAAAGGTAAAGGCTCCAACAAGTCCCATGACACGGGACACTCATCTAAGAAGCCAGACACCTCCACGGCTGCAGTTGCAGCTCCCCCCAGTAGGCCTGAGCCTGGGATGCGGCTCAAGCTGGAAGGAGGTACGAAGGTACTTTTGGGATATGTAATTGCCTCCTGTGGGCAGGGGGAAGAGCCCATTGTTTAGTGTTTTGTATCTGGTTTAATTTGGTGGGTGTTTTTATAGATGTAGTTATTAGGATGTCAGATGTAATAGTTTTAGTGTAGATTTTTAGTTATTTTTAGATTTTGTGAATTTTCTTTCATTTATGCTCAGCAGCTGATAAGTCGAATTCTTCCTTTTCGGAGATTGAATTATGTTATAGAGGGTCATGGCCAATTTTGTCCGCAAATGGGGCACCTGGAATTTTAGAGGGATCCATTCGCCAATTAAAACTAAAATTGTGTTTTCCAGTCTTCGAAAGGAGAGAGTGGACATTGCCCTTTTGTAGCAGACTCATCTCAGTGATAAAGAACATTTGAAATTGCAGCAGAGTGGGTTTGATGGGGGATAATTCTCTTCCTTTAATACTAGGAGCAGGTTGGCGGCTATTCTCATCGGGAAGAATCTTCCACTTCAATTGCTGGACAGATTAAAGATGAGCATGGGTGGTTTGTCATTCTTAAGGTATTAATACATGGAGAAGAGGATGGTATGCTGAATGTGTACTGTCCCCCAGCGCACCCTCTTAGATTTCTGATAGACGTGTTCTCAAAACTGATGGCTCTTGCACCGCAGCAGTTGATTAGAGGAGGAGACTTTAATTGCCTTATGGACCCCATCAACACGTTCTACACAACCTAAACAGCTGGTGGACGTATGTGCGGAATTGGTGGATGTTTGGAGGCGTCTCTACCCCATGGGCAGGGACTTTATGTTCTTTTCTAATCCACACAAATGTCATTCCAGGATTGATCTTTTCCTCGCCCCTGTATTATCCTTGGATTTGGTAACGTCCTGTACATTTGGAAATATCACTGTTTTGGGTGGTGCTGCAGTCTACTTGGGAACTGAACTTAAGAGTAGTGTGGTAGGCTTTCTACATTGGCGAATGGATCCTTTTATTCTTAGGGATAGTGAGTTCATTGAATATTTTCTAACCAAATTTAATGTATTTTTATCCATCAATTCAGACATGGCCAGTAACCTGTCCATTCTTTGGGAGACAGCTAAGGCTTATATCAGGCTCATTTCTTACTCCGCTAGTCAGAAACAACAGAAGGGGGAGCAAAATGCCTGTTGAGGGAAGGGTAAAGACCACCAAAAAGGCGTATTTGATAAGCCATCATTGGTTATGTTGCAGTGGGTTACGGCTGTTCCTTGAACTCGTGCTGACACAGATGGTAAGGAAGGAGCTCTCCTTTGTGAAACTGATTGAACATGGTGACAAGCGGGCAGGTACCTACTGTATCTTTCCAGGAGAAAATGCCCCCCAGGCCATTACCTCGATCAGAGATGGGAATGGGATGTGACTCTAAAAAGATTAATGCAGCATTCCGGAAATTATATTTTGAGCTATAGCAGTCTGAGCGTTGTGAGGATGCATGGGCTAAGATGGAGTCCTCCTTTAAGAACTCGGATCTTTCAAATGTCACTCCTGAACAGGCATCTGTTCTTAACGCAACTTTAACAATACAGGAGGTGTACGAGGCAGTGAGACAGGTGCACAGGGAAATGTGGCACAGTGGTTAACACTGCTGCCTTATAGTGCCAGATGCCCGGGTTCAATTCCCGCCTCAGGCGACTGTCTGTGTGGAGTTTGTACATTGTCTGCGTGGGCTTTCCTCAGGAGCTCCCACCGTCCAAGAATATGCAGGCTAGGTGAATTGGCCATACTAAATTGCCTGCAGTGTTAGGTGCAGAGAAATAGCGGGTTGCTCTTCGGAGGGTTGGTGTGGACTTGTTGGGCTGAAGGGCCTGTTTTCACACTATAAGTAATCTAATCAATTTATTGATGTTGAATGAATAAGGTGTCTGGCTTTGACGGTCTTCCCAGTCATGATTATCTTCCACTATCCCTGAGAGAGGCTAATATTTCTCGCATTCTTAAGAAGAGGAAGACTTCAGAGGACTGTGTCTCTTATCGGATCATCTCACTTCTAAACTCTGATTTCAAAATTTTGACCAAGGCTCTCACTTAAAGATTGGAAACTGTGCTGCCTTCCATTGTTAGGAACATTCGGACTGGTTGGAGAAAGGTCGTAAATTCTCAAATAATGTCAGGAGGTTGCTGAATATGATAAATATTCTTCAAGCTTGTCAGCAGCATTCTGTTCAGGGAATTGTGGTCTCCTTAGACTCAGAAAAATCATTTGAACGTGTTGAGTGGCCACACCTTTTGTTTACATCCTGGAGCGATTTGCACTGGGGGAGGTTTTTATTAAGTGGGTGAGGGCCTTTATGCTGCACCCGTGGTGGCGGTTCTCACCAATGGTGTGAGATCTAGTAATTTTGATATTTGTAGGGATAGTCGGCAAAGCTGTCCCCTCTCACCATTACTTTTCACGTTGGTGATTGAGCTGCTGGGGATCCTAACATAGTCACCCCAACAGTAGGATCTAAGTTGCATAAGATCTCATTATTTGCAGATGATGGTTTGGTTTCTCTGTCGAATCAACAGGTTTCTGTATCCTATCTTATACAATGCATCAACTCATTTGGCTCCTTTTCAGGCTACAATATTAATTTCTTAAAATCGGAGGCTCTGCCTATGGGGCGGGGGTGGGGTGGGGTGGGGTTTGTAGGTGCTCTGAGGAGAATATCTGAGGTGGGGGGTGAACTACAGTTCCCTTTAAAATGGTCACAGGATGATCTTTCTTATTTTGGCATCTTTATTACTCCTGTCTTTGATCAGTTGTTTCAGGGCAATTTTGCTCACTTGCTTGACAGGATTAAGCAAGATTTTCAGTGATGGGAAGCACTTCCAATATCGTGACTCGGTCGGGTATCTCCAATCAAAATGAATGTTCTCTCCCGTTTGCTCTATCCAATACAAATGCTTCCACTGACTTTCCCAAGGCAAATATTCCAGAGTCTTAATGGAGGGGTTAGCTCTTTTATTTGGCACTGTAGGCGGCTTCTTATCAAGTTGTCTAAACTACAGTTGTCACATGGGTTCGGGGGAGTGGATTACCCAGATATTAGAAGATAACAATTAAGTTCTCTTCTATCGTTTGTTTGTGATTGGGCCTGTAAAGACCTGACATCAATACGGATAGATATTGAGGCCTTAAAATGTCCCCTCATCAGCCTTTTATTCTTGGATAAAATGAAGACAGTGGAATATTGCCGTAAACTGATTGTTATTATTGTTAAGGCATGGAGGAGAATTGGGCAGAAGGAGGGTAATATGTCCAAAACGTCATTTCTTACCCCAATAGTAGATATGCTGAGTTTTCAACCGAGGGAAATGGACCCTGGATTTAGCTCTGGGCAGCTAAGGGAATTCTCCTGTTTGGCCGATTTATTTGAAGGTGAAATAATGATGTCGTTTGACTACATAATTTGTAAACATGGTCTGGATAGCAAATACTTTTACCGGTTTTTTCAGGTCAGAGATTTCATTAAGAAAGGGACCACACTCTTGATGAACCGCTGCGGATCTATCATGGATTAACACGCTTTATCATATGCTGTGGAACGATCCTTCAGAAGACGATGAGCAGCTTTGCGAGGTTTGAGAGAGGAAATTAGGTGTTGAGATTTCTATGGTAGCATGGGGGCACATTTGCGAGAATACGAGGAAGGTCTCGACTTGTAATAGGGGCCATGCCATTCAGCTAAAGATTTTGCATAGGGTCCATTTGGCCCAAGACCGTCTCTCAAAGTTTAAGATGGGAGCATCCCCCATTTGTCCTAGGTGCAAGGTAAACATCGGTACTCTCACTCATTGTTTATGGTGTGCCACAGGCTCCGTGCATATTGGGGATCTGTGGCAGGGATCATAGAGAGGGTCTTGAGGGCTACGGTTAAGATGGACCCCTGTCTCTCTGCTCATGGGCATACACACTATACTCTCTATGGATGTTCATGGGGAAAAAAAAACTTTCTAATATCCTCACTTTCTGCACGAGTAAAAATATTATTAAGTTGGTGGATTTTTGAACCCCCACCCGGGGTCTGTTGGGTTGGCATAGGCTTATTATGAAACAATTCCTTCTGGAGTTTTTCACAAATACGGTGCACTGGAAAACAGAAGTTTTTGATAGGATATGGCGTTCCTTTCTGGACTGCTCGGATAGGGCTTTTGTGTCGCCATGGCGTTCTGATTTAGTGTCTAGATGCCCTTGAAGGAAGAATTCGGAATATTTTGTGTGCAGGTCGAGAGATAATATTTTGTTGTGCTGAGCTGTTTTGCTTGTTCATTTATTCATTAAATATGTTTATTGATTTTTCTGTTTTGCACATGGGTGTAGTTGTGTTTTGGTTGTATTATTGTTGCTGTTGTGGTTTTTAAAATCGTTTTTGTTGTTATATATATGGAGATGATTGGTTACTGGTGTAGTAATTTATCTTTCTTTTTATGGTTTTGTAAGAAAATAGAAGTTTAATAAAAATATATATAAATAAAGATGAATTGGAAGCACTAGCTTTCGGAGCACGACTCCTTCTACAACCACCTGATGAAGGAGCGGTGCTCCGAAGTTGGAGTAGAACCTGGTGTTGAGAATTTTTTTAACATTGTACACACCAGTCCAGCACCGACATTTCCAAATTATAAAAAAGGGCAACACAGAACAAAATTCAATGTATTGGCCTAGCGAATGACAAACGTCTAATGATAATTTCTGTCAACTACTGATATATTCTTAAGTATAAAAAGCTTTCCAAACCTGCTGCAGTACTATTATCAATAAAAACTGATTTTTATTGAATGTTGGTGATTTGTTTGCTCTCACAGGTCCCAGGTGATTTAGCTAATTTCAATCCAATTCCACAGGTTCCCGTTTTTAGGCATCAAGCTGCCCAATTATAATGGGCAATAGACGCCAATGCAGTCTAATCAGAAAATTCCAGTCATAGGATGAAGAGTCAAAAAGAGTCAAGAGTTCCCTTGTGTTGAAAGTGCTCTGCTGGCTTCCCAACACCACTGCACATCAGGCGGGAGGGGGTGAAAACCCTCAAGGATCCAGAAAGGGAGACCGGGAGAGAAACATCTCACAGTGCCATCCAAACTGACAGCACCATCAAAGCAGAGCAACGCACAGACACAAATAGCTACACAATGCTGCTGTGAAAAGGGTTGTAATTGGATTAAGGTCTCTCAGTGTAGAACATAGTGAAGAAATGTCGTGCTCCCTCTGCAATGTGGAAATGATTAGTCTTTGAACAGTATTCCTAGCATTATACGCATTAAACATAATGTTTCTACTGCAATTGTATCGACACCTCCGAGTGAACATTTCGTAAGGAGACAGGGTGAATTTTATTGCACTTTCTGCAGCGTACAATGTTTTCTGATGTTCTCTCACAAATTCTAAGTGAGAAAGAATTCAAATGTGGAAGGTATGAGACTAACACTGGGCATGTTCACCTCATTTTCCTCATATCTCAGAGACAACATCGTAAGGGATTGGGCAAAACTGCACTGTGAAATACATTCTTTGAAGAACGAAACAAATGTGCAATGTAAAAAAAAAGATGTCACCCCAAGAAATGTCTGCTGCCTGTGCAGTGGAATGGGGAGCCCAGCAGAGAGTGGGTGTTGTATCATTTTAAACACAAGATGGACGGAGAGATAGGGATAGAGATAGAGAGAGAAGTTCCACCCCCAAACAATAGAGCCCTCAATTGGACAGAGACACAGATATACACAGAAACATAAAGATATGTGGATACATTTCCAGGCTGAAGCAAACCCCTGGGACAGGGTCTGTACGTCATGAGAAACCATCGAGGGAGCTGGGACCCACTGGAATACTGAGTATAACTCCTTTAGTCTGTCACTTGTAAACTTGATGTTTGTTTCCATCGAACTGTTGCTCTTCTGTCTTTCATTCTCTGTCCTTCTCTCTCTCTGTATTTCTCCCACTCCCCTTGTCTCTCTCTATCCTTCTTTTTCAAACTCTCTCTCCCCCTTTCTCTATTCCCACTCTTCGTCTCTCTCTCTCTCTTCCTCCCTCAGCCTCCCATTCTTCCTCACTTTATCTCAATTTCAAATCTGAAAGTGCCCACCAAATTTTGAATCCCCTCAAAAATATTTTATCCCCCATTTTCACTCTGCTCCTAAACGTATGCCGTTCCCCAAATAGTTGCCTCACCAAATGTGCACCCCCAAATATTTTGCTGACCGCAATATTGCGCTGAGCCCTATTCCCTGGGGCAGAGGTAAATAAGTCTGCGTGAACTGACTGGCCTGTGACTGACTGCTTTAATGCACAGCAAGATCCCAGTGCCAGAATTACAGAATTCTTACATCACAGAGGTAGTTCTTTCAGCCCGTCATGTCTGCACCCCCACCCCTCAATTAAATGATTCATTTACTATCCGGCTCCTCAGGATTTGCCCAAATGGCATCATTGACTACCCTTCCTGTTGAGACTGATCCTCTGCTCTGTCTCACACTCTGACTCTTGTTCTGTCCCTCCTCCATCTGTCTCTCCTACAACTGCCCCTCCCTCTTCTCCACTCAAAAAAACACCCGTAACACACTCCCCCCTCTCTCAGGCCTCTCCTTTTTGACCATTCTCCCACTCAGGAATTTACAGGCATGGCCACTGTCTAATTGACCCCCTTCCCCTCCCCTCGCAGACTCACAGCCCCTTGGCTGAAGGACATGGTGCAGAGACTAACTGGCTTTTTGACTGATTACTGTAATACACAGCAAGTTCCCAGCTTGCAGATATCCCCTGGCCGCACAATAAATGAGAAAGGTACTTCATGCCCCTTCCACTCCCCCGTCGAAGATTTACCGACCCGAAATAAGACTCAGACAAGTATTTGAGTTGTCTAAAGCCAATCTTTATTTAATCACACATGGGAAGAGGTACTATAAACAAATATAGGACGCATCTCCAAAATGTTATTCAAATTACAGTCTTTTATAACAAAACCATGAGAAAGCCTGTCCATGACTTATTCACTTTAGTAACAAGCATAGTTATGATATATGCTGATAAAAAAGAATGAAGCTACATTTTTACAGTTACATATTCAGTATAGTAGAGATCACAGCTTGTTCAGGTCACAGAAACTGTGTTCCTTCCCAAAGATTCTCGCCAAAAGGGTCTAAACTCGCTAAGGCTCTTTGATTATGACTACAATATATCTGCTTGACGAACAAGTTGTTTGCTTTAAAATGGTTACTGCTTTATGATTTTAGCCAAATGAGTCTATTTAAATAATAATAATACATTTTAATCGTTAACTATTTTGTCTTTTCTGTAATCATTAAGCTATTCCATCTTTCATGCTGGCCAAATAAAGTTTTATTCTTGCACATCCCCCTCCCCCGTTTGGACAACAGTGGGGGTAAAATCCGGGAGAGGTGGTGGAGAAAGGTAGATCCCACTGCATTAACAGTCCAACACCTTGTGGCACTGAGACCAAATGTTTCCAATGTCCCTTCCCTAGTCACTGTGGCAGAGCAGAGGAATCTGGGAGAAAGAGGGAGTGAAAATGCAGCGAGAGACAGATAGAAGGAGGGAAAGAAGAATAGCAGAGACAAACAGAAAGAGGGAGAGAACAAGAGAAGGACAGAGAGCGCGGCAGGGAGTGGGAGAACAGGAGAAGGACAAACAGACAGACAGAGGGATGGGGAGGACGAGAGAAGGGCAGACAGAAAGATAGATAGTAAAAACTCAGATAAAAAAAGAATAATAAACATTTACAGACAGAAAGAGTGAATGGGGGAGAGAAAACTCAGAGAGAGAAAAAGAGAAGGGCGGACAGAGAGCAAGAGCGAAATCCCAGGGAGAATTATCAGACAGATAGAGAGAGAGAGATGCAACAACAGAAAGGTAGTGATGAAAGAAAGTGTTGTGGTGTTGCAATGCAGTCAGAATGATATACAAACAAGTACAGCAAGATCCCAAAGAATTGAGAAAGATGCTGGGACAGAGATCGTTAATGATGTTGGTTTTGGAAAAATTGCGCAGTTAAGAATTTCTGGAAAAATATGGCGAGGTGACAAAGAGTTTTGGAAGGGATTTTTTAATTTACTCACTGGAAAAGGGTGTCGCTGGTTAGGCAGCATTTATTGCCCATTGCTAATTGCCCATAGGGCAGTTAATAGTCAAACATATTGCTGTGGGTCTGGAGTCACATGCAGGCCAGGTCAGGTAAGGACGGCAGCTTCCTTCTCCAAAGGACATTAGCGATCCAGATGGGTTTTTCCACCAATCAATTCTTGGTCATCATTAGACTCTTAATTTCAGATCTTTATTGAATACAAATTCCACTATCTGCCATGGCAGGATTGAAACCCAGATCCGCGGAACATCATTTGGTTTCTGGGTTAACAATATTACCACTAGGCCATAACCTCTGCTGCAGGAGAATATGAAGAAGGCAGAGATATGAAGGATGGTGAGAGGTGGGGTTTAAAGACAAGCTGTGGGAGTGACAGCTGGGAACATGGACGTAGACATGGGAGTCAATGAAGTCTGCGAGATCAGACTGTGCAGCAGCCACTCTCCATCTTTTTGCCGCTTTGTCCCCCCAGCCCACCAAACAGCCTGAACTCGAGAATTCCTTTCCGAACGAACAAGGAGACAGGACTGTTTTTGATTATTATCTCTGATTCCAGTTCTGCTCTGAAAATTCCTCACGGTAGAATGATTTGAATGTCTCTGTCTCTGTATTGTCAGAGTTTCCGCTCGCAAATCAAATGCTGAATCAGTCATGATATATTGAATTGCCTACTTTTGTTCCTATTTAGGATGGTCTTATGTTCTTAATGCTACATCCACCTCTTGGCCCAAACACTGGAGGCGAGGACTACACAAGGGACTGATCTGGAGTGCTCCACTCTTCCGAGAGTTTCTGAGGGAACCCGCCTTTCAGAATTTGAATTCCAGACTCTGAGTGAGAAGTAAAATCTCCTCGAGGGTCCTCTTAATCTCTCACCACGAAATGGAGCAGTCCAGTCACGGGGAAGCAAAAGGCAGGCCAAATGTACTGTCTTTTCCAGGTCCATTTGGGAAGGACACATGGGAGGGGCTTGTTTCCTTCATCAGCTTCCAGTGCTCTCCCTCTGGCTTGAGAGGTCTAAATAAATTTACTCCTGACTTCTACAGAGGTGCAAGTTGGCTATGATTGGGTTATACAGGATATGCCCCTTGGATTGAGCTCAGTTAGCTCAGCTGGCTAAGTGCAAAGTGATGACAAAAGCATGAGTTCGATTCCCATGCCAGCTGTGGTCACTATGCAGGGCTCTCAAACTCTTCCCCTCACCTGAGGCATGGTGACCCTCTGATTAAACCACAACTAGTTACACTGAGAAATAGCTTGGGTAGACAAGCAGGAGGCGAGGAGAACACAGCAAGACAAGCAACATCAGGAAGTGGAGAAGTCCACGTTTCGGGCATAACTCTTCAGCAGAACTGGGGGTGTGGATAAGGGGAGTTGCAAATAAAGGTGCGCGAGGATTGTGGTTGGGTAGACGGGCAGAGTGGTGAGTGGTGAATACAGGTAGAGGATATGGCTTGGTTGGTCGATGGGAGAATCTTTCAGATTGGTAGCTGAAAGGAATGGTTAGTCAGAAGAAGGGAAGCCAGGAGGAGTGGCTGGAAAGGAAGTCATGGAATGGGAAAGGAGGTTATTTGAAATGGGAGAACTCAATGTTGAGTTCTCCAGGCTGTAGGCTGCCCAGGTGGAAGATAAGATGTTGTTTCTTCAACGTGTGGTCAGATTAACTGTGGCAAAAGAGGAGGGTCATATCAAAGAGGGAATGGGAAGGGGAAATTGTAATGAGTGGTGACTGGGAGGTCAGGTTAGCCCTTGCGGGCCTGGCTGAGATGCTCAGTGAAACATGCCCTTAGTTTATGTTTGGTCTCGCCAATGCAGAGAAGACCAGATCAGGAGCATTGGATACAGTAAACTAGCTTGGAGGAGAGTTTGGCGAACCTCTGCCTGACCTGGAAAGACTGTTCAGAGCCCTTGATGGAGATGAGACGGATGGAGTTCCGGCAGTCTTTGTGTCTTTTAATGTTGCAGGTGAAGGTATCAGGGGTTTGGAGGGCTGGTGGGGGGAGTGGCGGGAACCAAGGACTGTCGAAGGGAATGGTCCATGTGGAAGGAGACAGAGGTGTGGAGTGGAAGGTATTCTTGATGGTGGGGTCCAGTTGGAGTTGGTGCAAGTGTTTAAGGATGATGTATTGGATACAGAGACTGGTGGGTGGAAGGTGAGGACAAGGGGGATCCTGTCTTTGTTGCATTTTGGGGGGGAGTGTTTAGAGTAGTGGAGTGAAGAATTTTCATGAACCCCTGGTACCTTCCCCTGCAACCGTAAAACTTGCAAACTTTATGGCATATTACGCCTCCACACCTCCATCCAGGGCCCCAAATAGTCCTTCCAGGTGAGACAGAGGTTCATCTGCCTCCCTTCCAAACTAGTTTACTGTGTCAAGTGCTCCCGATATGGTCTTCTCTTTATCAGTGAGACCAAATGTAAACTAAGGGCACGTTTCACTGAGCCTCTCAGTCGGGCCAGCAAGGGCAAACTTGACCTCCCACCGACTGCCCACTACAATTCGTCTTCCAATTTCATCTCCGACTTGACCATCTTCGGCCTCCTCCGTTGCCACAGCGAATCAGACCGCACATTGGAGGAACAACACCTCGTCTTCCGCCTGGGCATCCAACAGCCCGGAGGACTTAACATTGAATTCTCCAATTTCAAATAACCTCCATTCCCATTTCCCAACTCCCTTTCCAGCACTCTCCTCCTCCTTTCCATATCTCTGACCGAGCCTACCTTCCAGCTACCAACTGGATTCATTCCTCCCATCGACCAACAGGGCCGTACTCCCCATCTGTGGTAACCCATCGCTACCACCCCACTCCGCCCGTCTCCCCACCCACAACCCTCCCCCATCCACCCACCCTTTACCTGCAGCTCCCTTTTCCCCAACACCCTTCCCCAGCACTGAAGAAGGGTTATACCTGAAACGCTGCCTTTTCCACCTCCTGATGCTGCCCGGCTTGCTGTGTCCTTCCAACCTCCTGCCCGTCTGCCATGGATTCCAGCATCTGCAGTTTTTTTTTACTCTAAAAAAGGAATAGCTCAGGCAAATAAAGTGAACTGTCAGATGGATGGACCAAGTCTGGAAGATTTTCTCCAGTGGAACAGTGGATCACAAGAAGACCATAAACACCACAAGATGTAGCAGCAGAAATAAGTTAAAAATCACATAACACCAGGTTACAGTCCAACAGGTTTAATTGGAAGCACTAGCTTTCGGAGCGGCGCTCCTTCATCATGTGGTTGTGGCGTCCGAAAGCTAGTGTACCTCCAATTAAACCTGTTGGACTATAAAGTAGTGTTGTGTGACTTTTAACTTTGTATACCCCAGTCCAACACCATCATCTCTAAATCAGCAGAGGTAAGTGATTGAGTCACCAAATCTGCTCCAGCATTCAATCAGATCATGACTGGTGTGATCATTCTCAATCCAACTTTCCTGCCTTTAGCCCGTACCCCCGCTACTCCATTACTGAAGATAAACCTGTCTTTCACCTTGGAAGATCACAGTCCCAGTCCTTAAACACAAGTTGCGACCAACTGTGAGATCACTTGCTTGAAATAGTCAAAGTAAAATGTCTAGAGATTTTTCAGGACAGTAAGATTTTTGTTTGTCTTCATAATAAGCATAAAATAAAACAAAGTTGGTAGTTTTTGCCTAGTTACTATCAGTGGACTGAAACGTTACCTTTGCTTTATCTCCACAGATGCTCCCAAACCCGCCGAGTTTCTCCAGCGATTGAGGTCAAAATGCCAAAAATAATTAACATAACACGCAAACAGACCCTTCGGCCCCCAAAAAAACAATAATAGAAATTGCTGCAAAATTTCAGCAAGCCTGACAGCCCCTGTGGAGAGTAATCAGAGTTAACGTTTCAGGTGCAGTGGCCTTTCCTCAGGATTGACCTTCGGCCCAACTCGTCCAGACCGGCAGAACTTGCTGAACAAAGTTACTAACTTCCTGTTGGTCGGCTCACGAGATATTGACAGATTTGTTGGCCAATCAGAACGGGAAGAGGGAGCTACGACCCGCCCTGAAGGCGAAGGGATTCTTGGGGCGCGGCATTAACCGACTGCGCGCGAGCTCGCAGGGAGGCGCGGACTTCTCCGACTGCCCGCGAGCTCGCAGAGAGGCGCGGCGTTAACCGACTGTGTACGAGCTCGCGGGGAGGCGTGCCGGTTTGCAGCTTGAACCTGTGCATGCGCGCTATTTAATGCGGGAGCTGACAGTGGGTTTTCGATTGGACTGGAGTGAGAGTTTAATTCTTTCATCCTACCAGTGAAAAAATAACTTAGATATTAGTCTAATTGTGCAGACGTACTTGGGAGGAGGTCACATCAGACAGGATCTCTAACCCGACGAATGAGTGGAGCCAACGAGACCAAGTGACTAAGAAAGAAATCAAACGGCGCAGAATTTAAAAAAAAATGTTTCAAAATATAATTTATACATAGACATAAATCTCTGGGACCTTTACAATTGGTCATGCCGTTCATATATATACATTGCATGACTTAGCATTACAGAGAACAGATTGAGTTAATCGAATTTAGTTATCGTAATTACAGTTCTGTCGATTAACCATCCAGTCTCTTTGTATTTAGCTGAGGCTTCAGCGGAACCCAACTACTGAGTTGGCCCCCTGTTATACGATAGCATAGGAACGTTCTTTAACCCCCAGTTTATGGGGTTACCATTGTCCATTTGACTGTTCTGTCTCTGGGGTGGTCTGCATCCCCATGGTGAGTGCGAACTGCTGGAAACTCGCAGGGCTAAGGTAGCTGTCCAGCTCCTCACTGGGGTCATTTACCCGCTCTGGTGTCATTGAGCCAATGCAAGGGTCCGCACCCTCCAGTTCTGTGTCTGACAGTGGGACTGTCACAGGATCACGGCTCTCAGTTAGCTGTAGCTGGGGGACAATGGGTACCCCTGCTTCTCACTGGGTCGTGGGTGGACTTCGGGGGGATCCGTTGTTTCCTGGTTGAGAGGAAATGCCCTCCTCTTCACCTACGGCGCTCTGTCTCTTCTGGTGATGACCCTCCTTGCGCCCGTCTTCACCATCTGAAGAGCTGACTGTACCTCCCTCGTGCAGCTGTCGTTTTCCCCCTTTGCTGGGAGGATTTGGGGTCCTGGCAGGATTTTATTTTCCGGTTTTCAACAGGTATCCCCTCCTCTGCCTTCTCAATTACTTCCTCTTCCATTGCTTCCATCTGTCCAGCTAGAGCTAGGATCAGCTGCTGTTTCTCACCGCTGGCTGCCATCTCCTCCACTCCAGCCTGTTTTTCTTTCTGGTTGCCACCAGAATCCGTTTCCCTGCTCTCTGGGTGGACCTTGCTGGTCTTTTTGGGCCCACAGCTCACATTGCCACCTCCAGCCATCTGTGTGTAAATGCCGTTCCCCCCCGTCTGGGGCAGGTCGAGCACACGTGGAACGCCTCTCCGCACAGGTTGCAGCTCTTTGCTTCCTGAAAGTCCTTGGTCAGGTGACCCTCCAGCTTGCAGTTCCTGCAGATGTTCACCTTGCACTCTGCCGCCATGTGGCCTGACCTCCCGCAGGTTCGGCACACTTTCGGCTCCCCTGCATATGTCAGGTAGTCTCTGCTCCCTCCAATTGCGAAGCTGGAGGGTTGGTGGAGGATGTTCCCACTGGCATTGACCCTCAGAGTTACCCTGACCTGCCGCTTGCTGGTCAAGATCGGTGCGTTCTCCCTCAATTTGGACATACATTCGCAGGAAGGTCAGGACATCAGCTGCTGGAACATAGGGGTTGGACCTATGGATTGCAACAATCCGACTCCTCAGTGCAGGAAGCACACACAACAGGATCGCTGACAGGATTGAGAACAGAGGCTCCCCTTTCTTCTCCTTGAAGACCTTTAGGAGCTGCTCGCACTGCTTCATGCTCCTGAAGGTGACGTCGAAGTAGCCTGCCCCACGGATATCCTGCAGGCAGTACACATCTTTTTTTTTAATTTCAAGAATATACTTTATTCATAAAATTATTTGGATCTCGAAACAATTGGTCATGCCGTTCTTGTGCACACATTACATTGCTTTACATACAGACATCGAAATTTATTTTTCATACATACAAGTCTGAACATTTACTATGCAGCTCTTCTGCTGAGGCGTCAGTGGAGACCCCTGGGTGGGCTCCTTCGTCTTCTTAGACAGGCAAATGTTACACTGTGATCTTTTCCCACTGCGCCTTGGCGGCAGCTGCCCCAAGCTTCAGCGCATCCCTAAACACGTAGTCCTGAACCTTGGAATGCGCCAGCCTGCAACACCCAGAGAGCGTCCTTCACCGAGTTGACGATCCTCCAGGCACAGTTGTTGTTCATCTCAGTGTCCGGCCCGGGGAATAGACCATAGAGCCCGGAGTCCCGCGTCACGGCGCTGCTCGGGACGAACCACGATAAACACCACTGCATTCATCTCCAAACTTCTTCTGCATAGGCACATTCCAGAAGGAGGTGTGTGACAGTCTCGTGTGCAGCGTGCAGTGTGGCTGAGAGTCCGGGGGTGAATAAAAGATCTTACAGGCAGAGCCCTTCTCACCACCAGCCATGCCAGATCTTGGTGCTTGTTGGAAAGTTCTGGTGATGAGGCATTCTGCCAAATGACTTTGACAGTCTGCTCAGGGAACTGCTCGATAGGATTCGCCCTCTCCTTTTCGTGATAGGTGTCAAGGAAACGACGTGCTGACCACTTCAACAGACAATAGATAGACAATAGACAATCGGTGCAGGAGTAGGCAATTCTGCTCTTCGAGCCTGCACCACTATTCAATATGATCATGGCTGATCATCCTTAATCGGTATCCTGTTCCTGCCTTATCTCCATAACCCTTGATTCCACTATCTTTGAGAGCTCTAGCCAGCTCTTTCTTAAATGAATCCAGAGACTGGGCCTCCACTACCCTCTGAGGCAGAGCATTCCACACAGCCACCACTCTCTGGGTGAAGAGGTTTCTCCTCATCTCTGTCCTAAATGGTCTACCCTGTATTTTTAAGCTGTGTCTTCTGGTTCGGCACTTACCCATCAGCGGAAACATGTGTCTTGCCTCCAGAGTATCCAATCCTTTAATAATTTTATATGTCTCAATCAGATCCCCTCTCAGTCTTCTAAACTCAAGTGTATACAAGCCCAGTCGCTCCAGTCTTTCAGTGTAAGGTAGTCCCGCCATTCCAGGAATTGACCTCGTGAACCTACGCTGCACTCCCTCAATAGCCAGAATGTCTTTCCTTAAATTTGGAGACCAGAACTGCACACAGTACTCAAGGTGTGGTCTCACCAGCGCCCTGTACAGCTGCAGAAAAATCTCTTTACTTCTATACTCAATCCCTCTTGTTATGAAGGCCAGCATACTATTAGCCTTCTTCAGATACCTGCTGTACCTGCATGATTAACTTCATTGACTGGTGTAAAAGAACACCCAGATCTCTTTGTACTGCCCCTTTACCTAAATTGATTCCATTTAGGTAGTAATCTGTCTTCCTGTTCTTGCCACCAAAGTGGATAACCATACATTCATGGATTTGTGGTCAAAGGTGTTTTTCTTCATAATCTTCTCCATGAAGGACAGGTGACACGGAACGGTCCAACTACTCGGAGCGTTCCACAACAGCGAGGCCAGGACTATACTTTGCAACACTGGGGACAGGTAGAACCTCAGTATGTAGTGACACGTGGTGTTTGTTTACCGGGGATCCACGCACAGCTTGATGCAGCCACACACAAAGGTGGCCATTAGGGTGAGGGTGGCATTGGGTGTATTTTTTCCCCCGTTACCCTGATCGTTATGCATCGAGTCTCTTCGGACCCGGTCCATCTTTGATCTCCATATAAATTAGAAGATGGCCCGGGTGACTGCTTCGGCACAGGTTCTGGGAATAGGCCAGACCTGTGCCACGTATCACAGCAATGACAGTGCCTCACACCTGATGACCAGTTTTTTTTTCCCGCAATGACAGCGACCGTAGCTTCAATCTGCCCAGTGTCTGCCTCAATTTGATGATAAGCTCCTCCCAAGATTTGGCAAGCGCCCCAGCACCCCCAAACCAAATACCCAGCACCATCAGTTGGTTGGCCCAGTTCCCGATGAGCATGGCCTCAGTTTACCTTGGCCCCCAAGGCCCGTTCGAACTGGTCACACATGCACATGAGTCTGTGCACAGACAGCGGATCCGATCAGAAAACAGCGATGTCATCCATGCACAGGGATGCCTTGACATGCAGGTCCCCGCTGCCAGTAATAGTAACCCCTCTCAGGCTCACATACTTCCTCATGGACTTGGCAAATGTCTCTATGCAGCACACAAACAAGGCAGGAGAGAGAGGGCAGCCCTGCCTGACTCCAGATCTGACTGGGAAGCTATCTGAATCCCACCCATTGATTGAGACTGTATTGATAATGTTGATGTAGAGCAGTCTGATCCAATTGCAGATTCCCTCCCCAAACCCATTTTGGAGAGAACATCTCTCATATACGTGTGTGATATCCTGTCAAAGGCTTTCTCCTGGTCTTGCACGTAGGCGATCGTATCCCTGAGGAGTGCGAGACTGTCAGCGATCCTCCTGCCTGGTACAGCACAGGTTTGGTCTGGGTGAATCACCCACCCCAGAGCAGACCTGACTCGGTTGGCGATTATCTTTGACAGAAGTTTGTAATCCGCATTCAACAGTGAGATTGGTCTCCAAATTTTGAGTTCCTCCCTCTCCCCCTCCGCTTGTAAATGAGGATGATGATGCCTTTTCTCATGGCTTCACTCATGGTAGCTGCCCGAAGAATACTGACATACACCTCCAGCAGGTCCTGGCCAATGAAGTCCCACAGAGCAGAATAGAGATCGACCAGTAAGCCGTCGGTTCCGGGAGCTTTATTCTTTTCGAAGGACACGAGGGCAATGGTCAGTTCGTCCAGAGATAGCGGCTGCTCCAGCCTCTCCTGTGTTCTGTCGTCTAAGACCTCCGTGATAGAGGTCAGGAACGACTGGGAGGCCGCGCTGTCGGTTGGCTTCACGTCATACACACTAGCATAGAAGACTTTGCTGATCCTCATCACGTCAGCCTGAGAAGACGTTATTGAGCCATCTTATTCCTTCCGGCTGCTGAGCACAGAGGTCTCTTTGTGCACTTTCTGGAAGAAGAAACGTGAGCACGTCTCGTCCTGATCCACCGAATGGCCCCTGGACCGGAAGATTATCTTGGAGGCCTCCGAGGCAAAGAGCGAGGCTTGCTGGCCGTTCACCTTCCTGAGGTTCTCCATGACATCGATCCCCATCGTCTGCAGCAGTCGCGGTTTCTACATACTTTCGTGGAGTTGGGACAGTTTTCCCCTCCTCTCTCTTGCCTCTTGAACACCTTTGAGGATGAAGAACCTCTTGATGTTCTCTTTTACTGTTTCCCACCAGTCCACTGGGGACTCAAAGAGGGGTTTCACTGTTCTCCAACCTGCGTCGTCCCTGTTGAGCTCCTGAATGTTTCCCGGCTTCAACAGGTTTGTGTTCAACTTCCACGTTCCCTTACCAGCCCGGTGCTCGTCCTGTAGGTGACAGTCGTCCAGCAGGAGGCAGTGGTCAGAGAAGAACACCGGCTTGACGTCGGTGGATCTGACCGAGAGCGTTCGGGACACAAACAGGTAATCAGTCCTTGAGAGGATAGACCCGTCTGTCCGTGACCAGATGTATCTACGCTGCACTTCATCTGCAGGGGTGCTGAAGATGTGCAGCTTGGCATTGTTTACCGTGTCCATCAGAGCTCTGGACGTGACATCCAGTTTACTGTCCGCCCCCCCCCCCCCCCCCCCCCCCCCCCCACCGCCGGATCGTCCATCTGCATCAATGATACAGTTGAAGTCTCCGACTAGAATGACCAGCCTGGACGTAGCCAGAAACAGTGGAAGTTGCTGCAGGATGGCCAGCCATTCACTCTTACCTACTGGGGCGTACACATTAATCAGTCTCAGGGAAGCATGTCTGTACATGGCGTCGGTGACGAGGAGGCGCCGCCTACCACCTCCTTAACCTCGGAGATGAAGTTGCCTCCTCGCAACAGGATACCCAGGCCGGAGGCGCGGCTATCGTTGCCCCCCGACCAATCTGATGGCCCATGTGCCCACAAGCTCGACCATCTCCTGCAGCTGCTGAGGTGCGATATCCCACGCTCCTGCAGAAACAGGACATTGGCTTTAACGTTGGCCATGAAGGCCATCATGGAAACACATCGCGTAACTGATTTGATGCTATGCAGATTGATGCTGGCAACTCTGATCCCCACTTTAACAGTTTACAAGGTTACCAGTGTCCATTTGCTGCTGGTCTTGCCTCTCTGGGGTAGCTGTGTGCATCCCTGTGGTGATGGTAAACTGCTGGACCCTCCCAGGGCTGTGGTAGCTGTCCAGATTCACGCTGGGGCCATTTCCTCGCTCTGGTGTCTTAGGGTCGGGCCCATGGTCCGCTCAGTCCAATTCTCCTTCTGACACAGGGCTATCATAGGACCGCTGCTCCCATTTACCTGGAGCTGTGGGCAGGTGGGTACCTCTTGGTTCTCACCGGGTGGGGGGTGGTCTTTACCCATCCCCTCAGAGGGACCGTCTTTCCCTGTTTGGGCGGTGCCGCTCTCCTTTTTCAATTCGGCGCTCTGTCTCTTCCTCTGGCGACTACCCTCCTTGCACCCGACCTCACCATCGGAAGATCTGCCTCTATCATCATCGTGTAGGTGTCGCTTCCCCCTTTGCTGGGTGGCTTTGGGGGCCTGGCAAGGGTTCCTCTTCCTGCTTTTTACAGTAATGCAATCCTCTGCCTCCTTTGTTCCGTCCTCTTCCATTTCCTCCGTCTGTCATGAAGGAGCTTGGATTGGCTGCTACACCTCTCTGCTGTCTGCCGTCTGCTCCACTCCAGACTGCATTTTCTTCTGGGTGCCCCCAGACACCGTTCCCGTGCTTTTTTGTGGTACCTTGCTGGTGTTAGGCGGTCCACGGCTCGTGTTGCCACCTCCGGCCATCTGTGCATAGGTGGAGGCCCCTCGTCTTGGGCAGGCCTTGTACATGTGGCCCACCTCTCCGCAGAGATTACAGTTCTTGTCCTCTTTACATTCTGATCAGGTGGCCTTCCTCCTTACAGTTTCGACAGACGGTTACCTTCCAAGCCGCCATGTGGCCTGACCTCCCGCAGGTTTGGCACACTTTTGGCTGCCCTGGGTATGTCAGGTAACCTCTGCTTCCTCCGATGGCAAAGCTGGAGGGTGGGTGGAGGATGTTCCCACTGGCATCAACCCTCAGGGCTATCCTGACCTGTCGTTTGCCGGTGCAGATCCCAATAGAATCGACCACATCGGTTTTTTCTCCCTCGACTTGGACATATCTTCTCAGGAGGATCTGGACATCCGCTGCTGGGACGTGAACGTTGAACATATGGATTGTAACAACCCAACTCCTCTGCACAGGAAGCACACACAACAGGACCGCCAACAAGATGGAGAACAGCGGTTCTCCTTCCAGCTCCTTGAAGACCTTTTGGAGTTGCTCGCAATTCTTCAAGCTCCTGAAGGTCACGTCAAAATAGCCTGCCCCGGGAAATCCTGCAGGCAGTACTCGTCCACTGCTTTGAACCCGCAGCACTCCAGCAAAATCTTAACGAACACCGTCCGATCGACCGGTGTACGCTCCTCCATATTCTTCTCAGTCACCCTGACTGTGTTGTGAATGCCCTGGCCTGGGCTGCGAGCAGCTGGTATCTGAATTGGCGATAGGCCAAAGCCAGCATAAAGATCCACCAAGAGCAGGTCAGCACAACCAAATGAACCTCCAACGTCCTATCACGATCCAGCGATGATCTCCAGCAGCTCCAACAACTCACAACACGGCACCCGTGGTATCTCCCCTGCCAGCACACGTCCGCTGCGTCGAACCTGCAGCACTCGAGTGGAATCTCTTTCTCTGATCCTCAGGAACTACACATATTGTGAGCCAAAAGGCTGAGAAGCGATCTCTGATACCATTTTCTTTAAATTTCAAAAATATACTTTATTTATAAAATAATTTGATGGTTTGTACCGTTGGTCATGCCATACATACGTAAACATTTGCATACAGAGATCAGACTTTATCATTCATAAATACAGGTCTGTACGTTTATCAGTCATATGTCCATACGTTTAGCTGAGGCATCAGCGGATCCCAAATGACTGCGTGGGCCCCCTGTTCTTCTTAGGCAGGCAAATGTTAAATGGTGGTCTTTCCCCACCGCGCCTTGGCGGCAGCTGCCCCAGGCTTCAGCGCGTCCCTCAACACGTAGTACTAGACCTTGGAATGTGCCAGTCTGCAACACTCAGTCGGTGTCAACTCCTTCAGCTGGAAGATCAACAGGTTTCGGACCGCCCAGAGAGCGGCCTTCACCCAGTTGATGATCCTCCAGGCACAGTTGATGTTCGTCTCAGTGTGCATCCCGGGGAACAGACTGTAAAGCACGGAGTCCCACATCACGGCGCTGCTTAGGACGAACCTTGACAAACACCACTGCATTCCTCTCCAGACTTCTTCTGCATAGACACATTCCAGAAGGAGGTGTGTGACGGTCTTGTCGCCCCCACAGCCGCTTCGAGGGCAGTGTGCAGTGCAGCTGAGAGTCCGGGCGTGCATAAAGGATCTTACAGGCCGAGCCCTTCTCACCACCAATCAAGCCATGTCTTGGTGCTTGTTGGAAAGTTCTAGTGATGAGGCATTCTGCCAAATGGTTTTGACATTCTGCTCAGGGAACCAGTCGATAGGATCCGCCCTCTCCTTTTCCCAAAAGGTCTCAAGGATACTACGTGCTGACGACTTCCTGATGGACTTTTGGTCAAAGGTGTTTTTCTTCATAAACTTCTCCATGGAGGACAGGTGGCATGGAACGGTCCAACTACTCAGAGCGTTCAGCGGCAGCGAGTCCAGGCCCATCCTTTGCAACACCAAGGACAGGTAGAACCTCAGTACATAGTGACACTTGGTGTTTCTTTAGCAAGGAAGGCAAAGTTTTGACCATAAAATGGCTTCCCGACGGATTGTGTTAGAATCTCTTCAATGTTAGGTTTTGAATAATTTTAAGCTGGGACCAGATGCCTGCTTTTTATCTTAAGCACAGAGTGGTTCTTTACCTGAGGTGGAAATGTTACTGCAAGGTTGTATTTAACACGATTAGTCTCAAATTAAACATGCCTTATTTTCAAGTTGATGATTCAAATTCAAATAAGACCTAAGATCTGACTAGTCAGAATTGACAGTGGGGCTGTCTGTAAGGTCTGTGGAGTGGTCTGCAAGAACAACAGGTAAGTTAAGGGTTCATCAATATTACCTTTTACAGAGTTCGTATTTAATAACTGTTAATGGCTACTCAATATCATCATAAATTCCCAAAATGCAATTAAATTCAATTCATTTGCAGATAAGTACAAAGAATTAATTTTCTACTGGCTCCAACAGCCTCAGCACTAAAATGGCCTCTCTCGTGTCCTTTGGAACTCTCAAGTCAGGGTTTTGTAACAGCAAAGATTTTTTTCTCTCTCTGTGTCTACTCCACTTTCAAGGGGTAATACGAATCCATTATAATTGGCAGCATCTACCTGTTAATTACAAAAGTTTTGATAGTACCGACTTTCAATTCAGGGTCAGAATCAAACACTGTCATTAATTTCACAAGGGAACGGCTATGAATGTTATCACTTGGTTTCCTGTTCACACAGATTCACCGATGCTAAGGCAAATGCTCAGACACCTGTTATCACTTGGTGAACCCAGGTGTCCCTGTCTTTAAGTTCCGCTCTTTTTCTGAGCCTTCCTACCTGTCTATTTTCTAGTGCAGTAAATGTGTTCTATAATTCAGCATTACATTTTAGTCTAAATGTTTAAAGACAAGTTAAGGTTATAGACTTCCTCATGTGGCTTCACACCATTACTAAAGATGTTGTAAGACAATGGCTTAATTGGCCTATCACGAGACTGTTAATTCATAGACTTAGGTAATGTTCTGGGGACCTGGGTTCAACATTCCCCATGGCAGATGGTGGAATTTCAACGAGTCTAATGCTGACGATGAAACGGTTGACAGTTGTCGGGAGAAAAACCATCTCGTTCACTAACGTCGTTTGGGAAGGCAATCTGTCATCCTTACCTCGTCTCGCCTACATATGACTCCAAACCCATGATAACCTGGTTGATTCTTACCTGCCCTCTGGGAAATTAGAGAAGGGTTGTAAATGTTGACCTTACCAGCCACACCCACATCCCTTCAATGAAAAAAAGAAATTTGGAGATTTCCATGCACAGCCAACTCCATGCTGCTGCCAACTGTTCCCTTTTTAGATGATTCTCAGTGATTCGATATACCCACACCCATTATCACAAATATGAAATGGTCCACTCCAAATTTAATCCAGTTTTGAAGGATTGTCCACTCAATTCAGCATAGTTTACTGGAGTTTGACACACAGACCAGTCATCAGCACAGACAACCGAGACAATAGGATCAGTCTCCTGGCTTTTGAACCATTTGGAATTGGGAAATTTATTGGACTTGGCAAAATAATTTATAACAGGGATTATCTGCTCAGCACCGAGCATCCATCCTTTCAGCCAAGACATTTCTCTTCCTCTCTGCGAAACGAAACATCCCCTGAGACACTAACCACCTCTCGGGTTCAGAAATATCCACCTGCAGATTTGGGAATGTGAGCTTTCATGACCAGGCCAGTATTCATTGCCCAGCTCTATTCACCTTTGTGATGGGATTGGAGATAAATCTTTTTGAACGTCGACATTGCCTGAGATACAGGAAAACCCACAATGTTTTTGGGGCACAGTTTTAGAAGTTTTACCCAGCAACAGTGAAGGAATGACAATATTTTTCAGTAAGAATGAAATCTAATTTGAAAGGTAATTTGCGTGTGATTGTGTTTCTCTGCATCTGCTGTCCTTGTTCTTCCGAGAGGTCATGGAAGGTGCTATTCAAAAGAGACTTGCACAGTTCCTGGTTTGCATCGTGTCGGTGATATTCATTGCTGGTCATGGTATCATTGGTGAAGAGAGTGAGTACTGAATGATATGTGTGCCAATCACCACGACTGGCAGTCTGTCCTGTACAATGTGGAGTTCTGTGAGTGTTACACTCAGTGCTGCATTTGACCATGGAGACCATCCCATCCCAGCCCTGAGTTGTATTTTCTGGATGGTGTACATAGATTGCAGAGGCAGGCAGGGACCATACTTTCACAGTTATCACAGTATCTGACATACTGCTGTGGCTACAGCACGTGTGTGGCTGGACCAAGTTATTTCCTCGTCAATGGTTGGTCCAGGTTATTAATAGAGAAAGAAATCTTCTGATGCTGGAATCCAAGGTACATCTACATCTGTAATTTTGTAATTATGATTAAGGGAAGGGCATTGATGAGGCAGCTGCTGATTTTAGGGGCAGGCTGCCACCATGTAGAGCCCAGCAGAGATGTAAGGCAACTGAGATGATTTTCCTCCAACAGCCCTATGCAATTTCACCTGTAGTTAGGATGAAACCAAAGAGTGTTGTAATCTCATTCAGTTCAGTTTTTCAAGGGCTCCTTATTGTGAACATGTGCTCATAATTAATATATTAAATAGCTGAAGATTTCTTTTCTAGGATTAAAATTTAACAGTAAAAATAACTGATTGAGGAACAAATCAACAGTCCTTCTATAAATGCAAGGGAAACAATTCTGAGTTTGGTGCATTACAGAGTTAACATGTGGAGATGGTAAGGACAGCAGATGCTGGAAGTCAGAGTGGATAGAATGTGGAGCTGGAAAGGCACAGCAGGTCAGGCACATGCAGTTGTGTTGGAAGGTCAGAGGTCACGGTACAATAAACAAGCAATGAGTGACAGAGTTTGGGCTCCTAGCTGAGTCGGAATGTTTGTCACTGCCACACTAAATAAGAGAAATGCTCCTAATGCTGGAAACTGGACTTGTGAGCAATGTTATTGACATAGAGTATACAGACGCATACAGATATAAAGGACTTTGTGGCACAGAAATGGAAAAGTTGCTTATTTGGTGAAACAGACATTTTTATACCCATTCTATTGGTATGTTTAATTTTATATATTGCCTTAAAGCTGATTGATTTATGGGTTACTTCCTCCTCCCAAGGGAGACACATATCTCAAAGGGAAGAGCAGCAATCGCTGGAAAATTAACTCAGGGCAGATTATGAAAAGATGATTCACCAATTATTCATCCAAATCTAATCAAATACAGATGTGAAATGGAGTCAAAATTTCCAGCTCCATATCCATTCTAACTAATGTACAAAAATAATTTAATGTCACCACACCTAACAACTTGTCCGAACCTTGCTGGAAGAATAATTAGTAACAAAAATATTATTTGATTCAACAAAAACCGGCATTTTATTGAATCAAAATTGTGGATCTGCAATTTAATTTCATAAAGATATCATACCTGTTAATGTTCACTGGGGCATTTCAATTTGTAAACTGCGCATCAAACATACACAGCCAGCTGCAAAGTTGTTTCAATTTTCAATCCGTTGCATACCGTTACTGGATCTGAAACATTAACTCTGATTTCTCTCCACAGATGCTGCCAGACCTGCTGACCTATTCCAGCAATATCTGTTTTTTCGCTGTTATTATTGTCTTCTCTACTGCACTTACCTCTGGCACTATGGCAGTCTTGTTCTCTGGATCATTCAGTCTCATCAGATACCATATGAAATTTGTCTGATATTTTCTTACTCAACACTCCAACAATGACATTTTCCCGTAAATGAACTATTTTGGAATTGAAGAACTAGGACCTTATTGCATCATAGAGCTTGATCCCCTGCGATCCTCCCCTGATGTAAAACACACGGTGCCAGATGTGTTCCAGCCAGCAGGGTTGATGCAGCATCCCTGACATTTACAATTTGCTTTGGGAATGAACAGCTCAGTATTATCATTACTGCAAAAATTTATAAACTGCTAGCTGGCAACAACACGTCCCTTCAATACTAACTCACTCCCACCACCAACTCAATTTCTATCCCTCAATAGCCACAAAACAGTCTGGGTTTACTCAGCACCTAAATGTGACCTCCAATAAACAACCACGCCTGTAAACCACGATCACTTTTTGGACAGACATCCTATGTGACAATTGGTGCAATGATGTCCCATGTTATTGTGCAATGATGTCCCATGTTATGGGGCAAAGAACATCATGCAAACTAGGGTCAACAGACAGTACAACGCACATGTCTTTTTTGACAACGGATTTAACAACACACATCATAACTCATATTGTTTTAGCAGTGTGACACTGATGGACATGAATCAACTGGTGACCCAGATATATCATCCAACTCACTGACTCCCTGAGTCCTGGATGTCAGGACAACTGAAGGTCCCAACAGCAGGGCTAACTATCAGTCCATATGGCCGGATGTTGTTAATCCTGAATGGACCCTTGGAGCAACACAATATCAATTATCCTAAATCACACATCAGCCATCCCAAACCAACTTGTTTTTCATCAGTGAAAAATTCAGTTGAATCACCCAATCTCCACCATTCTGAGCCCTGTGGACCAGGTAGAAGAACAGAAATTTCACAAAGTTGATGGTGTAACACTATGGCTTCACAGTGAATCAGTTTTAAAATGTATGTCCTCTGTCAGTACCAACAACGTAACAATAACAATAATCAAAATAATAATAAGACTTATCCAAATTGGTAACCAATGACTAAATAACAATCCCAAACGAATGTACATGGGAGCCCCTTCACAATGACCAGTATTGTTGAGGGAACATCAAAAGGTAACAGCAAAAAAGAGCAATGTGGGAAACATCCTGTTGGACAAAGTTGTTTGATCCTCTGTGTGAGAGCTGCTACCACTATACCCCAGATCTCAGTGTTTACCCTAATAAACTCCACACCACAGCACTGTCCAATGTTTTACAAATGGCACAACTCTCTCGTCTTTTTGAAAATCAAAGAATTCAACATTACGCATTATAATTGGAATCTTGCACTAAACACCCCTCCCAGTGAATGCCCCACACATCCACTGACTGAAATACACAGACAAGATGGTCAAAACTACCATGCTGGCATTCATCTCTCACTCTGCAATGACTTGCCGAACTCGATCATTGTCCACCTGTTGTATATGGGCTCCCTACTGGAGCGAGCTACCTGAGCAAGACCCACCAGTATAATCCTTTTGCATCAAGGAATAGCAAACACCAGGTATCACTAAGAGGTGGGCTGGTACAAAACCCATCGGACCAATGATAGGCTTTGAACTCCCAAAGAGAGAGAGTGGTCTTGCAAAACACTTTCTCGACCAGCCAGGGTTGATGCACAGCCAAACCCCATCAATGTGGCCTCAGGGCAAACCCACTCTGCACAGTATTGAGAAACAGACAATGCTGCACATTACTGGGGAACATCCCAATCAAATAACTATTTTATTCAGACTCAGTAAGTGAGGATACTGGCATCTGACATCAGTAGTTGCCTTGCCAAATGGAAGTAAAATGAATAAGCGGCATAAAGTGGAAGTAAGTCTGATTTAATGCAGAGATGTATACAACTTAAGTTATTCCAAGATTAACCACGAATACCAACAATAGCAAGGATGGTGTAGTACACTTTGGCGACCTTTTGTATTGGACGATACATTTTGCTGTTTGTGAAACAACTTCTTCCTGTTGCTGGCAATCTGTCAGAATGGGAGAATTCCCTCAAAATAGGAACTGATACGGTTCCAGTGATGTATGTTTTAATTCTGTATGGAACCTCCACATGGAAACTGTGATTATATATTCAAATTTTTAATTTCATTTTGAACAAATAGATTATGACAACAGGTTTATTTTAATGATGTGATATCATTGAGATTTGCCTCTGTAATTGAATATCCAAAAGATTGGATTAATCTTATCCTATTAGGCATCAAAGTTAATTTCAATTTGTCTTCAATCGACAATACTTGCATTATTTCACATCTTATCAATGCCATACATACCTAACTATCTTCTGATTTTTTTTCCGTGAAGCCCTTCATTTTGCTGAGGCTATTCAGCCCTTCAGTACTTCATGCTGTCGAGATCCTTGAGAGCTGTTGTACTGCACCCTGTTATCCCACTGCTGTTCTTGTTCATTGAGTTTTACAACTCATTTGGGAAATTCTATCTCTGAACAAGCACTCTAATATAGAACTTGAAGCTGATACTGACCACAACAAGAATTGCAACTTATGCTCAAACAAATGCGAGAAAAGAAACCAAGTCAGAACCTTCCCTTCGGAATTATAGAATGACAGAACCACATAGAGCAGAAGAAGCTGGGTGGCCCTTCATATTTGTTCCACCAACATTATACTGAATCTCCATTCATCCCACTTTCCAGCATTTCGCCCGTAGCCTTGAATGTTATGACATTTCTAGGGCTCATCAAGCATTGTTTCAAGGTTTCCCGTTTCAACTACCCTCCCAGTTAGTGTATTGCAGGCCCCTTCCATCCTCGAGGTAATAAGAGGTTTCCACATGTTCCCCACTAAGCCTTTCAGTTTAAAATTATCCCTCCTTGTTATTGGCCCTTCGACAACGGGGAAACAACTACTTCTTATCTGCACTGTCCATGTCTCACATAGTATTATATACCTCGATTCGTACTCTAAAGAAAGCATCCAGAGCTTATGAGCCTCCCTCTTCAGAGCTGCATTTTGACACCACAGAAACAATCTGAGTGAATCTCATTTGCACTCCCTCCAGTCCAAACACTTGCATCATCTGGTGGAGTAACCAGAACTGCACACAATTCTCCAACTATGGCCTCAACAAAGTCCTGATTGATTCCGTTTTTTGAAGTGGGAACCAAGAAGGTAGATGAGGGCAGTACAATAACCATTGTCTACATGGACTTGAGCAAGACCTTTGACAAGGTATCATATGGGTAGGTTGTTGAGTAAGGTTAAATCCCATGGGATCCAGGAGAGCAAGCCAACTGGATCCAAAATTGGCTTGATGGAAGAAAGTGTTATGAAGGTGTAGAGGCACTTTACCTTTAAGGGAGTTGAAAAGCTAAAAAAAGTCTGCCTGACAAAGCATAAAGTGTTCTGAAGAAGGTAAGAATGGAACACATGGTCGGCACAAATAGAGAAGATAGGTTTCCTTGAGACAAAAAAAAATTCAAATTCGACAATCAGTTTAAATTATGTCCTAAGTTACGAAATTGCAATCAAGTTTCAGTTTATTCTATTAATAATATTAAAACCAATGAAACGATCTGATGTTTTAGGATATAAAACCGGACATTTTTGACCAGTTGACAGAGAACTGCCACGGTCACTGCTAGCGCAAGAGGTCGCTGAAATGTACCTGTCTGGGGAAGTGTTTGCACAGCAGAACATTGAGGCCAACACGTAGAGAATCTACAGAGAAAAATCTACAAAGGAGATGCAGCAAAGCTGACTGGGTTTGAAACAGGATTTTCTTTTGTAAATCTTTATCGGAAGTTTTTGTCAGACTAGTATTGCAGACTGGGAGGAAAAAGATAAGTTTAAGAGAAAGGAATTGGAAATAGATGTTGGTTTCAATATTCTTTGTTAAACTTAACGAATAAAGTTTTTAGTTTTTATTTTAAATAGTGACCTCTGGGATCGTTCTTTGCCTCTTGAATTTCAACAGACTACAGCACGGGGTGAATCTTTTCTGTGTTGCTGGTTTAAATTAGCAGTGGGGTTTACCCCATGCCATACCAGTTTGGGGGCTTTTGTGCACGTTTGAACAGGTTTAGACAGATCCGTGCTGGGATTTGGACAGATTTGAATAGATTTGTGGAATGAGAAAGCCCAGTATATTTAAATACTTGCAGGTTGGTGTCCTAGATCTTTAAACAAAATGTAAGTGAGATAATTTGTTTAATTTCAGTGACTTGAGGTCGGTTAAACTAAAAGTGAGAGAAATGGCTCTTAAAATTGCCAAAGAGATTGTGAGATTTGAAGATCATTCGCAAATTTGTCAAGAAAGTTCAGAAGGAAAGAAAAATGCCATACTTTTAGAATTAGTAAAGACGTTAAATTTGGTTTGACCAAGGACTAATGTAAAGTGGAAATTATAAGGGAATTACGCAAACACTTAGGTCTGTCAGAGAAACAGACAATTGCAATAGAGGTAGAAAAACCTAAATTACAATAGAGGAAAATGTAGTTAGGATATAAACAAATAGAGAGAAAAGGAAGAGAGAGAGAAAGAGAGCGAGAAGGAGAAAGAGACAGAGAGATCCAAAAGAGAAAAAGAGAAGATTCTTAGCTGAGCAAAGAGAGAGAGAGAGAAAGAGCGAGAGAGAGACACGAAAGAGAGAGAGAAAGAGAGAGAGAGAGAGGATTAGGAAAGAGAGAGAAGGTTCACAGCTTAGCAAAAGAAGAGAGAATTTGAACTTGAGAGGTTGCGACTTAGTCAGCAAAGCCAAGTTAACAGGATGGAGATTAAAAGAGAAGGTAATAATATTTCCAAATATGTCAAAACTCTGGCGCATTTTGATGAGAGTGATATCAAAGCATTCTTTATTTCATTTGAAAAATTGGCTGGACAGATCGAGTGGTCCGATGTTTGTTAAGACTAACCTGGGAGGCAGAGCTTGTGATGTCAGCTGAGGGGTCAAGAGATTATGAAGAGGTCAAACAGGCTATTTTAACTGCTTATTAATTGATACCGAAAGCATATAGACAGTGGTTCAGAAACAAAAAGAAGGAACCAAGTCAGATTTATGCGAAGTTAGAAAGAATTAAACATAGTCATTTTGAGAGATGGGTGCATGCTTTACAAATACTGGCCAACCTCCAGTATTCCAGCACCTCACCTGTGACTATTGATGATACAAATATCTCAGCTAGAGGCCCAGCAATCACTTCTCTAGCTTCCCACAGAGTTCTAGGGTACACCTGGTCAGATCCTGGGGATTTATCCAAGTTTATGCGTTTCAAGACATCCAGCACTTCCTCCTCTTCAATATGGATATTTTGCAAGGTGTCTCCGTCTATTTCCCTACAGTCTATATCTTCCATGTCCTTTTCCACAGTAAATACTGATGCAAAATACTCATTTAGTATCTCTCCCATTTCCTGCGGCTCCACAGAAAGGCCACCTTGCTGATCTTTGCTGGGCTCTATTCTTTCCCTTGTTACCCTTCTGTCCTTAATGTATTTGCAAAAACTCTTTGGATTCTCCTGAATTCAATTTGCCAAAGCTATCTCATGTCCCCTTTTTGCCCGCATGATTTCCCTCTTAAGTATACTCTTACTTCCTTTATACTCTTCTAAGGATTCACTCCATCTATCCTGTCTATACCTTACATATGCTTCCTTTAGTTTCTTATCCAAACCCTCAATTTCCCTATACCTACCAGCCTTTCCTTTCACTCTTAAATGAATATACTTTCTCTGGATTCTCGCTATGTTATTTCTAAAGACTTTGCATTTTCCAGCCGTTCCTTCGCCTGCAAACATCTGCCCCCAATCAGCTTTTGAAAGTTCTTGCCTCATAGCGTCAACATTGGCCTTTCTTCAATTTAGAACTTCAACTTTTAGATCTGGTCTATCCTTTTCCATTATTATTTTAAATCTAATAGAATTATGGTCACTAGCCCCAAAGTGCTCCCCCACTGGCACCTCACTCACCTGCCCTGCCTTATTTCCCAAGAGGGAGTAAAGTTTTTCAACTTCTCTAGCAGGTACATCCACATAGTGAATCAGAAATGTGTCTTGTATACACTTAACCAATTCCTCTCCATCTCAACCTTTAACACTATGGCATTCCCAGTCTATGTTTGGTAAGTTAAAATCCCCTACCATAACTACCCTAATTTTCTTACAGATAGCTGAGATCTCCTTACAAGTTTATTCTCAATTTCCCTCTGAGTATTAGGATGTCTATAATCCAATCCCAGTAAGGTTATCAACCCTTTTTTATTTCTCAGTTCCATCCAAATAATGTCACTGGATGTATTTCCGGGAATATCCGCCCTCAGCACAGCTGTAATGCTATCCCTTATCAAAAATGCCACCCCTCTCCTCTCTTGTCTCCCTTTCTGTCCTTCCTGTAGCATTTGTATCCTGGAACACTATGCTGCCAGTCCTGCCCTTCCCTGAGCCATGTTTCTGTAATTGCTATGATATCCCAGTCCCATGTTCCTAACCATGCCCTGAGTTCATCTTCCTTCCCTGTTAGGCCCCTTACTTTGAAATAAATACAGTTTAATCTTTCAGTCCTCCCTTGTCCCTGCCTGCCCTGACTGTTTGACTCGCTTCTGTTCTCAACTGTACCAGTCTCAGATTGATCTCTTTCATCAGTAGCTCCCTGGGTCCACACCCCTCCACCCCACCTTACCTTATTAGTTTAAATCTTCCTGAGCTGCTCTAGCAAATCTCCTTGCCAGTATATAGGTCCCCTTCCAATTTAGGTTCAATCCGTCTGTATTGGACAGATCATGTCTACCCCAAAAGAGATTGCAATGATCCAAAAATGTGAATCCTTCCCCTACATAACAGCTCTTCAGCCTTGCATTCATCTGCTCTATCCTCCTATTCCTGCCCTCACTGGCTCGTAGCAACGGGAGTAATCCAAATATTACTACTCCCGAGGATCTGCTTTTCAAATTTCTGCCGAACTCTCTGTAATCTCCCTTCAGAATCTCAACCTTTTCCCTTCCTATGTCATTGGTTCCAATGTGGACAATGACCTCTTGCTGGCCCCTCTCCCACGTGAGAACATTCTGCACCCTCTCTGAGACATCCTTGATCCTGGCACCAGGGAAGCAGCATGCCATTCTGCTTTTACGCTGCTGACCACAGAAAGATCTGCCTGCACCTCGATCTAGAGAATCCCCTAACACATTTGGATCCCGACGTACCCCTCATTGCATTAGAGCCAGACTCAATACCAGAAACTTGGCTGTTCGTTCTGTGTTCCCCTGAGAATTTATCACCCACTACGTTTTCCAAAGCAGCATACCTGCTTGAAATGGGGAGATCCACAAAAGACTCCTGCAATAGCTCCCTGCCTCTCTTACCGTTCCTGAAGTTAACCCATCTACGTGACTGTATCTGAGACTTTCCCCCCTTCCAAAAGCTGCCATCCATCACATACTGTTGATGTTGCAAATTCATCATTGTTTCTAACTGTCTCTCCAAATCTTATGTTTTTTTAAACTGGACCAGCATTGTAGAGTGGGAGGTAAAAGGTAGATTTAAAAGAATGGAGTAGACAATAGCTGTTGTTTTAATATTCGCTGTGGGACTTACATAATAAAATTGTTAGTTTTTACTTTAAATAGTCACATCTGGGATAATTCTTTGCCTCCCGAAATGTAACAATTTATGGCACAAGGTCAGCTTCTGTGTGTTGGGTTTAAATTTGCAGAGGGGTTTACCCCGTGTCATAACAACTGATCATTTTCAGCCCTATCTCATGGTTGATTGAGCCATAGGTTTGATGCCACAGGCAATTTGGTGACACCGGGATCACTGATTTGCAATCCAATTGTCTTGTGCCACAGGCTCTCACAGAGTCAGTGATTCATGGAGATTAATAGCATGGAAACAGGACCTTCTGCCCAATATCTCCATGCCCTCTAGTCTTAGACACTTCTACCCTGGGGAAAAGCGGTTGGCTGTCAACTTTTTCCATACCTCCCATGATTTTACTCGATTTGAGTGGTTGATTTGTGCTTTGGGGATCGATGAAGAGACTGGGCTTATTGCTGCTGGAGTTCAGACAAGTTAAGGGTTACCTGATCAAAGTGTGTAAGGTCTCTAATGGTCTGGACATTGTGGATGGGCAATGGATGTTTCTCCTTGTGGGGGAGTTCAGACTGGGGATATGGTTCTAAAATAAGTGGCGGGTCACCCTTTTTGGACAGAGATGAGAATTTTGTTTTTAGGGCTGCGTAACGTTGTCCCAGAATGTGATAGGGGTGGGGACAATGAACATGTATAAGTTACAGGTAGATTTATTCCCTTGCATAACAAGATTCTGAGGGTACTCTGGGACGATGGGAATGTGGAACTGTAAGAGTCAACTCACCAGCTATCATCTTCTGAAATGGTCGAGTAGGTTCCAGTGAGCAAGTGACCTCCTTCAGTTCCAGTTTCATGTGTTTCTGTGTAACAACTTGATTAATAGCGGTAATGTTGAACCCCTGTTGTTTTGCACGTGAGTGTGTCAGAGAGAGAGAGAGAGAGGGAGACTGTGTGTTTCTCATAGTGCTCCTGAGTATGTTGATGTGAGACTGTGCCTGTCTGCCTGCATGTGTCCATCCAAGTGCAGAGGCTGAGTGCCGATGATCCCATGGTGTAACTGTCTATAAACCCCAACATGTCCCTGTCCCAGTAATAATTCACAAAACAAACAGACCACTGTACACAGACACACGCAGACACACACTCTCACAGTCTCTCACACTCGATGCCAAATAACCACTGCTCTCAATGTATCACACACGGTCACCGACTCTGACACACCCACCATACTCTCTCAAACTCAATTTCCTGCACTCAGTCTCTCACACGTTGCAGCAATCACCCTCACACTCACACCCCCTCACTCTTATTTTATCACTCTCATTAAATCATATTGTGCACTGCAGTCACACACACACACCATGAACATTCATGTCCTTGCACACTTAGTCACTCACACAGATGTCGTCACATGTTCTTCCACATTGTCACACACCCTTGTGCAGAGACACCCTATCACACATTCATACAATTTTATCTGTAAAACCCTATGCTCAAATATCTTGACTGAAGGGTCGATAATAAGGGGCAGATTTTAAAGTGAAAGGCAGGAGTTTTCAAAGTGATTTGAATATTGCTTTCCCAGCAGAGAGTGGTGGGAACCTGAAATTCACTGTGTGAGAGGGTAATTGAGATGGCAAACTTCCCAACCTTTAAAAAAGCACCTGGATGAGCACATGGTATAGTCAAGGCTCTCAGTCTAGTGTGTAAAGTGGGATTAATGTAGGTATGAGTGCGGTTTTGGTGGCAGAGACTTGATGGGTAGAATGGCCTCGTGTGCACGGTATTAGTCGATGATTCTGTGATATCACCTTCCTAACATTCCCAACTGGATGGAAGCATTCTATAGACTCACTGCAAATTTCCTTGTTTGATTCTCTCTATTTTGCCAAATTAGATTTCTGGTTCCAAACGTCTACATGGACAGTTTCCAATAACTGGGAGGGGAATATTGAGCCTGACCCAGCTGGGTGAATTTCCATGTGCTAATCTGACACACAGGGATTGCAGAAATCCAAATATTTAAAGTTTCTTTGAAACTGTGTGTGCGTGTGTGTGTGTGTGTGTGTATATGTGTGTGTGTGTGTGTGTGTGTGTGTGTGTGTGTGTGTGTATGTGCACGTGCGTGTGGATACATGGGTGTGTGTGCGAATGTATGCATGCGTGTGCACCACAACTCTTCTGCATCATGAGGGCAGTTTGTCCTCTACCCCATGTTAGAGTAATTCCTGTGCTCGTTAGAGTTATCATTAATGCTAGATTTTGTGCATCGCCAGGAATATGAGGGCAGTTTATCCTCTACTCCATGTTAGAGTAATTCCTGTGCTCGTTAGAGTTATCATTAATGCCAGAGTTATCATTGTGCATCACCTGGTTGTGCCAACCAGGAGTAATCTTAGATAATGGTTCTGATCACTGCTGATGACATTACACCATGCATTGTACTGTGAGGAAATTAACAGGGGTCAGTACTATTATATTACACTGTCATTCTTAGACTAAACAATATTATTAAATAACAATTTATTGAAGATTTTCTTTAATTTGCATAATTCCACAACAGCAGTGATTAGTGGTATGATCTATCCAGCCTTCACAAAATATTCCCTACACTTTGGGTTCACATTCCCTTCTCTAGGTTTAATGTTTGGGAATTCATGGCATGAACTTTGGAATTATCCCCCTGATGATCCAGCCGCACTGAGCTAGAAAGCCATCCCTTGTTTGTTAAAGGACTGCCACTAATTGTTTTGAGACAGCTATTGTGTGGTCTCATTTACTCTCAGGGAGAGATGGCTTGAAGAAGGTGAAATTAAAGATCTCAGATGGATTTCACAAGAAGCCAGAAAATGTGAGGAAACGTTTTCATTCTTCATGAAAGAATGGCAACAATTCTTCAGATAAAGAACATTTGCTATCCTGTTATTGCAGCCTTTGGCATACTTGGTAAGACAATGTTATTTTTCTTTGTGGATAGTGAATGTCATGGTGTTCATGTAGCGGATTTCAGGAAGAGTCCTCATTGCAGAGTCACTTAGCCATCAGAAGGAACTTGGGAAGACAGATTCAGTGATGCACATTTACAGACCAGCTCCTCCAGGATGAGTATCAATGAAGAAAATCAAATCTTGGGTGGTAATACAATATTTGTGTCCAAACGGAATGTTTTGTTGGAATCAAGAAATATTTAGCAATTATATAGAAATTGTTGAGACATTGCCATCAATGACATATAAAGTTTCTTGGAAGAGCACCGACATTAAATTTTCAATGTTGTTTTGACCTCAATTGTCAGTCCGTTCGTCTACATTATAAAACAAGTCTTTGGGAAACTCGATGTAAAATCACCTCCAGATATTTCCCAAACATTTCCTGTGGTATTTCTTACAGCAAACCTACTGACCATCGTCATTCTCTCCAGTGGAAACTGTGGACTTTCTAAATGTGTCTTGGCTTACATGATTGCCATGGCAACTGCAGATTTCCTGGTGATATGTTTCAATGTCATTGTGTATCACATTTTGAGTTATCACTTTCCACACTCATTTATGTCCGACACTGCTGTTTGTAAGTTCATTCTCTGTGTTAATCCAGCCACATTGGATATGTCTCTGTGGTTCATTGTATTCTTTACAATTTATCGGTTTCTAACAATGCGTTGTCAGAAATTGAAATCAAACTATTGCACAGTCAAAACTGTCACTGTGACTTTTACCACCCTGTCAGCTCTGATTTCTTTGGAGAATATATCCTTCTGGTTTACCCATGACTCCAGCTGAATAATTTCCAGGATTGCCTGGGGCTGTCGCTCCAATATGGCCTTTTATACATAGGTGAGGCCTACTCTTGGCTGAAATATATTTTAGTTGCATGGCTGCCTTTCTGTTTGATATTCCTGTTTAACTCTTTGACAGTCCAGCGTATTGTAGTGACCAGCAAAGCCCTCAGGGCACTGTGGGGTCTTAGAAATGAGAATAGCACTGACCCAGAGATGAAAAGCAGAAGGAAATCCATCGTTCAGTGTATCAGGCAGTTTTGTCCTTTTGTGGCTAAGAGCAGTTATTAACTTTTTAACCAGCAAACTCACAACAACAGTGTATTACTGAGGGGATCACACCGCTCCAACATATATTGCCACTGAATCTGGGTACATTCTCATGTGTGTGAGTTCCTGTACAAACCCGTGTATTTATGTAGCTGTACAAATCAAATACAGGGAAGAGATGAAGGGGCTAATGCAATCTCCTTTCCATTTGCTCTTGATTTTGGTTAAACAAAAGTTAAGCCAAAACTTTCTTCCCAAAATAAGTAAATATCAGCCTATATTCTCACTCAGAATAGTCTATTCTGATGTGGCTGAGGATTGCACTTGTGAAAATTAAATGTTATCAAAATACATTTATTGAAGCTGTACGCCTGCTCATTTTCTCAGGGTTAAATAGTCGTCATGGTGTTTACCTTCTGTCCAGTCAAATCGTTGCCACTGTTTTACCTGCCAGGGGCTAACATCACAACAACTTCTTTTCATTCAGCAGCATCGCTATTTTAATCATGAACAGTAGTTCAGCCTCTGAATTGGACAGCCTCACCTCCAGTTCCCAGATGGATGGGACTGCCAGCTTCTGATTCTATTCTGACCTGAACCTTCTGAGACAGGATTGGTTAGCTGGTAAGCTGGTTTATGATACACAGTGATGCCAACAGCATGGGTTCAATCCCTCTCACTGACTGAGATTACCACAAAGGACTCTCCTCCTCAACACAAGGATGGGAAACAGAACCAGGAAATAATGTCTGTGTCAGTCTAACGGTTATCGTCGGGGAAACATTGCTATACTGCCTTTTTAAAGAGCTTGCTGTGAAATATTTCGAAATGAAGTAAAGTAGTTTTTTATGAGAAGCAAAACATGCTGGCCAAATAGTCCATAACATATGAGGATACATCAAGCAGGATGGATAAAGGGTGGCCAGCGCATTTGTATTTCTAAAAGACATTTTATAATATTCCACATATAATGCTACAGCCTGTTCTCACAGCACATGGTGATGTGGTGAATGTACTAGTTTAGAGGGATAATTGAGTCATGATGAGAAACAAATTGAGAAAAAATGGGTCATTTGCAGGTCATTAAATTGTAACGAGAGATCAGTGCTGGTACATTCATAATCACAAACTGTACTCACACTAATACAGAGTCAAGAAGGAAATGAGTGAGTCGAGCAGTAAGAGTCTCGATCGGGAACATATAGTTAAGCAGTGAAAGTGATGACTGCAGATGCTGGAGATCAGAGTCAGAAAGTGGTGTTGGAAAAGCACAACAGGACAGGCAACATTTGACGAGCAGGAAAATCGACGTTTCGAGCAAAGTCCCTTCATCTGGAATAAGAACATATATTTAAAGCGAGTAAAGAAAAAATAGCAGATGGATTATAATACTGTGCATTGTCCATCTCGTATTGAGCATGGACTAGCAACATATTCATTAACTGAAGAAGACTGGAGAATGTTGAGATACAGAGCAGTCTGGGCGAACTGCAAAATAAAAAAAAAATTGTTATTGGACAAGTACATCAAAAAATTAGGAAGGAGAAAGAAAACCTTTTATTTGATGATTGTTGAAGAAAATCTCGGAAAGAGACCTTCAGCATTGACCAACTTTATTCACCATATATCTACCATGGGAAGCAGTTAATGCACTGCTCGAAATACAATCAGCTGCAAGATTTTCTACAGTCTTTCAGCTAACACAATACTTGCAAATAGCCACTAGATGGCCTACTCGCCCATTCATTGGATAACATAAAGATGTTGCCAATATATATATTTTTTAAGGTCTATCATTTAGGTTGGTATAAATAATTTGTAGTTACATTGCTGATTTAATGACATTCCATAAGCAAAACATTTCATGAGTTATGCAGAAAATTTAATTTATAATATTTTTTTTCTTATGGATACAAACTTAATCTCTTTATTTCCAAGGTTGGGTCAGACAGTCATACATCATCATTGTCACATTGTTCGTTATAAATTTCTGTGAGTTATGATGTTTTAGCCCAGCTACTGCCTTTGCTGTTTGAATTCATGTTTCGCTGGATTTTAGAGGATATCCAGGGAAACGTCACAAACAGCGCAATACACAACTGATCTTGGAGGAACCTGTTTGGGAGATGTGACAGCACAGAAGCAGGTAAGTGAATAGTTTTAAGTATAGCCTTGCTGTAGATCTTTAACAAGAGTAGAGTGGGTTCTTTCCTGCTTAGGGTGTTTGATTGAGATCTGTCTCTTGATTAAACTTTGAAAATATAAGCCATAAGTATGAAGTTAGCCTGGAGAAGTGTTTTGTAGAACCATAATACGGTGCTATTTCCTGGGTCTGTAGACGTGGGAGTTTCAAGAGATTTTATGTGCTACTGAGAATGAAATCTGCAATAAATGTTTTCGATTGTGAATCCTATCAGATCGAATAGATTGGTCGGAGTGACAGTTAAACACAATTAAAAATTTACAAGAATAAGGGGGTGTGATGGATGGCAGTTATATGAAGGGAGAAAAGCCGCAGATACAGACAGGAAGATGTGTTAACTCCAGGAAAGGTAGGAGGGTAGGCAGGTAGTGTAGGAGTCTTCTGTGGCTATCCCCATTTCAAACAAGTATGCTGTGTTGGAAAATGTAGGGAGGTGATGGACTCTCAGGGGGACGTAGAAAGAACAGCCAATTTTCTGGTACCGAGACTGGCTCTAATGCAAAGAGGGGTACGCTAGTTTCCAAGAGATCGATTGTGCTAGAGGACTCTGTTTCTGCGGCTAGCAGCAAAAAAACAGAATTGTGTGTTGCCTCTCTGGTGCCAGTGTCAAGGATGTCTCAGAGAGGGTGCTGAATTTTCTCAAAGGGGGAGAGGGACCAGCAGGAAGTCATTGTACACATTGAAACCAATGACACAGGAAGGGAAAAATATGAGATACTGAAGGGAGAATATAGACAATTAGGCAGGAATTTAAAAAGGAGATCCTCGGTGTAGTAATATCTGGATTACTCCCGGTGCTATGAACTATTGAGGGTAGGAGTAGGAGGATAGAGCAGATGAATGAGTGGCTAAGTAGCTGGTGAATAGGGGAATGATAACTTTTTTGGATAATTGGAATCTTGTCTGGGGTAGATGTGACCTGCACAGGATGAATGGATTGCACTTGAATTGAAAGGGAACTAATATATTGGCAGGGAGGTTTGCGACAGCTGTTCAGGAGTATTTAAACTAGTAAGGTGGGGCGGGGGTGGGGGTGGAGTCGGCACCCAGCGAAATAATGAGGAAAGTGATCAATCTGAGACTCGAACCGTTGAGAAAAGCAGCAGTCAGGGCAAGCAGGGACAAAACAGAGAACATGGTAGGACTGATAAATTAAACTGCAATCATTTCAATGCAAGGGGCCTAACAGGGAAAGCAGATTAACTCAGGTCATGGCTAGGAACATGGGACTGGGATATAGCAATTACAGAAATGTGGCTCAGGGATGGACAGGACTGGCTGCTTAATATTCTAGGATACAAAGGCTACAGGAATGATGGAAAGGGAGGCAAGGGGAGGGGGGTGGCGTTTGAGAAAAGGGATATTTAGGGAGTATTTAGGGAGAATATTCCTGGGAATACATCCTGGGAAGTTATTTAGGTGGAACTGAAAAATAAGAAAGGGATGATCACCTTATTGAGATTCTATTATAGATCTCCTAATAGTCAGCTGGAAATTAAGAAACAAATTTGCAGGGGGTTTTCAGTTATTTGCAAGAATAATTGGATGGTTATAGTAGGGGATTTTAACTTTCCAATCATAGGCTGGGACTGCCATAGCGTTAATAGTATCGATGAGAACATTTGTTAAGTGTGTTAAGAAGTGTTTATGATTCATTATGTGGATGTGCCTAATACAAAAGGTGCAAAACTTGACTTACTCTTGGGAAATAAGGCAGGGCAGATGACTGAGATGTCAGTGAGGAAGGACTTTGGGGCCAGGAACCATAATTCTATTAGTTTTATAATAATGATGGAAAAGGATAGACCAGATGTAAAAGGTGAAATTCTAAGTTGGAGGAAGGCTAATTTTGAAGGTATGAGTCAAGAACTTTCAAAAGCTGATTGGGGACAAATGATTGCAGGTAAAGGGAGAGCTGGAAAATGGGAGGCCTTCAGAAGTGAGATAACGAGAGTGCAGAGACAGTATATTCCTGTTTGGGTGAAAGATAAGGCTGGTAGATATAGGGAATGCTGGATGACTAAAGAAATTGAGGGTTTGGTCAAGAAAAAGAAAGAAACATATGTCCAGTATGGACAGTATAGATCGAGTGAATCCTTCGAAGAGTATAAAGGCAGTAGGAGTATAATTAGAAGGGAAATCAGGAGGGCAAAAAGAGGACATGAGATAGCTTTTGCAAATAGAGTTAACGAGAATCTAAATGGTTTTTACAAATACATTAAGGACAAAAAGGTAACTAGGGAGAGGATAAGGTCCCACAAAGATCACCAAGGCAGAACTTGTGTGGAGCCGCAGCAGATGGGGGAGATACTAAACGAATATTTTGCATCAGTGTTTATTGTGAAAAAGGAGATGGAAGATATAGAATGTAAGGAAATACATGGTGACATCTTGAAAAAATTCCATACTGCAGAGGAGAAGGTGCTAAATGTCTACAACGCATAAAAGTGGATACATCCCCAGGACCTAATCAGGTGAACCCTGGAAATCTGTGGGACGCTAAGGAAGTGATTGCTGGGCCTCTTGCAGAGATATTTGTACCAACGATAGCTACAGGTGAGGTGTCGGAAGACTGGAGGTTGTCTAACGTGGTGCCAACATTTAAGCAAAGTGGTAAGGAAAAACCAGGGAACGATAAACCGGTGAGCCTGACATTTGGTGGTCAGCACGTTGTTGGATAGAATCTTGAGGGAGAGGATTTACATGTATTTGGAAAGGTAAGGACTGATTAGGGATAGTCAACATGGCTTTGTGCGCGGTAAATTATCTCTCACAAACTTGATTGATTTTTTTGAAGAAGTAACGAACAGGATTGATGAGAGCAGAACGGTAGATATGGAATTCTATATGGAATTCAGTGAGGCGTTCGACACGGTGCCCCATGGGAGACTGGGTAGCAAGGTTAGATCACATGGATAGGTGCAGAACTAGCCATTTGGATACAGAATTGGCTCAAGGGTAGAAGACAGAGGGTGGTGGTGGAAGTTGTTTTTCAGACTGGAGGCCTGTGACCAGTGGAGTGCCACAAGGATAGTTTGTGGGTCCTCTACTTTTTGTAAAGTACATAAATGATTTGGATGCGAGCATATGAGGTACAGTTAGTAAGTTTGCAGAAGACAGCAAAATTGGAGGTGTAGTGGACAGCGAAGAGGGTTACCTCAGATTACAAAAGGATCTTGACCGGATGGGCCAATGGGCTGAGAATTGGCAGATGGAGTTCAGTTCAGATAAATGTGAGGTGCTGCATTTCAGGAAGGCAAATCTTAATAGGACTTATACACTAGGGAGTGTTGGTGAACAAAGAGACCTTGGAGTGCAGGTTCGTAGCTCCTTGAAAGTGGAGTCGCAGGTAGATAGGATAGTGAAGAAGGCATTTGGTATGTTTTATTTTATTGGTCAGAGTATTGAATACAGGAGTTGTGAGTCATGTTGCGGCTGTGCAGGACATTGATTAGGCCACTGTTGGAATATTGCATGCAATTCTGGTCTCCTTCCAATCGGAAAGATATTGTGAAACTTGAAAGGGTTCAGAAAAGATTTACAAGGATGTTGCCAGGGTTGGAGGATTTGAGCTATTGGGAGAGCCTGAACAGGCTGGGGCTGTTTTCCCTGGCGCGTCAGAGGCTGAAGGGTGACCTTATAGAGGTTTACAAAATTATGAGGGGCATAGATAAGTTAAATAGACAAAGTCTTTTCCCTGGGGTCGGGAATTCCAGACCCAGAGGGCATAGGTTTAGAGTGAGAGGGAAAATATATAAAAGAAACCTATAGGGCATCTTTTTCACTCAGAGGGTGGTACGGTTATGGAATGAGCTGCCAGAGGAAGTGTTGGAGGCTGGTACAATTGCACCATTTAAGAAGCATTTGGATGGGTATATGAATAGGAAGGGTTAGTAGGGGTATGGTCCAAATGCTGGTAGGTGGTACTAAATTGGGTTGGGATATCTAGTCGACATGGGCGTGTTGGACCGAAGGGTCTGTTTCCATACTGTACATCTCTATGACTCTATGATTGAAAACCATGTTTCCACAGAGCAAAATGACAAATTAAAGCGGATTAATGTTAATCCACCAAAGGTGCTATTAGTCCAGGTGACAATAACCTACTGAAAGAACGAGCTTTTAAGGAGCATCTTAAACAGGAGAAGGAGGTTGGTAATCAGAAAGACTGAGAGAGGAAGTCTAGAAGTTTCATGACACAGATTATTTCCAATTGTCAGTCTTGCTGTTGCTTCTGGCAATCTTTCCTGCTATTTCACGTTTGACTTAATCCAAGAAATCTGTGCATTGTGAAATATCTGCATTGAGGCTGGACCCCATTACCAAGTCACCCTTCATATATATGTGCTTAACAATGTGTTGCTGGAAAAAGCGCAGCAGGTCAGGCAGCATCAAAGGAACAGGAGAATCGACATTTCGGGCATAAGTCCTTCTTCAGGAATAACTCATTCTTGAAGAAGGGCTTATGCTCGAAACGTCGATTCTCCTGCTCATTTGATGCAGCTTTACCTGCTGCGCTTTTCCGGCAACACATTTTTAAGCTCTGATCTCCAGCATCTGCGGTCCTCACTTCCTCCTTCATGTATATGTGGCCTGTACATTGACTCTGATCAGCCAACTCAAACCCAGTCCCGAGAATCAGAAAACATTCTGATTCTCCTATTTTACATGTGTCAGCCAGTGCTCCCTGATTTGTCCAGGTTAACAACCCAACCTATCACTATGGGCAATTTAGCATGGCCAATTCACCTGACCCGCACATCTTTGGTCTGTGGGAGGAAATCGGAGCAAACCCACGCAGACAGTCGCTGGAGGCTGGAATCGCACCCGGGACTTTGGTGCTGCGAGGCAGCAGTGTCAATCACTGAGCCACCGTTCCGCCCTAGTCAATGAGATCCACGTGACCCTGGTTCCTCTCACTACAGATTTACAGCACAGCAGAACATGTAATACTTTCATAAAAAATAAATTAAACAAAATTTACACCAGTTTAAGAAAACAAAGAAATCTATGGACGGTCTTGGAACATTTTGTAGAGTCCAACGAGAATTTAAATTCGAGTATTCGGAGGACAACATGTTTATGTAGGTCATTGCAGTCGGTGGATAATCAGGAAACAGGATTTGTTGGGAAAGCAAGCAAGGAGGTGGAAGAGACTTGGACAATGCAAATGCGTAGAATTTATAACCTCATGTCAGGCTGATATGGTGCTAAAATATAACGGTCCAGAGGTAACAATGGAATAAATTAGCGTTTCATCAATGATGAGCTGAGGCAAGAATGGGTTTAGGAGTTGTTTTGCAGATGGAAAATGTATTCCTTGGTGATGATGCAAATCTCTTTTTGAATTGATCTCAGGCTCAATTATCAAAAAAGGTTTCATCCAGAGGCAGTTCCCATTGAGCTCCATGGAGTCAGTGAGAGCCACACAACATATTTATGTAGGCCTAATGATGTCGGCTTATGTGCCACACCCAACCCCATTTATGATCATAGGAACCCATTTGTCATCGGGCCATCTGTTTTGGCCTTGGATCAACACATGAACTGATTCGGGAAAGGAAATTATTAAAGAAAGGGAGTGATATCAGCGTCAAGTCAGCAGGATCTCAATGGAAACAGACAAGGCATTGCTGAAAATACAGTTGTAGGGAAATGACACTATTTGTTAAAAGAGTAATTTACATTTTTATAATGGAAATGATTTTGTACAAATGTTGACTATATCTGTGGATCAGAGAATTCCATGAGGAAGAGTGAATAAGAGCCTGTCATTGTTTTCCCCACATTGAGCAATGATACTTTCCTTCAGGTGGTTTTTTTGTGTATCCGGTTCACCCACTGAAAAATGATTGCTTGAGATGAATTGTTTTTGTTCATGTCTAACTGTTCAGTGATGTTTATATTGTTCAGCTTTATACTAACTGTCACACATTCCTCGCAGCACTTTACACTGGCTTTTCCCCGCCAGTCTCTTTCATTTTGTTCCTCAGATGGAGTCAGTCCTTGGCCATGAGAAAAGGAGTGTTATGTTGCTGCTCCTCCTTCTCCTTTCGGGCCATTCCTCACGTGAACTCCTCATTCCATTATCTGCTCCATCTAATGTTGACTCCCAGTTACTTGGATTTATTCATCAAGTGAATTATTTTTACCACTGGATATTTCACAACATACATTACCTGGTTTCTGAAAGTTTTCTGTGCCATCACATAAATAACTGCATTTGTACAGCAACTTAGACTCCGAAGCATGAAGACGATTCGTTCAAAAAGTTTATAAACAGTGGAACCCAAGGAATAACCAGCCTTAAAGGTGTATAAAATATACCCCAACCACAGAAGTATGAAGCTAGCAGATATGGCAAAGAGTAAAATCATAGATTTCTTTCTGCTCTCTGTCTCTGGGTCATTTTCTATTTTTCTCTGACCCCTCAGTCCCTTGTGCATCTTAATGGCCTGGAAGATATGTCTGACAGTCAGAATGTTGAGAGAGAGAATAAAAATGAATGGAAGAAATGGTGTTAAAAAAGTCTCAAAATATTTAAAACTTGCCCACCGATAGTCATAATAATAACTCCACCTGATATAACAGTACCATGGAATATTATTGGTGATCTTTCCAGGTTTAAATTGAAAGTAGTGGGGAATGTTCTTTAAAGAAAAGAAAATGCAGATTATTGCTAGAACTCTCATTGCAGTTTTCTCTGTACAATATTGAGATTTCATCTGATGAAAACAAATGGAAACAAATCGATCAAATGTAAAAGCAACAGTGAACCAGACAGAACAATCAATGTTCAAGAGGACCAGGACATATATAACACTACAAACAGGAGTAATGTTCAGGAAACTCCCTGGATAATAATAGTAAGTAAACCGACGAAGTAGGACATCAAATACAAGGAACAGTAGATCAGATGTTGCCATGGTTACCAGATAGAGAGTGGTGCAGGCAGAAATTCCACACTTGCGCCGAGCCAAGAATACAATCACCCATAGACTAACTGTAAGAGAAGGAAAAGAAAGAAGGAAATTTGAAGTTACGAATCAAATATTCTCTCAGCCTAACCCAGAGTATAAGAGATAGATTTTATTACAAAGGTAATTGCTGTTCTCCATCAAATCAAGTTAAATAATTCGAACAACAGCAAACCACTCCATTTATTTAATAAATAATATTCATTTTTAAAAGACATGAGGAAGTACATGAGTTGCAGTTTATTCTCGACAACATGGTCTTGTGTTCAGTGTTTTATTGGGGTAGGCAGTGGTTAATTCATAGATTACTCTGGCTGGAGTTTCCCCATAAGACCATAACATCCACAGAAAGACACCGTGGAGGAGTAAAGCAAGCAATGAGAAACATCTCATACAAACATTGATTGCAAAATTCCTGCATTCTGTTTTGGAGTTTCCACAGCTCAAATTGCCATCAGAATTGTGCATCCACACTGTATGAACTACAGAACACGGCATTATATCACTTCACAGTGACGGAGAATGGATGCACTCCACAGTATGAAATAAAAAATAAACACATGATAAAACTTTGACCCATCCAACATATACGGATTGAACATCTTGACAATCTGAACCATTGCAGATGCTAGAATCCAGATTAGACAGACAGGAGGCTGGAAGAGCACAGCAAGCCTGGCAACATCAGGAGGTGATGAAGTCAACATTTTGCATGTAACCCTTCTTTAGGACGAGGGGTGTATGGGGGGGGGGGGGAGGAATCTGCAGATAAAGGGGTTGGCGGGAGCCGGATGATGCAGTGGGAATAGGTGAAGACAGACAAAGGATATGACCTGGTTGGTCAATGGAATGAATGAATCTGGTGGTTGGCAGGGCATGGTGGCTTGCTGTGTTCTTCCAGCCTCCTGATGCTGCCTGGCTTGCTGTGTGCTTCCAACCTCCTAATGCTGTCTGTCTTGCTGTGTTCTTCTAGCCTCCTGATGCTGCCTGGCTTGCTGTGTTCTTCCAGCCTCCCGATGCTGCCTGGTTTGCTGTTTCTTTCCAGTTTCCTGCCTGTCTACTTTGGATTCCATATCTGCGGTTTTCTTTTGTCTCTAACCAAGTTGTTCCATTGCGAAGCCTCTTCAAAGGATGCCCACTTTGAAGAAGTTCTCTGCATACCTCTGATGTGTACTCAGTGTGTCCCTCTCTCACTGCCAAATGCAGCGACCTTCTCAGCCCTCCAGCTCTTTGAACATGTGATGCCTGCCACCAACCAGATCCATTCCTCCCATTGACCAACCAGATCATAGCCTCTACCTGTCTTCACCTATCCCCATCACCTTGCACCTGCCTCCCAATTTATTTGCAGCATTTCCTATACTCACTTGTAGTCCTAAAGAAGGGTTACACCCGAAACATCGACTTCTCCAACTCTCGATGCTGCCTGGCTTGCTGTGTTCTCCCAGCCTGCCTACCATGAAAGCATGCACCAGAGAATCCAACCAACCTGTACCTATTGAAATACCCAATGCAATCGTAAGACTTGAAAATTTGGCATGGACTCCGCCCACCAGTCCAAGTCTGTGCACACAGCCGCAACACAGATAAAATCTGAATACATGCAGCATTGGTCATTACAAGTTTCTGATTTAGAAAGCAGACATTTTATCTGGGATTAAACAAAACTTCCTGCCTGATGGCCAGACTCACATATCCAAACTCCTCTCCTAATTGTAAATACATGTTCGCAATGTATATGTTTTGGAGCAGACTATTTCTTTTCAGTAAGTAAAATTCCATAAGTAAAATTTAACTGTAAAAGCAGAAACATCTGATTGAGATAAATATAATGAATGTTTCTATAAATTCAAGTCAAACACTCCTGAGTTTGTCACACTTTCGAGTTAACACGTGGTTGTGTTGGAAGCCGGGGAGGCGACGGTGCAAACAGTGAGCAATGTGTGACAGAGTTTGGACTTCTGGTCAAAGTCAGAATGTTTGTCATTACTGCATGAAAGGAAGAGAAATACTCACAATTCTGGAGTTGGGAATTGTAGGCTGAATTCGTGGCATAAATTATACGAGGGCAGGCACAATCAATTTGTTATGTTGAATGTAAAATAAATCAGTCATACTTTTCTTTATTAAATGTAGCATATCCAATTAAGTAGGATTTATGTCTTTTTATTGAAATTCATTGACAGAAGGCTGAGTATAATTAAAAGTGTGGCATGAAACTTTAAAGGATTTAGCAACGCAAAATATGAAAATGATATTTCCATAAATAAGGAAGATCACCACAGGTGTTCATTTAGTTAGAATACTCACTCAGGGTGTTGTAGGAAAGTAAGGCATATTAAGACATCATGTTAAATGTTCTGTATTCTGTCCTGTTAATTCTTTGTAATTCTCTCTAACTCAGTTATTAATCATAGACATACTAAACATCCTAAAGGGACTAAAGTTGGCTATTTGTTAAAACAGATATTTTCATTTCTAATGCTTTTTAAAAAAAAATATATTGCCTTAAAACTGACTGATGAATAGACCTCATCAGAACGTCTTCCCCACCAAGGAGGACACACATCACAAAGTGAAGAGCAGTGATAACTGGAAAATAAACTGTGAAGCGATTATGAATTACAAATTTAAAGATGTAAATCCAAATCTAATCAGATACAGATGTGAAATTTTGTCAACATTTCCAGCTCTACATCCATTCTTAATAATGTCTAGATCATAAATTAGGGTAATATCCCACAGCTTGTCCTAACCTTGCCAAAAGATTAATCATTAATATCATTAATATTGTTTGACTAAACATAATATGTCCATAGGGTATTTTACTGAATACACACTGTGGCTCTGCTACTTTCCCTTCCTTGAACAAAATCACATATGTTTATCTCCATTGTGATATTTTAGTTTTTAAACTTAGCACTAAACGTATTTAACCAACTGCGAAGTTGTTCAAATTTTGTAATCCATTGTATTGTTACAAGCTACCTTGACAGCTACATGATTGGCATAACGACATAAGGATTGTAATATAAACAAAGCACCACATGGATCATATTGTCATGGCCCTAGTTACCACTGCGGTTAGACAGACATTCCATTTCATTCTTAACCCACAAATAGCTAAGTTCTATAATCAGAGATACTCCTACTTACTCCCGCTGGGGTAAGTTGTTCCCCTCCAGTTAATAAACACACATTCAGTGTAATTTTAGTCTGAGGGATGCTCCCAGTAACACTAGGACACTGAGGTTAGTTGCTCCCCTTTGGCGAGAAAACGCACACTTGGTACAATTGAAATTGAAAGATGCTCATTGAATTACATTGCCACTTGAATTCAGTGCTCCGTTCAGGCTGTTGACCATCATGCAATACTATACTAGAGTGAAAGATATTCCCAGTAATACTTGCAATTAAGGGTATTCTCCTGTTAGTGTTCCAGACTTACTGGAATTCTACATTTGCAGAAACCCACAGGAAAGCAAGAATATTGGTTCAGATATTCCCATTTGAGAAGCTACCGATTCTCAGTACAATTCTTTTTGGTTCTTTACCCGTAGAATGTGGGCATCGCTGGCTGGTCATTATTTATTACCCACCATTAGTTGCCCTTGAGAGGTGGTTGTGAGCTACATTCTTGAACTGCTGCAGTCGATGTCCTGTAGGTTGACCCACGATGCCATAAGTGAGGGAATTCCAGGATTTTGACGGAGCCTGGCCTTAAAGGAATGGTGATTTGTTTCCAAGTCAGGATGGAAGTGGCTTCGAGGGGAACCTTCAGATAGTGGTGTTCTCATGTATTTGCTGCCCTTGTCCTTCTAGATTATAGTGGTTATGACTTTGGTCGGTGCTGCCTGGGTACTTTCAGTGAATTTCTGCAGTGCATCTTGTAGATAGTACACACTGCTGCTACTGAGTGTCAATGGTGGACAGATTGGATATTTGTGTATGTACTGCCAATGAAATGGGCTGCTTTGTCATGAATGGTGTCAAGCTTCTTGGGTGTAGTTGGAGTTGAATTCATCTAGACAAGCGGGGTCAGGTGGTGAGTGCACCATCACACATCTGACTTCTGCCTTGTAGATGGTGGATAGGCTTTGGGGAGTCAGGAGGTGAGTTACTCACCATAGTATTCACAGCATCTGACATGCTATTCTAGACACTGTGTTGATGGGTTGAGACCGGTTAAGTTCCTATCCAATGGTAACACCCAGATGTTATTAATGAGGGATTCAGTGACATTAACACTATTGATTGTCAAGGGGTGGAGGGTAGAGTTTGTCTTATTGGAGAGAGTCATTGCCTTGCATTTGTGTGGCGTGAATCTTGCTTGCCATTTCTCAGCCCAACCGCAGATTCCCAGCATTTCTGGTGGCACATTGGGAGAGTGGTGAGCAATGCTGAGTCCAAGCACCAGCGACTCACGTTCGATACCAGCCTTGGAGGGCCATCTGTATGGAGTTTGCACATTCTGCCCGGGTCTGTGTTGTCTTGGGTTCGCAGGCTTTCTCCCACAGTTCAAAGTTGTGCAGGCTTGGTAGTTTAGCGATATTAAATACAGGGTTGTGCCAGTCCGGTGGGGATGTGCGATGGTTGTTGGAGTGTTTGGTGCAGACATGATAGGCTGAATGGTCACTACCTGCAGTTTTGGGACACTATGATTCCATGATATTTTCTCGATCTTATTGCATTTGAACATTGACTGAATTTTTCAGTATCAGAGGAGTTACAATTGGTGCTGAACATTGTGCAATCACTGGCGCACAACCACACTTCTGACCTTATTATGGAGGGTAGGTCATTGATGAAGCAGCTGAAGATGGTTGGGCCAAGGGCACTACGTTGAGGAATTCCTGCAATGATGACCTGGAGCTGAGAAGTCTGACTTCCAACACCAGAACCATCTCTTTCCGTGCCAGGTTTGACTCCATCCACTGGAGTATTTACACCCTCATACTCATTCCAGTTTTGCTCGGATCCTGGTACCACAATCAGTTGAATGGGGTATCGATGTTAAAGGCTATCACTCTCACCTCATCTCTGGAATTCAGCTCTGCAATTCAATTTCTACAATGATAGATTCTCCAAAAAAACAGGACACCATTACAACCAGAGAGTACAGCTTAAAGTTTGAGATCCCCATTCCATGATCAGTAATCCCAACACTCAGAGTGATTTCTGGAAACCTGGAGTCCACATCATACATTATTCCAGTAAATCACTGGCAATGAAAAGTGCCTGCGAGCCACAAAGATGTTTTTGTGTTTTTTCTCGTTTGAGGAATTACACCACAGAGTTAGTTTAGCATGTTCACTACATAGATTGATGTTACACATTAGGAAATCATATTACCCCAGTCCAGTGCCCAGTAAGTCAAGGTTTAAATGTAACCATCATGCATAGCTGTGTAGCAGCATGAAAACAACATCTAACATTAATTAATATGATCATGTGGGGAAGGAAAGACTGAACTTCAAGGAAGAATAAGGATTCCAAGAGAGCCCATTGCAGAATAATAAAACCGCAGAACACTCAGTCTTCTCTATTGTAGTAATCTTTGGAATTTTGGGGCAGCAACATTTTTTTTATGAATGTTGCACAGTCTTATCAGTAACTAAATGAAATTAGTTTAAGATTTTGAAACCCAGAACTCCAGCAACAGCATTTTCCTTTACCTGAACTATTGAAGAATCTGGGCGTTATTGCAGCAAAACATTTGATCCAATATGTCACACCCCTGATGTAAAATATACCGTGCTAGATATGTCCCAGCCAGCAGGGTTGATGCAGCAGATCTGACATTTATAATGTACTGTGAAAATGTTTAACTTTTGTTATTGATACTGCAAATGTGCGTAAACTTCCAAGAGCTAGCTGTCAAATGCAATTCCCTTGCAGACTATCTCACACCAAACCCAACATACTTTCCATCCCTCAATAGACACAAAACAATCTGAAGTTACTCAGCACTTAAATGTGACCTCCACTACATTACCAATACTCTCCTTTATACAGCGATTCGGTCAAAGGAAAAACTTTCATCCATCCAGAAGGAGCTGAATATATTGAGCTGTCTTGTATGGGGTCAGTTCTCCGAATGGTCATCCTCAACCCACACCGGGTGTAGTCATGAAACATTTTCCACAAAGTGAAATCAGGTGAGCAGTCAGACACCTTGACTTTCCAATTATCCAGAATGCAAGGAAGGTGGGACAAACTTTCTAAGAAGCAGATTCGCTTAAATTGACCAGCAAAATCTGAAACTGCATTGATGTAACTGCATGATAATGTGAAGGTTCTCCCATTTGCATTCATTTCAGATTATCATTAAGCCTTTGGCTACCAACCTAAATGCATAACTGTTTTCATCATTATTATTGATAGTACTAATAATGAAACTGTTGTTACTATTTAGTCAGTACTGATAAATTGGAGATGAAAACTTTGGATATATTTTTAAACAGATTCAATCAGATTATATAGTTACATCACAGACTGGGTCAAGTTTTGAAATCTCTGACGTGGAGATGCTGGTGTTGGACTGAGGTGGAGAAAATCAGAAGTCACATGACACCAAGTTATAGTTCAAGAGGTTTACTTGAAATCACAAGCTTTCAAAACGTTGCTGTTTTGCTTAAAAAGCGAAAGTTGGTTTGGGGTGACTCATGTGTGATTTTGGATATTTGCCTCCAAGGTGATGAATCAGATTCAAAAACATCCGGCAGACGGAGTGATAGTCCACCCCTGCTGCTGTGACCTCCAGTTGACCTTATGTTCAGCCATATGATAACTGAGGGAATGTATATATCTGTAACTGTCTCTGTGGTGAAAATCACAATTACTGTTTTGACAATGTCAGAAATCATGTGACACCAAGTTATAATCCTACAGGTTTATTTGAAAGCATATGTTTTTGGAGATCTGCTCTTTTGTCAGGTGAAGTGAAGTGAAGAGAAGCATTCAGGCACAGAATTTATAAGTAAAGGGATCAAAAGATCAGATGAATGGTGTGAGTGGATTGTCCACAGGCTGAATAGCAAGTCTGTGCAAGTGATCAGAAGTGTCAAACTGTGTGAATAAAGTGTCAACAGCTAAATAGCTGGTGAAGGGGCGACCTCTCATATGAATAACTTAAGCAGAGAGATAATTACAAAGAAAAAGATGAAATGGTGCTGGAGACAAACCATGCGGTTGGAATAACATGATAGGTTGAACAGTCGTATGCCAAGGACTGAACCAAAGTAACAAGTAATCCAAACGCTGTGCCTATATGTTCCTCTTCACTTCAAATGACAAAAGAGCAGCGGTCCGAACACTTGTGATTTCAAATAAACCCGTTAGACTATAACCTGGTCTTCTGTGATTTCTGAGCTTTTCCACTTGAGTCCAAAACTGGCCCCTGCCCATCACTGTGTGGGCAGATTTCCCGGGTGACAATCGGTGCAATGATGCCCCACACCATGGTGCAAAGGACATCATGCAAACCAGAGTCAATAGATGATTCATATTCTTTTAGCAGTGCGCTGCTAATGGACTGGTGACCCTGATATACAATCCAACTTACCAAGACCTCCCGCCCCAACCAATGCTGAACATCAGGTCAACTGGAGGTCACAGCAGCAGGGTGGACTATCACTCCGTATTCCCGGATGTTTTTGACCCTGATTCATCATCTTGGAGGCAAATATCCAAAATCAGACATGAGTCACCCCAAACCAACTGTCGCTTTCTCAGCAAAACAGCAACGCTTTGAAAGCTTGCGATTTCAAATAAACCTGTTGAACGATAACTCGGTGTCATGTGACTTCTGATTTTCTCCACCCCAGTCTAATACCAGCATCTCCACGTCAGAGATTTCAAAAGTTGTCCCAGTCTGTGATGTAACACTATAATCTGATTGAATCTGTTTAAAAATATATCCAAAGTTTTCATATCCAAAAATATCAGTACTGACTAAATAGTAATAACAGTTTCATTATTAATACTATTAATAAGAATGATGAAAACAGTTACACATTTAGATTGATAGCCAAAGGCTTAATGGTAATCTGAAATGAACGCAAATGGGAGAACCTTCACATTATCATTCAGAGCTCATCAAAGAATAACAGCAACAAAGGGCAAGGTGGGAAATATCCTCTTGGACAAAATCATGTGATCCTCTGTGGAAGTGTAAATCTCCAGACCTTAGCACGTGTCCTAACAGATCCTGCACAACAGCATTGTGCATCATTTTACAAATGGCACAACTCACATGCCAATCACATAATTTCAACAATATACAATGGAGTTGGAACTCTGTTTAACACTCCTCCCAGTGATCTGTTCTCACAAATATCATGTCACCACACATCCACTGGCAGATGAAAATGTACAAGTTGGTCAAACCATTCTGTACTGACTGTCACTTAGCATTCCATAGTGGCCTGCTCAAGCCGCCCATTGCTCGCATTGTTTCCATCCCTCAATGTGCTATTTGGAACAAGTTGTCTGGACACAGGCAAGCACCAAAACAATCTCTTTAGATCAAGGAATGGGAAACACCAGGTGTCACTAAGAGGTGGATTGGTACAAAATCCATCTGACCAACAGTAGTCTTTGAAATCTGAGAGAGAGAGAGAGAGAGAGAGAGAGAGAGGTCTTGCTAAACACTTTCTAGACCAGTCAGGGACGGTGCTCAGCCAAACCCCATCAATGTGGCCTCAGGGTAAACAAATTCTGCACAGTATAGAGAAACAGACAATGCTGCACATTACTGAGGAACCTGCTAACTGACAAACTATTCACATTAAACTCAGCACATGAGAACACTATCGTCTGGCATCAGGAATTGTCCTGCAAAACGGAAATTAAATAATGTGTGTAGCGTGGAAATTTAGACTGACATAACTTACTTAAGCTGTTACAAGACTTACCAGGAACACCAACAACAGTAAGAATGGTATAATATACTTTTAAGTAAAATACCCTAGGAAAATACATTTTGTTGTTTGTGAAACAACCTGTCCCCTCCTGCTGCTGGCAATCTCTCGGAATTGGAGAATTCTCTCATAGTTGGAGATGAGACAATTCCAGCGTCGTTATTTTGTGTTGTGTGCGATCTCTACTGGGAAAATAAGATTACACATTTTTTTAAGCATTTTCAATAACAGATTACGACAATACGTTTATTTTAATGATATGATGTCATTGAGATTTAAGTCTGTATTTGAATCCCCCAAAGACTGGACTAATCTGATCCTATTCGGTCTCAATTGTTCATTGCAATGTGTCTTCAAACAACAATACTTGTAATAATTTACTCACTATCAGTCCGTTCAGTATCTAAACCATTTCTGATATCCATTATAATGACGACCTTGAATTTTCTCAGGCTATTCAGCCGTTCAACATCTCATGTTGTAGAGTTCCTTGAGAGCTCATGTCCTGTACACTGTTATCCCACTGCTTTCCTTCTTTAAGTGTTACAGCTCAATTAGGAAATTCTGTCTGTGAATAAGCACTCTACTAGAGTACCTGAATCTAATACTGATTAAAACTACAACGACAATCTACACTCGGTAGCAAATACTAAAACAAAAACAAACTAAGAACCTCAACTTCAGAATTAAAGATTGGTTGAATCATATAGAACACATCATGTTGTCATGGTAGTTTCTTTACTCAGTGAGAAGTAGGCGCATGGAACACATGCCTGCAACAGTAGTAGACTAGCCACCTTGATGGGCATTTAAATGGTCATATGGATGAAAATGGAATAGTGTAGGAGAGATGGGCTTCAGATTGATTTCACAGGTTTGCACAACATCGAGGGCCGAACGGTCTGTACTGTGCTGTAATGTTCTATGTTTTAAGTTCGTCCCAACAAAATGATGCTTAATTTACATTCGGTCCCCCTTTCCAGTATTTGGCTCATATGTTTGCATACGATAACATTTCAAGTGCTCATCCAAGTCCTTTTTAAAGGTTGTGAGGTTTCCCGTCTCAACTCCCCTCCCGGAAAGTACAGTTCAGGCCCCCTACTGTCTCCACGTGCCAGGGGTTTTCCTCATGTACTCTCTAAACCTCCGGCTCATCAGTTTAAAATTATCCAAATCTGGCTGGTTATTCCACGTATTAACAACCTTCTGTGAGATTGTTCTTATATGGCAATACCTTTCTTATAAAACCTGATCTCTGCTCTAAAGAAAGTAACCAGAACTTATCCAGCCTCCTTCAGAGCTAAATTGCAACAGCCCAAGCAACATTCTGGTGAATTTCCTCTGCACTCCCTCCAATGTAATCCCATCCCCGTGATGGTGCAGTGACCAGAACTGCACACAATATTCCAAATCTGGCTTACACTTAAGTCTTGTACAGCTTCAACAGGGCATCCTGCTCTTATAATCAATGTCTCAACTGGTAAAGACATGTATCTTTTATGCCTTCGTAACTACTCTATTAAACTGTCTTGCTGTCTTCAGGGGTCTGTTAGCGAGCATCTCAAGATCTCTGAGCTTCCTGGTGTCTTACCATTCACTGAGTACTGCCTTACCTTGTAACCTCAACCTCACATTATTAGGATTTACTTTCATCTGTGACTGATCCGCCCATCTGACCAATCTGTCTATAGCTATCTGTCATCTCAGACTAGTTTCATCATTGCCAATCACCCGATCAATATTTGTGTCATCCACAAAGTATCTACCATCCCCAACTTTGTCCACTGTACACCACCACCACGTCACCACCGTCCACACACACACACACACACGCATACCCACACACACTCTCTCATCGAAACCATTTATCAATATCACAAACCATAAGGGAGCCAGCACTGACCCCTGTGGAATCCCACTGGACACCAGCCTTCAATTACACAAACTGCCTTCCATCAATATTCTCTGCCTCCTCTGACTGAACCAATTTTGGACCCAAGTTGCAAGAGTTACAGCTGGGGGAAAGGCAATTCCGATGCGATTAGGCAAGGTTTAGGCAGCATAGGATGGGGGAGGAAGCTGCAGGGGATGGGCACATTAGAAATGTGGAGCTTATTCAAGGAAAAGCCCCTGAGTGTCATAGATAAGTATGTACATGTCAGGCAGGGAGGAAGCTGTAGCGCGGGAGCCGTGGTTTACAAAGGAAGTGGAATCTCTGGTCAAATGGAAGAAGAAGGCTTATTAGGATGAAATATGAAGGCTCAGGGCGCTTGAGGGTTACAAGGTAGCCAGGAAAGACCTAAAGAGAGAGCTCAGAAGAGCCAAGAGGAGACATGAGGAGTTGTTGGTGGATAGAGTCAGGGTAAACCCTCAGGCCTTCCATAGGTATCTAAGGAATAAAAGAATGACAAGAGTAAGATGAGGGCCAATCAAGGATATTAGTGGGAAGTTGCGTATTGAGTCAATGGAGATAGGGGAAGCACTAAATGAATATTTTTCGACAGTATTTACTCTAGAAAACTACAATGTTTTCGAGGAGAATACTGAGATACAGGCTACTAGACTAGGTGGGATTGAGGTTCATAAGGAAGAGGTCTTAGAAATCCTGCACAGTGTGAAAATAGATAAGGCCCCTGGGCTGGATGGGATTTATCCTAAGATCCTCTGGGATTCCAGGGAGGAGATTACTGAGCATTTGGCATTGACCTTTAAATCATCATTGTCTACAGGAATAGTGCCAGAAGACTGGAGGATAGCGAATGTGGTTCCCCTGTTCAAGAAGGGGAGTAGAGACAACCCTGGTAATTATAGACCAGTGAGCCTTACTTCAGTTGGTGGTAAAGAGTTGGAAAAGGTTACAAGAAATAGGATTTATAATCATCTAGAAAAGAATAATTTGATTAAAGATGGTCAGCACGGTTTTGTGAAGGGTAGGTCGTGCATTATAAACCTTATTGAGTTCTTTGAGAAGGTGACCAACAGGTAGATGAGAGTAAACAGGTTGATGTGGTGATTATGGATTTCAGCAAGGCGTTCCATGAGGTTTCCCACAGTAGGCTATTGAACAAAATGCGGAGGAATGGGATTGTGGGAGATGTAGCAGTTTGGATCAGTAATTGGCTTACTGAATGAAGACAGAGGGTGGTGGTTGATGGGAAGTGTTCATCCTGGAGTCCAGTTACCAGTGGTGTACCGCAAGAGTCGGTGTTGGGTCCACTGCTGTTCATCATTTTTATAAACGACCTGGATGAGAGCGTGGAAGGTTGGGTTAGTAAATTTGCAGACGACACTAAGGTCGGTGGAGTTGTGGATAGTGACGAAGGATGTTGTAGGTTATGGAGAGACATAGATAAGCTGCAGAGCTGGGCTGAGAGGTGTCAAATGGAGTTTAAGCGGACACGTGTGAGGTGGTTCACTTTGGTTGGAGTAGCCACTTTGGTTGGAATGCAAAGTACTGGGCTAATGGTAAAATTCTTGGTAATGTAGATGAGCAGAAAGATCTTGGTGGCCAGGTATGCAGATCCTTGAAAGTTGCCACCCAGTTTGATAGGGTTGTTAAGAAGGCATACAGTGTTTTAGCTTTTATTAATAGAGGGATCGAGTTCTCGAACCATGAGGTTATGCTACAGCTGTACAAAACTCTGGTGCGGCCGCACTTGGAGTATTGTGTAAGGTTCTGGTCACTGCATCATAAAAGGATGTGGAAGCTTTGAAAGGGTGCAGAAGAGATTTACTAGGATGTTGCCTGGTATGGAGGGATGGGCATACGAGGAAAGGCTGAGGGATTTGAGGCTCTTTTCGTTGGAGAGAAGAAGGTTGAGAGGTGACTTAATAGAGACATATAAGATAATCAGAGGGTTAGATAGGGTGGACAGGGAGAGCCTTTTTCCAACTATGGTGACGGCGAGCACGAGGGGGCACAGTTTTCAATTGAGGGGTGATAGATATCGGACAGATGTCAGAGGTAGTTTCTTTACTCAGAGAGTGGTAAATGCATGGAATACTTGGCCTGCAACGGTAGTAGATTCGCCAACATTAAGTGCATTTGAGTCGTCATTGGACAAGTATATGGCCGTACATGGAATAGTGTAGGTTAGATGGGCTTACGATTGGTGTGATAGGTTGGTGCAACATCGTGGGCTGAAGGGCCTGTACTGCGCTATAATGATATATGTAATGTTCTATGTTTCTCCAGATGCCAAGTGGCATTAACTTGATTATCAATCTCCCATGGAGGACTTGGTCAAAGGCTTTCTTGAAATCTTAATAAACAACATTAAGTGCCCTACTTTCATCGACAGAACTGGCCAACACTACAAAAATCTCCATCAGATTTGTTAGGCATGATCACCTCTGACAAAGCTGTGCTGCCTATCCATCATCAACCCTGCCTTTCAAAGACAGATTCACCCTCTCCTTCGGACGTTTCTCCAGTAGTTTCCCTAACACTGCAGTGACACTCATTGGGCTCTCATTCCTGGTTGATCCCTACCACACTTCTTGAAAAGCGGACAACTCATCAGCTGTCCTGCAGTCCTCTGGCACTTCCCCTGGGGCCGGAGAGGAATTAAAGGCTTGGTCAGAGTCTCTATAGTTTCCTTCCTCTTTGTTTAAAACTCCTTTTCCATCTCGGGATTTGTCCACTTTTAATCTTCCTAAACCTTCAAAAGCCACTCACATCATATATAAGTCTGCTCAAGAGAGGCTGAGAGCAAGGTTATTCCTTTCCTTTTTGTATTTTTCCTTCCTCATGCTGTTCCCATTCTTACAGAGATGGGGCAAAATGAGTTTTCTGAACTCTTGTTTTCAAATTCCAGTTTTGCAGATAAATACATTGCAAAGTCTTTTCAGAATAAACAAACGAGTGAATTTTTAACTGAGTACGTACAACATATGTAAGTTTTTCTTACAACTTTCAACTTGCTGCATTCTTTTGCTGTGAAATCAATTCACTCTTATCGCCTTCAAGCTTCCTACTGAGCAAAGACGTGAACCCTTCTTGATCAAATGCAAACTGTGAAGTTTCACAATTGTTCATAGTGAATTCAAATTAATGAGCTTAACCACTCTCACTTAGTTAGGGTGGCACAGTGGCGCAGCGGTTAGCACTATTGCTCCACGATACCAGGGACTGAGTTCAATTCCAGCCTTGGGTGACTGAATGTGGAGTGTGCACATTCTCACCATATCTGTGTGGATTTCCTCTGGGTTCTCTGGTTTCCACCCGCTGTCCAAAATTGTGCAAGTAAGGTGATTTGGCGATTCTAAATTATCCCGTTGTGTTCTAGGATATATATGCAGACGAGGTGGGTTAGCCAGGGTAAATGTGGGGTGACTGGGATTTGGTCTGGGTAGGATGCTCTTCGGAAGGTCAATGTGGACTTGATGGTCCAATGGGCCTCTTTATGCACTCAGAGGGAGTCTTTGATTAGTATGTCTGCATATCCATTTTCGAGGGACTAAGATTGACAAAATTAATATTTCACTAAACGATAAATAACAATTCTTAAAACTTAAAACTAATTCGGACAGAATTTTCAAATCACATTATTAATCAGTGGGAAATCAGCCATCAAATCAGTTCTTGTTAAGATACTTCAGAAGAATTATCGTGGACCGATGTCAAATCCTAACATGACAGATAACAACATTTCAATTTCATAAATATATGCAATTATAACACTAATGCTGACCATGGAACCATTGTCAATTATTATAAAAACCCTTCTGGTTCACTAATGCCCTTTGGGGATAGCAAACTGCCAGCCTTATCTGATCTGGGCCACATGTGACACCAGATCCACACTAATGTTTCTGGTTGCTGAAGGTCAGTAAGCTAACCTCCAGGATTTTACTGCTGGCGTTCGTCAAGGTCATGTATGAGGCCTAACTATCATCAGTAACTGTATAAATGATCTTCCCTCAACGATAATGTTACAGGTCAGAGTGTTCTGTAATAATTATATAATGTTCAGCAGCATTCTTAACTCCTCAGATTCTGAAATGCTCCATGACACAGTGCAGCAAGATCCAGTAACATCTGGGCCTGGGCTGACAATTGCAATTAAAATTCACACCACACAAATGCCAAGCAATTTCCAACTCCAATAAGAGATCACCTAAATAACTCTTCTTGACATTCAATGGCTTTGCTGATGCTGAATCCCCTGCGATCAACAGCCTGGGAGTTACTATTGAGCTGAAAATGAACTGAACTCACCATGTAAATACAATGGCTGCAAGAGCAGGTCAGAAGAAAAGAATACTGCAGTGAGTAACGCATCTCGTGACTCAGAAAGCCTCTCCACCATCCAGAAAGCTAACCTCAGGAGTGTGATGGAATAGTGCTCACTTGCCTGGACAAATGTGTCTCCAACAGCTCTCAACAAGCACAATGTTGGGGACACTCAAAATCTGAAATGAAAGCATAAAGTATTGGAGAAATTCAGCAAACCTTGCAGTGTCTTGGAGCAAAATACAGAGTTAACCTTTTGAATCCAATATAAGGCTTCTTCAGAAGAGTTTAAAAAGGAGTCATTTGGATCAGAAAGATGAATTCTCTTTCCTTCTTCATAGTTGCACCGGGCCTGCTGAGTTTCTCCAGCATTTTCTCTTTTACAACAAAGTAGTCAGTTTAAGTGGCACTGCATCTTCAAAAAGCAGTGAATCAGCCACTGATAGAACATAGAACATAGAACAGTACAGCACATAACAGGCCCCTCAGCCCACGATGTTGTGCCGACCATAGATCCTCATGTAAGGTAAAAGGAATATACGAACCCTCAAATTTCTGTGACCATATGCATGTCCAGCAGTCTCTTAAATATCCCCAATGTCCTCGCTTCCACAGCTGCTTCTGGCAACGCATCCCATGCTCTCACAACTCTGCATAAAGAACGCGCCTCTGACATCCCTCTATATTTTCCGCCAAACAGCTTAACACTATGACCCCTCGTGTTAACAATTTATGCCCTTGGGAAAAAGTATCTGGTTATCAACTCTATCTATGCCTCTCATTACCATGTACACCTCAATTAGGTCCCCCTTCTGTCTTCTTTTTTCCAATGAAAAAAGTCCGAGCTCAGTCAACCTCTCTTCGTAAGATAAGCCCTCCATTCCAGGCAGCATCCTGGTAAACCTCCTCTGAACCCTCTCCAAAGCATCCACATCTTTCCTATAATAGGACGACCAGAACTGGACACAGTATTCCAAGTGCGGTCTAACCAAAGTTTTATAGAGCTGCAACAAGATCTCGTGGCTCTTAAACTCAATTCCCCTGTTAATGAAAGCCAAAACACCATGTACTTTCTTAACAGCCCTGGGTCCACTTGGATGGCAATTTTAAGGGATCTATGTACCTGCACACCAAGATCCCGCTGTTCCTCCACACTGCCAACAATCCTGTCTTTAATCATGTACTCAACTTTCAAGTTCGACCTTCCAAAATGCATCACTTCGCATTTTATCCAGGTTGAACTCCATCTGCCACCTCTCCGCCCATCTCTGCATCCTGTCAATGTCACGCTACAAACTACAATAATCCTCTATACTGTCAACGACACCTCCAACCATTGCGTCGTCTGCAAACTTGCTAACCCATCCTTCAATCTCTTCATCCAAGTCATTCATAAAAATTACAAAGAGTAGAGGCCCAAGAACAGAGCCCTGTGGAACCACTCACCACTGACGTCCAGACAGAATACTTTCGTTCCACTACCACTCGCTGTCTTCTGTCGACCAGCCAATTCTGTATCCAGACAGCTAAATTTCCCTGCATTCCATTCCTCCTGACCTTCTGAACGAGCCTACGATGAGGAACGTTATCAAATGCCTTACCGAAGCCCATATACACCGCATGCACCGCTCGACCCTCATCTACTTGTCTAGTAACATCCGCAAATAACTCAATACGATTTGTGAGGCATGACCTGTTCCTCACAAAGCCGTGTTGCCTGCATTTAATCAAGCCATGCTCTTCCAGATGATCATAAATCCTATCCCTCAGAATCCCTTCTAACACCTTGCAGACTACAGACGTGAGACTTACATGTCTGTAATTGCCGGGGATTTCCCTATTTCCTTTCTTGAAGAGAGGAATTACATTTGCCTCCCTTCAGTCCTCAGGTATGACTCCGATGGACAGCGAGAATGCAAAGATCTTCGCACGTGGCGAAGCAATCACATGCTCGCTTCCCAAGGCAGCCAAGCACAAATCTGGTCTGGCCCTGGAGACTTGTCAATCTTAATGTTTGTTAAAATGTTCAGCATGTCAGCGTCCTCAATCTCTATCCGTTCTGGAATGCTTACCTGCTCCTCAATGGTTTCATTCACTACAAGGTCCTTTTCTTTCGTAAAGACAGAAGCGAAAATCTCATTTAGGGCTTCCTCAACCTCCTCAGAGTCTGTACACAAGTTCTCTATGCTATCCCTGATCGGCCCTACTCTTTCTTTGATCATTCTCATATTCTTCACATACGTGTAAAATGCCTTTGGATTCTTCCTAATCCTTCCTGCTAAGCCTTTTTCATGCTCCTTTCTGGCTCTCCTCAGACCATTTTTCAGCTCCATCCTCGCCTGCCTGTAACCCTCTAGAGCAGAGCAAGATCCTTGCTTCCTCCACCTTACGTAAGCTGCCTTCTTCCTTTTGACGAGAAGCTCCTCCACTCTCGCCATCCAAGGTTCCTTTATCTTACCCTTTCTTGCCTGTCTCAGTGGAACACATTTACGCATCACTCGCAACAACTGTTCCTTAAACAGTCTCCACATGTCTATAATGCCTTTTCCATGGAACTATTGCTCCCAGTCCATGCTTCCACTTCATGTCTGATGGGATCATAGTTTCCTTTTACCCAATTAAATATCGTCCCATTGTGCCTGAGTCGCTTCTTCTCCATAGCTATGTAGAACGTGAGGCAGTTGTCGTTACGATAATCAAAATGCTCTCCCACCGCGAGATCTGACACCTGCCCCGGCTCATTGCCGAGCGCCAAATCCAAAATGGCCTCTCCCCTCGTCGGCCTGTCAACATCCTGAGTTAGGAAACTCTCCTGAACACACATTACAATACAGCTCCTTCCAAACCATCTGCTCGAAGGAGGTTCCAATCAATATTGGGAAAGTTAAAGTCACTCATTACAACAAACCTACTACATTCACACTTATCCACAATCTGCAGCTGTATGGTTTCTTCAATCTCCCTGCTGCTATTGGGGGGCCTGTAGTAAACCCCTAATAAGGTGACTGCTCCATGGCTGCTCCTAATTTCCACGCATACTGACACAGTAGGCAGACCCTCCTCGACAATGGTAACTTCTGCAGCTGTGATACCCTCTCTGATTAGCAGTGCTACACCCCTCCTCTTCCCCCCGCCATTGTTTTTAAATGCTCTAAACCCTGGAATATACAGCAGCCATTAGTGCCCCTGAAAAACCTACGTCTCTGTTATGGCCACAACACTATAGCACCAGGTACTGATCCATGCTCTAAGTTCGTCACTTTTATTCCTGATACTCCTTGCATTAAAGCAAACACGCTTTAACCGATCCCTTGGTTATTTCCCAGGAAATTCCTTCCCACTGGCTGTGCTACCTCTTGCTATTGCCTCATCTCCATCAACTCTCACGACCAGTATATAGCTCAGGTTCCCACCCCCCTGCCATGCTAGTTTAAACCCTCCTGAACCACTCGAGCAAATTTTCCACCCAGGACATTGGACCCTTCCAGTTCAGGTGCGATCCGTCCTTCTTGTGCAGGTCCCACCTTCTCCAGAAGGCAGTCCAATTATCTGCATATCTGAAGCCATCCCTCCTACACCAGCTGCGCAACCATGTGTTAAACTGCACCCCTCCCTGCTCCTCACCTCGCTATTTCGTGGCACCGGTAGTAAACCCATGAACACTACTCTGTTCGTCCCGGTCTGCAGCTTCCACCCTAACTGCCTGAAATCTTTTTTTATATCCTCGATCCTTTTCCTGCTTGTATCATTGGTGCCAACATGTAACACGATTCCTGGCTGTTCGCCCTCACCTTTCAGAATCTTTTACAAACGATCGGACACGTCCCGGACCCTGGCACCAGGGAGGCAACATACCTTCCGGGAATCCCGATCCTGACCACAAAATCTCCTGTCAATTCTCCTAACAATCGAGCCTCCTACAACTAGCGCTTTTCTATTCTGCCCCCTTAACTTCTGGGCCACAGTGTCAGGCTCAGTGCCAGAGAACTGACTAATTTGGCTTTCCTCTGGTAGGTCATCCCCCCAGCAGTATCCAAAACGATATACTTATTGCTGAGGAGAATGTCCACTGGGGATCTATGCACTGTCTGTCTGTCTCCTTTCCTCTCCCTGACTGTAACCCATCTATCCTTATCCTGAGCCTCAGGAATGACCAACTGCCGAAAACTTCTCTCAATTAATCCCTCAGCCTCTCGAATGATCCGCAGTTCATCCAGCAGCCTTGCTATTATATATGATCACTTAATTTCCTTCCTGGCAGCCCCTCTGGTTCGCGTGACATCCGCCGCTGCTCCCGCTCCTACTGTGGAGGAAAAACACCGCTGTCCACTACCGGTAAGTAATTTTTAAAAATCTCCCTTACCTTAGCTTTCGGCTTCCTGGTTCGCCTTACCTCCGCTGCTTCTCCCACTCAAAAAGTTGGTGTTGGTGATCCCTACTGCAGAAAACTGTGATGAATCAAATGAAGGATCTCTTATCTTCAAAAGTGGATCGGTTTGGGGAGTTGCATATTTGTGACAATCAACTTAGAGTCGGAATATTAATTTCAATGGGATGCTGTAAAAAGGGGAGGAGTTGTCTCTTCTGGAGAGTGAGGTATGTGTGGCGAACTCCATTTCCTGTTATTTATTCAATGGATGTGGGTGTCACTGCCTCAGACAGTAATTACCGCCCATCCATAATTGCCCAGAGGGCACGTAAGAGTCATCAGGTTATCAAGTGCTTGGAGTCACATGTAGGTCAGGCCATGTTTGAATGAAAAATTATCTTCTCTAAGGGACGTTTGTAAAGGAGATGCATTTTGTTGTCATGACAATTGAAAAGCGTTTAATGGTCACCATTAGACTGTCAAGTTCAGATTTTGATTGAACTCAGATTTCATTGTCGATAGTGTTGTGCTGGAATAGCACAGCAGGTCGGGCAGTATCCGAGGAGCAGGAGAATCGACGTTTCAGGCATCAGCCCTTCATCAGTAATTCTGTAAATTTTTACCACCACACTCTCGACTCTCATCTTCTGCATTTGCAGTCCTCACTTTCTTCTCTCATCTCCCTGAATGCTTGGCATTGGACTGAATCCATAAGAACAGTCTCTGATACAAAGCAATCATACAATGTATGGGTCTCCCAGAACAAACTGGGGTACAATTCCGGTGGACTCCATGGAGAGTACTGCTTACACTAAGGAGATCCCCAGCCCCAGGTTTTGCTCCGAATCTGGGAGGAGGATATCCGTTGACAAGGAGAACTGCAGGAGCCTGGACATCAGGCATGAAGCTTTGCTTCATCTCATGATTTCCAAACCGGAAATTTGCAATGACCAAAACTGCATCCATTCATATTTTACTTGAGTGGCGGCTATGGTGTACAATCATTAAAATTGCGGGGGGAGTCTATATCAAGTATTAACATTCTTCTGATTGCAGTGGGTATCCAACCTGGGAAATAGTGGTTGGATTCCCTGCTGAAAACTTCCATGTTTCAGATTGTCATTACGTTCAATCCTGTATAAGTGGGGGTGTGGGGGTGGAGTGTAACTGAGAGGGGTGGCAGTTTGATGACCAAACATTTTTTCATTCACGTTGCAGAGGGCATCCATTCCTGGACACTGGAGGATTCACTGCCCTCTACCATAGTCATACAGTGTGGATGTGAAATTCTGGAAGCAATCTGAGGCTGCGGAGACTCCACACAAAGTGCAGGAGGTTTGTATTCAATGTGCGTGCTCCGTGTCTCCCATTGATCCTGGGTGGTTTTGTTTGGACGTTGTGGTCTTATGAGCAACTCCAGCCAGTCAGAGTAACCTGCAAATCAGAAGAAATTAATTGTTTAGATCAGAATAGTGCTGGAAAAGCTCAGTAGATCAGGAAGCATCTGAGGTGCAGGAAAATCAATGTTTCTGGCAAAAGTCCTTCATCAGGAATAGAGGCAGGGAGCCTCTGGAGCCTTTTGCCTCGAAGAAATTAATTACTACTCCAAAAATATTGAGTGTGTATTATGTTCCTGGGAGTTTTTTGATCCTCATGTCATTCCCTATAATTTGAAAAGTGAAAAAGTTCATCGGACAGTGATAACTGTAATGGTTCAGGTGATCCAACATACAAACATCTTTAGGCTAAAACCATCAGGCACAGAGAATATTTGATCAGTTAACTTCAAGTCTTTTTTTCTTTCTTTCTCTTGCAGTTAGTCTAGCGGCGATTGTATTCTTCTCTGGTGACAAACGTGGACTTTCGACATGCACCACTCACTATCGGGTCGCGATGGCTGTATCTGATCTACTGTTCATTATTCTTGAGGTCATACTTATTCGGTTTAAATACTATTATTATTCATGGTGTTTTCTGGACATCACTCCTGATTGTAGTGTAAACTGTGTCCTGACTGTCTTCACAGTTGATTGTTCTGTCTGGTTCACTGGTGAATTTTCTTTTGATCAATTTGTCGCCATTTGTTTTCATCAGATAAAATCTCAGTATTGCACAGAGAAAGCTACGGATTACTTCAATGAACATTTGTGGGTGAGTTATAGATATATTGAATTATTTATAACACCACTTCTTCCATTGGTTTTGATTCTCTTTCTCAAAGTTCTGACAGTCAGATACATCTTCGAGGCCATTAAGGCACGTAAGGGACTGAGAGGTCAGACAAAAACAGAAAAATGATCTAGAGATAGAGTGCAGAAAGAAATCTATGACTTTACTGTTTGCTGCTCTGGATGGTGTGTGTGTGTGTGTATATGGTTTTGCTTATTACGTGGATGATTTTTATCTCTTTGAACAAATTGCATATATGCTGTGGAACCTCAGTTGCTGCTCCAATGCAGTGATTTATGTGGTGATACAGAAAAGTTTCAGAGACCAGTTAAAGTATGCAGTGAAATATCCAGTGAGAAAAAAAATCATTTGGTGAATAAATCCAAGTAACTGAGAGCCAACATGAGCTGCAGCAGATACTGGAATGAGGAGTCTACGTGAGGATTGGTCCGAAAGGCGAAGGAGGAGCAGCAACATGATGACACTCATTTTCAAATGGGCAAGGACTGACTCCGTCTGAGGAAAAACATGAAAAAGACTGCAGGAGGAATGCCAGAGTAAAGGAGCAACCGTTACCAAGAAGCAACAGTCAGTAGAAAGCTGAACAACAAAAGCATAACCAAAAATTATGTGTGGCCCCCAAAAAAGTGATCCCTTGCAATCAGTTTACAGCAAGTGACCCGGATACACTAAAAAGACCTGGAGGAAAGTATCAGCGTTCACTGCAGGGTGAACACCAATGACAGGCTCCTGTCGACTCTTCCTCATGGAAATCTCTGGTCCACAGATCTGGATAAAAGTTAAAAAAAAAGAGAAGTTTGAACTCCATCTGGTGTTCCATTCAGCTCCCCCCGGCTTGATGCTGATATCACTCCCTTTCTTTATTTTTTTTCCAACAATCAGCTGCTGTGTTGATGTGGAATCCAAAGTCCAATCAGAGGGCTCGGGGGTAGTTGGGCTCTGAAGTTCGGGAATGGGATGTGGGAGATGAGCCGATATCCTCCGTGCTTCTCTGGAAAGGTTGTGTGGCTCTCACTGACTGCACCGAGTTCAGTGGGACCTGACTCTGGATGAAACCTGTTTGCTTGTGGCTTCATAAGGAAGCTTAAGATCAGTTCAATCCACATCACTACCAAGATGTCTGTTTCCATCGGTAAACCAGCTCCTAAAACGTTGCTTTCCTCACAGCTCATCATCGGGGAAACAGTCATTCATTCCATTGTTTCCATCTGTAACACAGCTCCTAAATCCACCCCCCTGTCTCACAGCTCATCATCGGGGAAACAGTCATTCAGTCCATTGTTTCCATCTGTAAACCAGCTCCTAAACTCATCCATCTGCCTCACAGCTCATCATCGGGAAAACTGTCATTCATTCCATTGTTTCCACCTGTAAAACAGATCCTAAACCAATTCCTCTGCCAACTCAGGTCTCCTTTCTATCGGAAAGATGTTGTGAAACTTGGAAGGGTTCAGAAAATATTTACAAAGATGTTGCCTGGGTTAGAGGATTTGAGTTATAGGGAGTGGCTGAACAGGCTGGGGCTGTAATCCCTGAAGTGCCGGAGGCTGAGGGGTGACCTTACAGATGTTTACAAAACCATGAGGGGCATGGATAGGATAAATAGACAGAGTCTTTCCCCTGGTGTGGAGTAGTCCAGAACTAGAGGGCATAGGTTTAAGGTGAGAGGGGCAAGATATAAAAGAGACCAAGGGGCAACATTTTCATACAGAGGGTAGTATGTGTATGGAATGAGCTGCCAAAGGAAGTGGTGGAGGCGAGTACAATTACAACATTTAAGAGGCATTTGGATGTGTATATGAATGGGAAGGGTTTGGAGGGATTAGGGCCAGGTGCTGGCATTTGGGACGAGATTGGTTTGGGATATCTGGTCAGCATGGACGGGTTGGACCGAACAGTCTGTTGCCATGCTGTACATCTCTATGACTCTATGATCATACACTGACTACAGTGACCTTTACAGGCATGTTGTCCTCCATATTCTCAATTTTACTTTCTCACTCATCTATTCAAAATGTTCCAAAGTCATCCATTGATTTATTTTGCTTTCTTGGACTGGTGTACATTATGTTTTGTAAAATCTCTATGAAAGTGTAAAATATTCTGCTGGAGTGTAATAGTCAAAGATATGACAGATTTCATAGAATTTAGGCATCGAGTCATACAGTCACAGAGATGTACACCACGGAAACAAACCCTTTGGTCCAACCCGCCCATGCGGACCAGATATCCTAACCTAATATCCTCCCATTTGCCAGCATTTGTCTCATATCCCTCTAAATCATTCCTGTTCACATACCCATCCAGGTGTCTTTCGAATGTTGGAATTGTTTTACCTTCAACCACTTCCTCTGGCAGCTCATTCAATACACACACCACCCTCTGTGTGAAAATGTTGCCCTGTTGGTACCTTTTAAGTTTTTCCCCTTACCTTAAACCTATGTCCTCGAGTTCTGGTCTTCCTCCACCCCAGAGAAAATACCTTGTCTATTCACCCTACCTCTGCCCCTCATGATTTTATAAACCTCCATATATCACCCCTCAGCCTCTGACATTCCAGGAAAAACAGCCCAAGCCTATTCAGCCTCTCCTTATTGCTCAAATATTTCAACCATGGCAACATCCTTGCAAGTCTTTTCCGAACCCTTTCAAGTTTCACAATACCCTTCTGATAGCAAGGAGATTAGAATTGCACGCAATATCCCCAAAATGCCCTAACCAATGTCCTGTACAGACGCAACATGACCTCCCAACTCCTGTGCTCTGACCAATAAAGGAAAACATACCAAATGTCTTCTTCACTGTCCTATTTACCTGCAACCCCACTTTCTAGGAACCGTGAACCTGCACTCCAAGGTCTCTTTGTTTTGCAACACTCCCTCGGACCTCACTATTAAGTGTATAAGCACTGCTTTGATTTGCTTTTGTAAAATGCAGCACCACGCATTTATCGAAATTAAACTGCACTCCTCAGTCTATTGGCCCACCTGATTAAGATTCCATTGTATTCTGAGGTAACCTTCTTTGCTGTCCACTACACCTCTAATTTAGGCGTCATCTGCAAACTTACTAACTGTAGCTCCAAAGTTCAGGCTTATTCCTGATGAAGGGTTTTTTCACAAAACGTCGATTCTCCAGCTCCTTGGATGCTGCCTGACCTGATGTGTTTTACAGCATCACACTCTCAACTCCTATGTTCACATCCAAATCATACAAGGCCATAATGAAATGGTAGGGGAGAATGCCAGAAACAACACTAACTCTGACAATCCCTCTACCAATGAGACTGCTTCGGACATCTGTCCTATATCTTTGACCCCTCAATTTAAAGCTATGGCCTCTTGTGCTAGCCATCACTATTCAAGGAAAAAGGCTCTCACTGTCCGCCCGATCGAATCCTCCAGATCACCTTATATATGTCTATTAAGTCACCTCTGAAGCTTCTTCTTTTGAATTAAAACTGCCTCAAGTCCCTCAGCCTGTCCCCATGAAACCCTGCTTCCATACCAGACAACATCTTGGTAAATCTCCTCTGTACCGTTTCCAAGGCTGCTGTGTGCGTCCTATAATACAGCGACCAGAACTGTATGCAATACTCCAAGTGCGGCTGCACCAGAGCTTTGTACAGCTGCAACATGACCTCATGGCTCTGAAACACAATCCCTCTACCAATAAAAGCTAACACACTGTATGCCTTCTTCACAACCATATCAACCTGGGTGGCAACTTTCAGGGATCTATGAACACGGACACAGTGATCTCTCTGCTCATCCACATTACCAAGAATCTTACCATTAGCCCAGGACTCTGCATTCCCCTTATTGCTTCCAAAGTCAATCACCTCATTCTTTTCTGCATTAAACTCCATTTGCCACTTCTCACCCCAGCTCTGCGCCTTATTTATGTCCCGTCGTAACCTGCAACATCCTTCAGCACTATGCACAACTCCACCGACCTTAGTGTCATCTGCAAATTTACTAAGCCATTCTTCTACGGCTTTTTGTAAATATTACAAACGGCACAGGCCTCAAAACGGATCCTTGTGCAACATCATTAGTAACTGAACTCCAGGATGAATATTTCCCATCAACCACCACTTTCTATCTTCTTTCAACTACCTACTTTCTGACCTAAAGTTGCTAAATCACCTTCAATCCCATTACTCCGTATCTCCTGCGATAGCCTACCGTGGGGAACCTGTTCAAATGCTTTACTGCAATCCATACACACAACATCAACCCCTTTACCCTCATTAACCTGTCGGTCCCCTTCTCAAAAAACTCAATAAGGTTTGTGAGGTCCAACCTACACTTCACAAAACCGTGTTGACTATCCCTAATTAATCTATCCCTTTATCGATGATTACAAATCGTATCTCTTATAAGGCTTTCTCACACTCTACCCACTCTACCTACTCAAGTCAGCCTTTAACAACCAGGGTTGGGTCTACTCCCCTTTTTGAACAAGGGAACAACATTTGCTATCCATTAGTCTTCAGGAACTATTCCTGTATACAATGACGACATAAAGATCAAAGACAAAGGCTCCACAATCTCCTCCCTGGCTTTCTAAAGAATCCGAGGATACATTCCATCCATCCCAGAGGACTTACCTATTCCTACGCTTTCTCGAATTGATATCACCTCCTTCTTGCGAAACTAAATCCCGCCTAGTCTCGTAGCTTGTATCTTAGTATTACCCTCGACAAAATTCTTTTTTTCCAGTGTGAGTACTGACGAAAAATATTCATTTAGCACCTGGCCCATTTAGAGTCAGAGAGTCATAGAGATGTACAGAATGGAAACCGACCCTTCGGTCCAACGTGTCCACGCCAAAAAGATATCCCAACCCAATCTAGTCACACCTGCCAGCACACGGTCCACATCCCTCCAACCTTTCCTATTCATATACCCATCCAAATGCCTCTTAAATGTTGCAATTGTACCAGACTCCACCACATCCTCTGGCAGCTCATTCCGTACACATACCACCCTCTGTGTGAAAAAGTTGCCCCTTAGTTCTCTTTTATATCTTTCCGCCTCACCTTAAACATATGCACCCTGGTTGTGGAATCCCCGATCCCTGGGAAAAGACTTTGTCTATTTATCCCCTTATAATTTTATTAACCCTTATAAGGTTACCCCTCAGCATTCGATTATCCATGGAAAATGTCCTCAGCCTGTTCAGCCTCTCTCTATAGCTCAAATCTTCCAACCCTGGCAACATCCTTGTAAATCTTTTCTGAACGCTTTCGAGTTTCGCAACATCTTTCCGATAGGAAGGAGACTAGAATTGCACGCAATATTCCAACAATGGCCAAACCAATGTCCTGTACAGCCGCAACATAACTTCTAAACTCCTGTACTCAATACTCTGACCAATAAAGGAAAGCATGCCACACGCCTTCTTCACTATTCTATCTACCTGCGACTCCACTTTCAAAGAGCTATGAACCTGCACTCCAAGGTCTCTTTGTTCAGAAACACTCCCAGGACCTTAACATTAAGTGTACACGTCCTGCTAAGATTTGCTTTCACAAAATGCAGCACCTCGCATTTATTTGAATTAATCTACATCTACCACTTCTCAGCCTATTGGCCCATCTGGTCCAGATCCTGTTGTAATCTTCGGTAACCCTCTTCGCTGTCCACAACACCTCCAGTTTTGGTGTCATCTGCAAACTTACTAACTGTATCTTTAATGCTCGCATCCAAATCATTTATGAAAATGACAAAAAGTAGAGGGCCCAGCACCGATCCTTGTGGAACTCCACTGGTCACAGGCCTCCAGTGGGAAAAACAACCTTCCATCACCACCCTCTGTCTTCTACCTTTGAGCCAGTTTTGTATCCAAATGGCTAGTTCTCCCTATATTCCATGAGATCAAACCTTGCTAATCAATCTCCCATGGGGAACTTTCTCAAACGCCTTACTGAAGTCCATATAGATCACATCTACTGCTCTGCCCTCATCAATCTTCTTTGTTACTTCTTCCAAAAACTGAATCAAGTTTATGAGACATGATTTCCCATGTACAAAGCCATGTTGACTATCCCAAATCAGTCCTTGCCTTTCCAAGTACATTTACATCCTGTCCCTCAGGATTCCCTCCACCAACTTGCCCGCCACTGAGTTCAGGCTCAACGGTCTATAGTTCCCTGGCTTGTCTTTACAGCCCTTCGTAAACAGTGGCACCACGTTTGCCAACCTGAAGTCTTCCAGCACCTCACCTGTGACTATCAATGATACAAATATCTCAGCAAGAGTCCAACAATCACTTCTCTAGCTTCCCACAGAGTTCTCGGGTACACCTGATCAGGTCCTGGGGATTTATCCACCTTAACCGTTTCAAGACATCCAGCACGTCCTCCTCTGCAATCTGGACATTTTTCAAGATGTTACCATCTATTTCCCTACAGTCTATATCACCCATGTTCTTTCCCACAGTAAATACTGATGCAAAATATTCATTTAGTATCTCCCCATTTTCTGTGGCTCCACACAGATGCCGACTTGCTGATCTTTGAGGGGTCCTATTCACTTCCGAGTTAACTTTTTGTCCTTAATATATTTGCAAAAACTCTTTGGATTCCCCTTAATTCTATTTGCCAACACTATCTAATATTGCCTTGTTGCCCTCCTGACTTCCCTGTTAAGTATACTCTTACTTTCTTTATACTCTTCTAAGGATTCACTCGATCTATCTTGTATATACCTGAGATGTGTTTCCTTCTTTTTCTTAAGCAAACCCTCAATTTCTTTAGTCATCCAACATTCCCTATACCTACCAGACTTCCCTTTCACCCTGACAGGAATGTACTTTCTCTGAATTCTTGTTATGTTATTTCTGAAGGCTTCCCATTTTCCAGCTGTTCCTTTAACTGCGAATATCTACCTCCAATCAGCTTTCGAAAGTTCTTGCCTAATTCCGTCAAAATTGGCCTCTCTCCAATTTAGAACTTCAACTTTTCGAACTGGTCTATCCTTTTCCATCACGATTTTAAAACGAATAGAATTATGGTCGCTGGTTCCAAAGTGCTCCCCCACTGGCACCTCAGTCACCTTCCCTGCCTTATTTCCCAAGAGTAGGTCAAGTTTTGCACCATCTCTAGTAGGTACATCCACATACTGAATCAAAAAATTGTCTTGTACACGCTTAAGAAATTCCTCTCCATCTAAACCTTTAACACTATGGCAGTCCCAGTCGATGTTTGAAAAGTTAAAATCCCCGACCATAGCTACCTATTATTCTTACCGACAGCTGAAATCTCCTTGCAAGTTTGTTTCTCAATTTCTCTCTGACTATTAGGCGGTCTATAATACAATCCCAATAAGGTGATCATTCATTTCTTATTTCTCAGTTCCACCTAAATAACTACCCTGGAATCCCTCAGACTCCACATACAACTTCCCACTACTGTCCTTGATTGGCTCTCATCTTACTCCAGTCATTCTTTTATTCCTGATAGACCTACAAAAAGCGTCAGGGTTTTCCTTGATCATACCTGCTAATGACTTCTCATGTCCCCTCCTGGCTCTTCTTAACACTTTCTTTTGGTCTTTCCTGGCTTGCTTCTAATTCTCAAGAGCCCTAACTGAGCCTTCACATCTCATCCTAACATAAGCCTTCTTCTTCCTTTTAACAAGAGATTTACTTTTTTTAGTAAACCATGGCTCCCTCGCTCAACCACTTCCTCTCTGCCCGACAGCTACATACTTATCAAGATTTGGAGATGCCGGTGTTGGACTGGGGTGTACAAGTTAACAATCACAGAACACCAGGTTATAGTCCAACAGGTTTAATCGGAAGCACACTAGCTTTCGGAGCGCCGCTCCTTCATCAGGTGACTGTCGAGATGAAGATGCAGCGCTCCGAAAGCTAGTGTGCTTCCCATTAAACCTTTTTGACTATAACCTGGTGTCTGTGATTTTTAACTTTATACTTATCATGGAAATGCATAAGCTCTTCCTTGAATAAGCTCCACAATTCAATTGTGCCCATCCCTGCAGTTTTCTTCACGTTTTTATGCATTCTACATCTTGTCTAATCACATCATAATTGCCTTTTCCCCAGCTATGACTCTTGCCCCGTGGTGTATACTGTTCCCTTTCCATCACTAAAGTTAACATAATCAAATTATGGTCGCTATCAGCCAAAATGCTCACCTACCATCAAATCTAACACCTGGTCAGGTTCATTGCCCAATACTTATGCCTCACGTCTTCTTGGCCTATCGATATACTGTGTCAGGAAACCATCCTCCACAAATTGGACAAAAACTGATCCATCTAAAGTACTCGACCTATAACATTTCCAGTCAATATTTGGAAACTTATACACACCTTCCCTGTTACTCTCGATCCTATCCAGAGTCATCTTTGCAATCCTTTCCTCTACAACTCTGGATCGTTCAGAGGTCTATAGAAAACTCCCTACAGGGTGACCTCTCCTTTCCTGTTTCTAATATAAGCCAATTCTACCTCAGTAGATGAGTCATCAAACATAATATGGTCTTTGACTGACAATGCTCCACTTCCCCGCTTTCACCACCTTCACTTTTCTTACTGAAACATGTATACCCCGGAGCCTGCAACAATTATTTCTGGACCTGTTCTGTCCATGCCTCCGAAATGGTCATAACATTGAAGTCCAAGTTACCAATCCATGCTACAAGTTCACGCACTATATTGCAGATACACCTGGTGTTGAAGTAGACGTACTTCACATCACCTTCCTCCCTGCCAGTACCTTATTTCTGACCTCACTCCTCTCAACCTCCTAGAAACCTTTGAACAAAGAGAAAGGCACTAAGAACACAGAATCCTATTTACCCAATCTCTTCAGCACACAATAGTCCATGACAGGGACGGCAGTTCTTGATTTAATCTTCTGAAATGATGCTGGGCTTGTAGATGAATTGGCAGGGAAGAATTGTTTTTGAGACAGTGACATTAACACGTTTACATTGAATGTAAACACAAAACAAGACAAAGACAACAAGGGTCAAACCTCGATTTTTGTTGCACCCAAATATGATGAATCTGAGAGATTAGCTGGTGTATTTGAGCTGGATCTTGAAGAGAAGATAAGGACTAATCAGTCGGAGGATTTCAAAAGTGAGGTTCTGGAGACACAGTATAGACATGACACAACAACAGAAATCGTCATATATCCAGATCTCAAACCCCAGGGCAAGATGGACCAGTCAAAGAAAGATCCTTACCATAACAAAAAAGCAGAAAATTATAGGCAGCCATACAGAAAATCTAAACGAAATATAAATTCGGAAAGGTCAAGGAAGCAGAGGAAAATTACTGGCGGGTAAGATAGACAAAAAAAAACAACAAGTTTCACCATATAACGGAAGTGGGAGTATACATAAGAGGGAAAACGGGGGGCAGAAAGGGAACTTGAGGTAGATTTGGCAAAGAGAATTAAGGAGAATCCAAAGGGTTTTTACAAATACATTAAGGACAAAAAGATAACTAGGAAGAGAGTAGTGCCCCTCAAAGATCAGCAAGGCAGCCTTTGGGTGGAGCCGCAGAAAATGGGGAAGTTAATAAATGAGTATTTTGCATCAGTATATATTGTGGAAAAGGATATGGAAGATATAGACTGGAGGGAAGTGGATGGTGACATCTTGCAAAATGTCCAGATTGCAGAGGAGGACGTGCTGGATGTCTTGAAACGGGTAAAGATGGATAAATCCGAGAACCTGATCATGTATACCCGAGAACTCTGTGGGAAGCTAAAGAATGGATTGCTGGGCCTCATGCTGCGATATTTGTATCATTGACAGTCACAGGTGAGGAACCGGAAGACTAGAGGTTGGCAACCGTGGTGCCACTGTTTAAGAAGGGCGTTAAGAAAATGCCAGGGAACTATAGACTTGTGAGCCTGACCTGAGGGCAAGTTGTTGGAGGGAATCCTGAGGGGCAGGATGTATAGGTATTTGCAAAGGCAAGGGCTGATTAGGGATAGTCGACATGGCTTTGTGCTTGGGCAATCATGTCTCACAAACTTGATTGAGTGTTTTGAGGAAGTAACAAAGAGGACTGATGAGGACAGAGCAGTAGATGGACTTCAGTAAGGCATTCGACACGGTTCCCCATGGGAGACTGATTAGCAAGGTTAGATTTCATGGAATGCAGGGAGAACTAGCCATTTGGATATAGAACTGGCTCAAAGGTAGAAGACAGAGGTCGGTGGTGGGAGGGTTGTTTTTCGGACTGGTGGCCTGTGGCCAGTGGTGTGCCACAAGGATCGGTGCTGGGTCCTCTACGTTTTGTCATTTTCATAAATGATTTGGATGCGAGCATAAGAGGTACAGTTAGTAAGTTTGCAGATGACACCAAAATTAGACGTGTAGTGGACAGCGAAGAGAGTTACCTCAGATCACAACAGGACCTTGACCAAATGGGCAAATGGGCTGAGAAGTGGCAGATGGAATTTATTTCAGATAAATGCGAGGTGCTGCATTTTGGGAAAGCAAATCTTAGCAGGACTTATATACTTAATGGTAAAGTCGTAGGGAGTGTTGCTGAACAGAGACCTTGTTGTGCAGATTCATAGCTCCTTGAAAGTGGAGTCGCAGGTAGACAGGATAGTGAAGTATGTGTTTGGTATGCTTTCTTTTATTGGTCAGAGTATTGAGTACAGGAGTTGGGATGTCATGTTGCGGCTGTACAGGACATTGATTAGGCCACTGTTGGAATATTGCGTGAAATGCTGGTCTCCTTCCTATCGGAAAGATGTTGTGAAACTTGAAAGGTTTCAGAAAAGATTTACAAAGATGTTGCCGGAGTTGAAGGATTTGAGCTACAGGGAGAGGCTGAACAGGCTGGGGCTGTTTTCCCTGGAGCGTCAGACGCTGAGTGGTGGTCTTAAAGAGGTTTACAAAATTATGAGGGACATTGATCGGATAAATAGGGAAAGTATTTTCCCTGGGGTCGGGGAGTCCAGAACGAGAGGGCATAGGTGTAGGGTGAAAGGGGAAAGATATAAAAGAGACCTAAGGGGCAACGTTTTCACACAGAGCGTGGTATGGTTATGGAATGAGCTGCCAGAGGAAGTGATGGAGTCTGGTACATTTGCAATATTTAAGAGGCATTTGAATGGATATATGAATAGGTGGGGCTCGATTGGGTTGGAATATCTGGTCGGCATGGACGGGTTGCACCGACTGGTCTGTTTCCATGGTGTACATCTCTATGACTCTATAACTTTATAACGTTAGAAAATTATACAGCTGTCAAAGAATCACACATGATGACTGGTATAAGCCAATGTACATTCGTACACTGACACCCATGCACAAACGTTGGTTAATCAATGCCTTAGTTATTACTTTATTATTCCAATACTTTGAAACATGTGACTGTTTGTGATTTATTTCCTATTGTGGCCGGACGGCCCACTCAATGTAATGAATTTATGATGGAAAATAATGAGCTTATGGAATTACAAAAGCTGGACAATGATTAAAGCATGCCGGGAAATGGGAACCAGTCTTGAACCGAGTGACTGCGCTGATCAACATGCTGCAGAATGCAGACAGGCTGCATCTACCAACAGGAGAAAGTGAGGACGGTAGATGCCGGAGGGTCAGAGTCAAAATGTGTAGCACTGAAAGCACAGCAGTTCAGGCAATACCCGAGGAGCAGGAGAATAAGCCCTTCATCATACTTTGCACTTGCTGACACTGCAGCTACTCGCAGACAGTCTGCCAACAACCTGGTAGCTGCAGATCCTACAGTATCCGCACGGATTAGGGTTTGAATGTGACAATAGAATGTCATCCCCAGGACAATCAGAAACATCAAGGTGTGCACCAGACATGGAAGCACATCACCGCACATTAGAGGAGGTGCAGACACAGGGAGAATGTACAACCTTCACACAGATGTCACCCGAGGCTGGAATTGAACCCAGTTCCTTAGCGCTGTGAGGCAACAGTGCTAATCACTGAGCCACCTTGCCACCGTGTCGACCAGCAATCGAAGGTGAGGTCGGAGGCTATCCTGCAGAATTTCTTTGGGATACTGGAAGTTCCTGCAAAACTCTGAATGCCTCTTGGTTTACTAATTTACCTTGGCAAGCCACAGGGGCTATTGTTTCAAGTGGGTTTACTGACCACGTAATCGAGGGGTATGTGACAGAACTGATAGACTTTAAACTGGGTGACATTACATGCCAGCACTCTACTATTCCAGTCAAATTTCCCCCAGGCACAGACCACATTCTTGGGATCGATTATATGACTGTGCAATCTTCATTTCGACCCAGTAAATGCTTGCATTTGGCAATTATCGCCAGTTCTGCATGCCCCATCCATCATCTGAATGGGTCATTATGCTAATTGGGTCATCACGATAGGGAATGCACGGTGGCACAGTGGTTAGTACTGCTGCCTTATGGTGCCACGGTCCTGGTTTCGATTCCAGCCTCAACCCACTGTCTGTGTGGAGTTTGCGCAATCTCCCTGTGTCTGTGTGGGTGTCCTTCCACAATCCAAAGATGTGCAAGTTGCATGAATTGGCGGTTCTAAATCACCCATAGTGTCAGGGATATGTAAATTAGGTACATTAGCCAGTATTCCCTCAAGATATAACACCACAAGACGTCTAGTACGGACTAAACACACGAGCTCAGACTCCCAGACAGTCATTCCATTGCTCACCAGTGGAGGGAAAGATTAGATACAAACATGGGAACCGAGACGATTCAACATGGCCACGCCCATGGATACAGAGCGTTTAGAACCTCTGTTGGCTGCCTACTTAGCAAGCCCACTCAGTCACTAATCCTGGAGATGTAACAGATCCTGGCAGCCACCAAAGACAGAGTCCTACTGTTTCAGATTGTCCAAGCTCACACGGAACTCACCTGTCTTCCAACTCATCTTCTTGTGTACACAGATAGTATTAACCAGGTTACTGTTCTTTGGTATCCCTCATTTCTTTCATTTATATGTAAACCACTGGCCTCTTGACACCGTTCACATTGGTACTTAACGTTAAATTGATGATCATACTTAACGGTCCCTTCAGCAGACTGTCTTCATCGTCACTTGTCTTTGAAAACACATCATGGTCGGGTCATTGAAAGTCCTTACCCCCACCACTGGAAAATAAAGTTAGAGCAGACCTGCCTCTGAAAACCAGCTGAACCGTCCACCTGTGGTCCACATTAGAAGTTTTCGGGTTGTTATTGATTTTAAAAAAAAAAATTGGGAGAGGGTGAGTATGCAGACGATAGAGTACTGTGTCGAAACTCGTCAGCTACAAAACAATGATTACAACAGAATCAACCTTAATCTCTCCTGTGATAGCCATAACTGCACGAAATACAATCATGATGTACCTCATCAGGATCATTATCATAATTGGGAACCAGGTGCAGGAGACATCAACCAAACCTGGGGATACGTCCCCAGGCTATTTATGGTTTGGTCCACTGGATGTCTCCAGGATATTTATGGTTTCGCTCACTGGATGTCCCCAGGCTATTTATGGTTTGGTCCACTGGATGTCTCCAGGATATTTATGGTTTGGCTCACTGGATGTCCCCTGGATATTTATGGTTTGGTCCAGTTGATGTTCCCAGGATATTTATGGTTTGGCTCACTGGATGTCCCAGGAAATTTATGGTTGACCCACTGGATGTCTCCAGGATATTTATGGTTGCCCCACTGGGTGTCCCCAGGATATGTAGGGTTTGGCCCAATGGATTTTCCCTGGATATTTATGGTTTGGCCCACTGGATGTCCTCTGGATATTTATGGTTTGGCCCATTGGATGCCTGCGAATGTGAGGATGGTGCATTATGGGTACACCCAAATAGGAGTATAATGTTTGGATGCACCAATCATCGGTAGTATATAAAAACACAAATAGTAGCTCAGATGATTGTTACCTGAGCGTAGGAATAACGTGTGATGGACTATTGCTGTTGTGGGTATGTTGGCTGAGCTGGGAAGTTGTTTTGCAAACGTTTAAAATTACAATAAACTACTGGAATCAGCAACCAGAAGCAGTAGGAATGGAACCAAATAAACTCCACAAGGCACAGTACAGCAGCGCTTCACAGGAGGCTCCAAACCACAGTGGATTTCACCTAGACATGGGACGAAGCATCTACACACCAACTTCCCTGCTCTACCAACATACCCACAACTATAACAACCAACAGCCGAGATACAAACCTTCATGGAAACCCTGAACTAGTGGGGATTGTCAAGCAATGGGTGCCCTGAGATAGAACAACAGAACCAGGTCCTGTGCAGCATATCCGGACAATGGATGAGTCAACAGTTGAGGGAAATGTTGTGGTTCTGTTCGCCGAGCTGGAAATCTTTGTTGCAAACGTTTCGTCCCCTGTCTAGGTGACATCCTCAGTGCTTGGGAGCCTCCTGTGAAGCGCTTCTGTGGTGTTTCGTCCGGCATTTATAGTGGCCTGTCCCTGCCGCTTCCGGTTGTCAGTTTCAGCTGTCCGCTGTAGTGGCCGGTATATTGGGTCCAGGTCGATGTGTTTGTTGATGGAGTTTGTGGATGAGTGCCATGCTTCTAGGAATTCCCTGGCTGTTTTTTGTTTGACTTGCCCTATAATGGTAGTGTTGTCCCAGTCGAATTCATGTTGCTTGTCCTCTGCGCGTGTAGCTACTAAGGATAGCTGGTCGTGGGGTTTCGTGGCTAGTTGATGTTCATGGATGCGGATCGTTAGTTGTCTTCCTGTTTGTCCTATATAGTGTTTTGTGCAGTTCTTGCATGGGATTTTGTACACTACATTAGTTTTGCTCATGCTGGGTATCGGATCCTTCGTTCTGGTGAGTTGTTGTCTGAGGGTGGCTGTTGGTTTGTGTGCTGTTATAAGTCCTAGTGGTCGCAGTAGTCTGGCTGTCAGTAGTCTGGCAATTTCATCAACAGATGCCTAACAGAAAGACAATGGAACGAGGACATGCCGCAACCCAAAGGACTAGCCACGCTACCATACATCAGGAGCATTTCAGAAATGACAGTATCGCCTATTTAGGGGAACTGTTTATGGAAGGGATCCTGATATCTTTTGAACAGCTGCATCAAAAATTTGGATTACCTAATGATGATCTCTTTCGATAATTCCAAATTCAAGATTACATACAGCAGAAGACTACACTATTAGATAGTCCTTCTAAATCAGAACAGAGAACGTAGAGTGTTATGACCAGTAGGGGTGCCTTCAGTCAGTACTCTTTATCATTTATTACATGATGAAGTATCGGAAGATATGGACAATCTGGTTAAAACATGGGATCAGGATTTGGGGCTGGAAATCTCCATAGAAATGTGGAATGACATTTGGGACACTGCCAGAAAAATCTCCATCTGCAACAGAATCCAGGTGATTCAGTTGAAGATACTTCACAGGGCCCATATAGCACCAGACCAATTGGCAAATTTTAAGGCAGGAACATCTTCAGTGTGACCCAAATGTAAAACAGAGGTGGGCATTCTTGTACACTGCTTATGGACTTGTCATAAGATCCGTAAATATTGGACTAAAGTAGCAAATGCACTGATAGAAATCTTGTGAACGGAAATTAGAGTGGATCCAGTATCTCTCCTTTTGGGCTTTTCGAGCTTGCCTTCCCTGGGTGTGCACAGGAAGATATTATTTTCCATTTTCTCTTCCAGTGCAAGGAAAATTACTTTAGTAAACTGGGTGGCTGAGGGCTCTCCTGGACTCTCGAATTGGCATAGAATGATCATGGAATATATTCCCCTTGACTTCCTTACAAACATGGTGCACCAAAAAACCGAATTATTCTCTAATATATGGCAGCTCTTCTTGAATTACGCAGATACAAATATTTCGGCATTTCCACCAAGGGCTTTTATCTAATCGCGACAATGACCCTGGCTGGGCCAGAGCCCCTTGGGGGAGGAATCTGCATGAATACGGGTTTTGTTACGAGCTGATGTTAACACATTCCTAGCATATACTTTACTACTCAATTTCTGTGTTATCCATCATTTTTTTCTTTTAATGTATAATGTAAGAAATTTAATCATGCACTCTGGTTAGTTGTAGATTAGATTAGTAGTTATTTGAGTTTTGTCTTTTTTTTCTTGTCAGTATCTCTCCTTTTGTTTGATAGATTTTGGCTATTATTTATTTAAGATTTAATTGTATATCAATGTTTATATTTGGGTTTTCTTTTATTTATAAACTTGTAAAACCATGTTATGTTTTCAATAAAAATAACTATTAAAGAAAAGACTATTGCCAGGTATGGAGAAAAGGTCTTATGAGGAAAGGCTGAGGTACTTGAGGCAGGTTTTGTTAGACAGACGATGGTTGAGAGGTGACTTCATAGAGACGTGCAAGATGATCAGAAGATTAGTTAGGATGGACAGTGACAGCCTTTTTCCTTAGATGGTGATGGGTAGGATGAGGGAACATAGCTTTAAGTTGAAGTGTGATAGACACAGTACAGGTATCAGAGATAGTTTCTTTACTCAGAGAGTAATAAGAGCGTGGGACACACTGACTGCAACTGTAGTAGACTCGCCAAAATTAAGAGCATTTAAATGGTCAGTGGATAAACATATGGATGATAACTAAATAGTGTAGATTTGGATGGGCTTCAGACTGGTTTCACAGATCAGCACAACATCAAGGGTTGAAAGGCCTGTACTATGCTTTAATGTTCAATGTTTTATGTCTGTGAGATTTCCTCCATTTGTAATTCATAGATTTTATGCTCTGTTATTTCGCTTGCAGTTAATTTACTCGCAATTGTGATCGTGTTCCAAGGAAACTGCGGCATCCCAACCTGCACCAGTCGCTATCTTGTGGCCATGGCGACTGCAGATCTATTCGTTATAATCATTGAAGTCATACTATGGCAGATTAAATATTATTATTTCCCATTGTCTTTCATGCTGACAATATTTTGATTCTTTCAGCCACAAACCGCTCGGTCTGGTTCACAGTCATATTCTTCTTTGATTGATTTGTTGCCATCTGTTTTCAGAACCTGAAAACGAAATATTGCACTCAGAAAAATGCAGCTCTTGTCCTCTCAATAACCTGTATTCTGCTCTGTTTTACAAATATCCCCTTCTGCTTTATATATGACCCGATAGGTCATTGCCAAACTTTCATGGTTCTGCTATTAAAAGGAAAATTATTTTACTGAGCCTGGATGGATTGGGTTTTACTGTTTTGATTTTAACGCCATTACTTCCGTATGGTTTAATTCTGTTACTCAATGCTCTGAGAGTGAGACACATTTTAGTGACCAGTCAGATCTGTCAGGGACTGAAGAGTCAGTGAAAAAGTGAGAATTCAAGTGACCCAGAGGTGGAGAGCAGAAGAAAGTCTGTGATTTTACTTTTGACCATATCTGGCACCTTCATAATTCTGTGGTCAATTCATGTTACAGAATTCTTTTATTATAATATTTGAGGAATGTATCTGAGAAATTACAATAGTTCAGAACTTATATTTGCAATGGCTGGCGTTTCACTGGAAAATTTAAATTGCTGCACAAGCACATTTGTTTATGGGGTGTAGGTTTGCTGGCTGAACTGTAGGTTTGATACCCAGACGTTTCATTACCTGGCTAGGTAACATCATCAGTGGCGACCTCCAAGTGAAGCGAAGCTGGTGTCTCCTGCTTTTTATTTATATCTTTCTCCTGGATGGGGTTCCTGGGGTTTTGTGGCGATGTCATTTCCGGTTCATTTTCTGAGGGGTTGATAGATGGCATCTAGATCTATATGTTTGGTTATGGCGCTGTGGTTGGAGTGCCAGGCCTCTAGGAATCCTCTGGCTTGTCTTTGCTTAGCCTGACCCAGGATACATGTGTTGTCCCAGTCGAAATGGTGGTTGTTTTCATCCGTGTGTAGGGCTACGAAGGAGAGAGAGTCGTGTGTGGTGGCTCGTTGGAATAGTGTTCTGACACAGCTTTGTTCGCGTGTGTTGGGATGGTTGCTGGTGTAGTTAAGTATTTGGCCACTGTTTGTCGGTTTTCTGTATACGCAGGTTTGTAGTTCTTCGTTGTCCTTTCTATCGACTGTGATGTCGAACGAGCCACCACACACTGCAGCACAGATGTACTTCGGAAAACAGAGGAGAACCATCTATACAACGTATTCAAGAAGAACGGATACCCAAAAAATACAGTGCACAGATTCCTCAAGAACAAACCACGACAAGCAGACCAAACACAGCCAGAAACCCTAACCACCTTACCATACATCAAAGAAGTTTCAGAAATGACAGCCAGACTACTAAGACCCCTCGGAATCCTACTAGCACACAAACCTACCAACACTCTCAAACAAAATCTAACAAACTTAAAAGACCCAGTACAACCCATGGACAAAACCAACGTCATCTACAAAATTCCATGCAAGGACTGCCACAATCACTGCGTAGGATAAACAGGAAGAAAGTTAGTCACCAGGATACATGAACACCAGCTAGCCACAAAAAGACACGACTCTCTCTCCCTCGTAGCCCTACACACAGTTGCAAAAAAACACCGTTTCGACTGGGGCAACACATCTATTGGGTCAGGCTAAGTAAAGACAAGCCAGATAATTCCTAAAAGCCTGGCACTCCAACCACAAAGCCATAAACAAACACAAAGATCTAGATGACATCTATCAACGCCTCAGAAAACGAACAGGAAATGACATCACCACAAAACCCCAGGAACGCCATCCAGGAGAAAGATATAAATAGAAAGCAGGAGACAACAGCTTCGCTTCACTTGGAGGTCGCCACTGATGATGTTACCTAGTCAAGTAATGAAACGTCTGGATATCGAACCTACAGCTCAGCGAGCAAACCGACACCCTAAACCTCAACCTGAGTACAAACCTTCACAAACCATGCACATTTGTTTATATGGCAATTCAACTGAAGTTCAGAGAGCAACTCAGGGAGATGATGAAACATCCTCTCACATTAATTATTCAATTAGTACTTAAACAAAAGATCTGACAGTAGTCTCGAGGCATGTCCCTTAGTTTTATATGTATGAATGTTAAACTGATCGCCAAAATAAAACATAACACAGTATGCTGGTTGTGGAGTAGCCCGCATTCAGGCTCTTGTACCCGGACCTCATCCACACTGTCTTCTTTTCTTTGTTTTTCCTTTTCTCCTTCTTTTCTTGCCTTGTACTTACCTTTTCGGATGAGCTTGGTCATGGTGCCAACAGTAACAAGTTGTAGGCGAAAGCCAGTGAGCATGGAGGAGGCACCTGGCAAAGTGGCGAGCATGGGACCAGGCTGTTACATCAGTGGAGGCGCCATCGGCGAGATAGGCCCAGCAGTGAAAGATGTCACTTGAGTAGTGGGAACTTCGAGGCTGGTGGCAGCAAGAAAGTTAAGGAGTCTCTTTAAGCTATACCTTAAATTGTTTAAATGATGCCAGAAAATGTGTATTATGTGTAAAATAAAAAAATGACAATCAAATCAAATCAATCATTCAAAATCCCAATAGATACAAGACAAAGAGCTTTATGTGATCGAGTGGGATGTGTGGAAACATAGATAGTAGACATGAGCGTAGGACATTGGTTCATCAATTCTGCTTCACAATTAACTTGATCATAGCTGATCCTCTATCCAATATACCTGTTCTCCCCCAATTCCTCATGAGGCTTTTTTTATCTCTAGAAATCTGCCCATTTATTTTATCAAAATATGCATGATTTGTCTTCCATAGACTTCTGTGGTAGAGAATTTCATGTGATCATCACCGCCCACCCCCAAAAACTGGAAAGATATGCTCCAATCTCAGTCCGAAATGGCCCATCCCATATCCTGAGATTGTACCTGCTTTTCCCCGTGCTCCCCCATTAAAGGGAAGTACTAACAAAGCATCCGGCTTGCCCATTCATCAGAAGGTCAGACATTTCAATTAGATCATGTCTCATTCCTCCAAATTTCTGTGACAGCACCTGGAATCAATCCAGTATCATCTTTGGATAATACAAGGGAGATGGGATATTCCAGGAAACTACAGACAGCCGAGTCTCACATTTGTGGTTGGATAGTCGTAGAAGAGAATTGTTAAGTGTGGATTTACACACATTTTGGAAGGCTGGTCCTAATTGAAGACGGTCAGCATGGCTTTGAGTGAGACAGGACATGTTTTATTAACTTGATCGAAGTTTTCAAGGAAGTGACAATGATGACCGACAAAAATCGAGCAGTTGGTGTTGTCTACGTGGATTTTAGTCGGACGTTTGACAACATTCCTCATGATTAGTTCATCCAGAGGAAAAAAAAATACCTGGCATTCATGGTGGCTTAGCCGTATGGCTTCAGAATTGGTTTGCCTGTAGAAGATAAAGGGCAGTGGAGGAAGAGTGTTTTTCAGGCTGGACGCCTACTGTTTGTGCTAAGGTATGTATATATTGGGAGTGTTGCAAATATTTTCGGTATAGCATCATTAATTCGGTTTGGATAGGAGACGTTATCCAGTATTCTGCTTTCTGTTCTTAGAATTTAATTCCATAATTTTATAAAGATATTTTATTTGTTTAAAACACCGCAAACAACCCTGCTAATTGACTCCGGGAATATCCACTATACACATAGCTAAACAAATAGCAAATTTACGGTCTGGACTACCTGCTTAAAAATGTTTTGATGTGTCTGGCCTAATCCTCAACAGATTGAGGCTCTTTGTGTGCGTTAAACAACACGCGGTAGGTGTTTGTGTCTTTCATTTTGGTTGTTAATTTGGTTAGTTGAAACAACACTCAGATAGCAAAGGTTCTTTCAGGCAGCAAGAAGTTTCTGGAGGTGGAAATAGTGACCTTGGGTTTTTTTTTCAAAAGGCAAATACGAGCAAGCTGCAGGAATTAATAGACAAGCTGGCGTTGTATTTACCTCCTATTGTGAGGAAAGATGAGATGATTACAGCAGTGGCTCAGCACTTACTTTTGTTCGAAACACCATCCGGATCTGTCGAGATGGCAAGAACTCAGTTGCAAATGAAGCAGCTTGAGTTAGACGTGAAAGACAAGGAAAGGGCAGCAGAAATGAAACCGTTTTAGTTCCGATTAAAATCAGGAAGAAAACAAACGAAGGGTTTTAGCAGAAGTGAAAGAAAGAGAACGAAGGGCTTCAGCATGAGAGAGAAAAAGAGAGAGTGTTTGAACTTGAGAAATTGACTATTAAAATGAAGGTTTGCTTAAAAGGCTGGACTGGACTGCACATGGAGGTAGTTGAATTTTGCCAGACCTGTCATACATGTCAGGTAATTGGGAAAACACATGCAGTAATAAAATTTGCACATTCAATACCTATTCCAGCATTTGAGAAGCATTTTACAAGAGTTTAATTGATTGCGTAGGTCCCCTATCCCGATCAAGAAGTGGGAATCAGTATTCGTCAAAAATAACAGATGTTCAGCTAAATTATCAGAGGCCATTCCATTATGCAATATCACAGCTAAAAGGATTGTAGAGGAACTACTGAATTTGTTTTACTAGATATGGACTACCAATGGCGATATAGTCAGATCAAGGGTCAAATTCACACCGAAGTTATTCAAGGAAGTTATGGACAGCTTAGGCATGAAACAATTCAAATCTACTGAGTACCACCCATAATCACAGAGAGCGCTAGAAAGATGACATCAAACATGAAAGACCATGTTGAGGGCTTACAGTCAAGACTATCCAGATGGTTAGGATAAGGGAATTCCATTTGAGCTTTATGTGATCAGAGACTCACCAAATGAATGGGCCAAATTCAATCCATTTGAATTGGTGTTTGGCCATGAAGTGAGAGGACCATTAAATTAATTTAGGAGAAATTAGGAAGTCAGAATTCAGAGATCACACATTTAGCTTATGTGTCAAATTTTAGAGAACAATTTAATAGAGAATAGGGAGTTGGCTAGACAACACTTAAAATTATCACAGCATGCAATGAAACAGGAAAAATACATGAAATCAAAAATACACAATTTTACAATTGGGGATAAGGTATTAGTATTGCTTCCAGTAATAGGTTGGCCTTTAAAAGCAAGGTTTAGAGGACCTTATCAAGTCAAAAGGAAATTGAGTGAGGTGAACTACTTGATACGGGGTCCAGACAGGAAGGAATCACACATAGTGTGTCATGTGAATATGCTTAAAAGATATTTTGATAAGGAAGGGAAGCAAGAGGAGAAGGTGTTTGTGATAACAGCACAGAAGGAAGAACCAAGCTCAGACGATTCTGAACTGGACATTCCTCAAATTAAATTGGACAATGGGGAAGTTGTCAAAAATTGGGATAAATTATTGAGTTTCATTCCTGAGAAAAATCACAATCACCTAAAAGAGTTATTTCTATCACATGGGGAGATATGCGGAAATAAACTGGGAATTACTAGCCTAATTGTGCATGATATAGTGATAGGAAATGCTGTTCAAATTAATCAAATCATTATAGGCATAACCCCCTAAATTTGGCACAGGTTCAGAAAGAGATAGAGTGCAGAATCCAAGATTACATTATCAAAGTGAGGTGCAGTGACTGAAGCTCACTCATAGTCATGGTGCCAAAGCCATATGGTACCCAACGGTTATGTGTGGGCGATCGCAAAGTCAATCCCATTAAAAGACAGATGCATATCGAATTCTATGATTGGAGGACTGTATCGAAAAGGTAGGAGAAGCAATTTATGTTTCTAAGTTGAACTTGCTCAGAGGCTACTGGAAAAGACTTCCGCCTTTTGTCATGCCAAATGGGCTGTAGCAGTTTAAAGTCATGTCATTTGATATAAGAAAAGCTCTGACCACATTTCAGAGACTAACTAATAAGGTCTTTACCGGATTAACCAACTGTGTTGTGTAAATTGATGGCCTGGTGACTTTTAGTCATCTACAACGTTTATCGGACTTGGTCAATCGACTTCGGAAGGCAGGCTTGGCGGTAAACCTAGCTAAAGTGAATTTTCCAAAACCTAAGTCACCTTCCTGAGCCATGTTATTGGATATAGACAAATGGCCCCACGTGATGCAAAAATGAAAGTAATTGGGGAATTTTACACATCGTTGACAAAAGGAACAGTACTACTGTTCTTGGGATTGAATGGATTTTACAGTAAGTTTGTGCCAAAGTTTAGCAGTGTGGCTGCTCCACTCACTGAATTGTTAACAAAGGGCAAGAGTTTCAGTGGACAGCAGACTCAAAAGGCATTGGACAGCCTGAAACTTGTGTTAACCACTGCCCTAGTATGAGCCACACCGGATTACATGAAGCCTTTCAAGGTGGCTATTAAATGCCAGTGATGTGGAATTCATGGGGAGCTGATAAATTGAATTCATAATTGGCTTGATACTAGGAAGCAGAGAGTAATAGTGAAATGATGCTTGTCGAACTGGAGGTCTCTCACTAGTGGTGTACCTCAGGGGTCACTGTTGGGCCGATGGCTGTTTGTTATTTACATCAACAATTTAGATGAGAATGTAGAAGGTATGATTAGTAAGTTTGCAGATGCCATTAATTTAGGCGGTTCCGTGGACAATGAGGAAGATTATCAAAAATTGCAGCAGATCTGCAGCATTTGAGTGCGAGCAGCAGCTGAGTTTAAACGAACCCTGAAGGCTACAGCTAAGGTAAGACAGTTTGTTTTAAAATTACTCACCGGTGGCGGTGTTTTTTTTCTCTTCACAGAAAGAGCGGGAGTCGCCAGGGGACAGTGACGACGACCAGAGGGGCAGTCGGAAGCTGGTGTAGCGCAAGCTTACCTGGGTAGGCGAGGAACCCGAGGCACTCCAGAGGTAGTGCCTCCCACCCGCCCTCCTCCTCTCACCTAATAATAAGACCTGTTGTGTTAAGTAGGTAAGTGCTGCATTTTGCTTGTTCTATTCTTTAGACCGAGTTTTTTTTAAAGGTTACTTTTAGAGAGATGGCAGTGAAGGCAGTGCAATGTTCCTCTTGCAACATGTTTGAGGTGAGGGATGCCATGGCCGTCCCTGCTGATTACACTTGCAGGAAGTGCACCCATCTCCAGCTCCTCCAAGACCGTGTTAGGGAGCTGGAGTTGGATGAACTTAGGATCATTCGGGAGGCAGAGGGGGTCATACATCGGAGCTTTAGGGAAGTAGTAACTCCAAAGATTGCAGACAGATGGGTGACAGTGAGGGGGACTGGGAGGAAGCAGCCAGTGCAGGGACCCCCTGCGGCCGTTCCCCTCAAGAACAAGTATACTGTTTTGGATACTTGTGGGGGGGATGACTTACCATGGGTAAGCAATGGGGTTCAGGCCTCTGGCACGGAGCCTGTCCCCGTTGCTCAGAAAGGAAGGGTGGAGAAAAGCAGAGCAATAGTTATTGGGGACTCGATAGTTCGGGGCACAGATAGGCGGTTCTGTGGGGCCGAGAGAGACTCACGTTTGGTATGTTGCCTCCCAGGTGCAAGGGTACGTGACGTCTCTGATCGTGTTTTCCGGGTCCTTAAGGGGGAGGGGGATCAGCCCGAAGTCTTGGTCCACATTGTCACCAACGACATAGGTAGGAGGAAGGCTGAGGATGTTAGGCAGGCTTTCAGGGAGCTAGGCTAGAAGCTCAGAGTTAGAACGAACAGAGTTGTTGTCTCTGGTTTGTTACCCGTGCCACGTGATAAAGAGTCGAGGAATAGGGAGAGAGAACAGTTAAATGCGTGGCTACAGGGATGGTGCAGGAGGGAGGGATTTCGGTATCTGGATAACTGGGGTTCTTTCTGGGGAAGGTGGAACCTCTATAAACAGGATGGTCTACACCTGAACCTGAGGGGCACCAGTATCCTTGGGGGTGGGGGTGTGGGGGGGGGGGAGGTTTGCTAGTGTTCTTGGGGGGGATTTAAACTAACTCTGCAGGGGCATGGGAATCTAGACTGTAGCTTTAGGGTGCAGGACCTGGAGTGTAGGGAGGTTTGGAACATGGCATCAATCTCAAAGGAGGGTGCCTGTAAACAGGAAAGTGGCTTGAAGTGTGTATACTTCAATGCAAGAAGTATATGAAATAAGGTAGGTGAAATTGCAGCGTTGGTTGGCACCTGGGATTTCGATATTGTGGCTATTACAGAGACATGGGTAGAACAGGGACAGGATTGGCTGTTGCAGGTTCCAGGGTTTAAATGTTTTAGTCGGGTCAGAGGTGGGGATAAAAGAGAGGGAGGTGTGGCATTGCGGTGGAAAGGACGATGGATGACGACTCGACATCTGAGGTAGTTTGGGCTGAGGTTAGGAATAGGAAAGGTGAGGTCACCCTACAGGCCTCCTAATAGTCCTAGAGACGTAGAAGAAAGGATTGCGAGGATGATTCAGGAGAAGAGTTAAAGTAATAGGGTGGTTGTTATGGGGGACTTTAACTTTCCAGATATTGACTGGGAGAGCTATAGCTCGAGTTCGTTAGATAGCCCGGTGTTTGTCCAATGTGTGCAGGAGGGTTTCTGACACAATATATAGACAGGCCAACAAGAGGTGAGGCCATACTGGATTTGGTTCTGGGTAACGAACCAGGCCAGGTGTTAGAATTGGAGGTAGGTGAGCACTTTGGGGACAGTGACCACAATTCGGTGACTTTTACTCTAGTGATGGAGAGGGATAAGTGTGCACTACAGGGCAAGAGTTATAGCTGGGAGCAGGGAAATTATGATGCGGTGAGGCACGCCGTCGGATGCGTGGCTTGGAAAAGTAGGCTTCAAGGCATGGGCACAATTGATATGTGGAGCTTGTTCAAGGAGCAACTATTGAGTGTCATTGATAAGTATGTACCTGTCAGGCAGGGTGGAATGGGTCGTGTGAGGGAGCCGTGGTTTAATAAGGAATTGGAATCCCTTGTTAAATGGAAGAGGGCGGCCTATGTAAAGATGAGGCGTGAAGGTTCAACTGGGGCGATTGAGAGTAATAAGGTAGCCAGGAAGGATCTGAAGAGAGAACTAAGAGCAGCAAGGAGGGGGACATGAAAAGTCCTTAGTTGGTAGGATTCGGGAAAACCCAAACGCTTCCTATAGGTATGTCAGGAATAAAAGAATGACGAGGGTAGGAATCGGTCCAGTCAAGGATAGTAGTGGGAAGTTGCGTGTGGAGGCTGAAGAGATTGGGGAGACACTGAATGAATACTTTTCGTCAGTATTCACTCAGGAACAGGACATTGTTGCCGATGTGAATATTGAGTCACAATTAATTAGAATGGACGGCTTTGAGGTATGTAGGGTAGAGGTGTTGGAAATTCTGGAAAGGGTGAAAATAGACAAGTCCCCTGGGCCTGATAGCATTTATCCTAGGATTCTCTGGGAAGCAAGGGAGGAGATTGCAGAACCATTGGCCTTGATGGTTATGTCCTCGTTGTCTACAGGTGCCAAGGAGTATGGAATTCCAACGAAATTTCTAGTCCTGCTATTACCCCTTGAAAGATCTTAGAAATAAAATGGGAACCTTGGTCTGAATCTATAGTTTCCACTATTCCATATGGTGGGATGATATGTTCAAGGATTGTTTTCACTACTCCTTTTGAGGTAGCTGAAGACATTGGGAAAGCTTCCACTCACCCGGTTAAATGGTCTACTATGACTAATACGTACTTTTGTTTCCCTACCAGGGGTAATTCTGTATAGTCGGCCTGTATGTTCTGAAGATGTCTTTCCCTGGGATTCCTTCCAACTTTTTTGCCCTCCTCTTGTTACCTTTTCATTAATCTTTTGGCAAATCGGGCATCCTGAGCATACCTGCTTGGCTAATGTGCATATCCCTTTCCATCCGTACTTCCTTAACACTGTGTCACACATAGTTTGAGACCCCCAATGACTGCCTTGGTGCAGGGTATTTAGAATGTTTCTCATGACTGGTTTACTCAACATTTCCCTCCCATCCGGGAGTATCTATCTTCCTTCACTTGTCTTAGTGGCTCCTATCTCCTGGAATTCTTTTTCCTCTTCCTTCGTATACACGAGCTTCACGGAAGGAGACTCCACTAGGGGTGTGAGAACCCGTATTTTTGTTACTGTAAGGTTCATAGCTGCCTCTTTGGATGCTTCGTCTGCGAGTCTATTTCCTCTTGCTTCTAGAGTGTTCCCTTTTGGTGCCCCGGTACATGAACTATTGCTATTTCTCGTGGTAATTCCGAACTTTTCAACACTTGTCCTATTAACTGTTCGTGTACTAATTCCTTCCCCCGGCTATTGATTAGTCCACTTTAATGCCATATTTTTCAGAAGGTATGGAGCACCCCATCGGCATACTTAGAGTCGGTTTAAATTGTCCCATCCTGATTTTTTAGTTGTTTTAAAGCTTGGTTTAATACATACAACTCACAAGTTTGGGCCGAATATGTGCTAGGCAACCGGTCAGCCTCAACTGTTTGGTCCTTGTTACCATCTACTACTGCATATCCATTGTGTCTTTTTCCTTGTACGACTCTTGATGACCCGTCTATAAACAGTCTGCCCCCATCATGCAAGGGAATATCTTTTAGATCTGGTCTAACCTTATCCTGATATCAATGATATCTAAACAGTCATGTCCTAATTCTCGTTTGTCCAGAGGTTTACCCTTCCATAGGAAGGTAGCTGGGTGTAGACAGGTATCTATTGCTAACACGAGGTCATCTCTCTCTCCATCGGAATGGCTTCGTATTTCAAGATTCATGAGTCTGCCAACCATTTCCCTGCCTTTTGGTTTAACACAGTTCTGATTTGATGGGGGGTACTAACGACTAGCGCTCCTCCAAAAGTAAGGTTATGGCTCTACTCTACCAGTATGGCAGTGGCTGCCACTGCCTGTATACATTCAGGCCATCCTCTCAGGACAGGATCCAAGATCTTAGACAGGAAGGCTTTGGGCTGCCTCCTTCCCCCTCCCTTCTGGGTTAACACTCCTCAGGCTGCTTCATCATTTACTGTCACAAAAAGGTGAAATGGTTTCTCGAGGGAAAGCAGGACCAACACCGGAGCTTGTATTAAACTATGGTTTAGCTTATGTAACCCTTCCTTTTCCTCTTCTGTCCAGTGTAGTCTTTCATGTTCAGATTCTGTCAATTTATAATATAACCCTTTCGTTTTCTGGGCGTATGCTTCTATCCATAATCTACAATAGCCCACTAGCCCCAAGAACTTCTGTAATTCTCGTTTGGTGATCGGGAGGGGTAGTTCTACTATTCCTTTAATTCTCTCGGGGTTAATTCGCCTTGTACTCTCACTAGCAAGCTGCCATATATATTTCACTTCTTTCTCTACATGTTGCAATTTATTCCTAGATACTCTTAAACCTTGTTGCCCTAGGAAATTTAACAGCCTATTGGTGGCCAAGCTCACGTCATCTCTCTTTCGTCCTGACACAAGTAGATCTTCCACGTATTGTAACAGTGATGTCACTTTAGGCATCTCAAGTTGTTCCAGGACCTGTTCCAGTACTTGCTCGAATAGATTAGGTGATTCTGTGAATCCCTGGGGAAGTACCGTCCATCGGAATTGTTGCTTTCTACCAGTGTATGGGTTTTCCCACTCAAAGGCAAACATATCACGGCTTTCTGGAGCCAGAGGGCAGGCCAAGAATGCATCCTTTAAATCTATTGCACTAAACCAGCGGTGGTGACACGGTATCTTGCCTAGCAAAGTGTACGGATTGGGAGCTACTGGGTGTCATGTTCAAACCAATCGGTTCAATGCTCTGAGATCCTGCACTAATCGATAGGTTCTATCTGGTTTGCGGACAGGCAGTATTGGGGTATTAAAGGGTGACATACAGGGTTCTAACAATCTGGTTTTTAACAAAGAATCTATAACTGGTTGCAGACCTTTACGACCTTCCAGTGATATGGGGTATTGTCTAATCCGAACTGTCTTAATCTCCTGAATCACTGTAATTACCATCGGAGCAATAGTTAGATGCCCTGTATTACCCAGTCTTGCCCATACATCAGGACTGATTTGTTTTTTCATCGCGAGGTGTTAACATGGTCATCTTTACGGTCACTGCACTATTTTCCACCCCAATTTTTAAGCCGAACAAGATAATCAAATCCCTACCTAATGGATTACTTCCAATGTCGGGAGTATACAATAATTGTCCTGTCACTTCCTCATTATTTACTCTAATTAGCATTGGCTCAAAAATAGGCACGAAAAATTCTTCGCCTTTTACTCCGGAAACCCTGAGATTCTTGTTAGTCAATTTTACGCCGCCATGTCTAAAACTTAGGGATGACCATGCTTCTCCCGTGTCCATCAAAAATACTGCCTCCTCCCCTTCAGGTCACATTTAGATTTATCAAGGGTTCCCGGTGGGTTTCAGGAGGAAGGAACCCCTGACTCCCCTATTCCTCATCAAATGCCATTAAGGAAACAGTTTCCCTTTACCGCGTTAGTCCAGGGCATTCTTGATTAAAATGGCCCACTTTTCCACAATGGTAACATCCCGCCTGTTGCCTTCTTCCCCGGACGTCCGAACTTTGTCTTTCGTGTCCTCCTCTATCCTTATCCTTTCTATTATCTCCCAATCCTAATCTCCTCTTTGTTATTTCATCTACTGCTACCACCATCATTTTACCTTTCTGCTTCTGCTTCTCGTCCTCTCTCTTCACATGCACTTTCTGTGCCTCACGTAACAACTCTTCCATCTGTTTTTCACTCCATCCATCTATTTTCTGGAATTTCTTTTGTATGTCCAACCATGACTTTGTCACAAACTGGACCTTCAAAAGTCCTTGCGCCACCGGTCATCAGGATTCAATCCCGAATATTTCCTTGTGGCTTCTTTGAGCCTTTGAAAAATGCCGAAGGGGTCTCGTCTTTCTCCTGCCTTACTTCAAAAGCCTTAACAAAGTTTTGTGATCTTGGCGCTGCTTCCTTAATTCCCAAGATCACCATTTCCCGAAAGTCTCTCATGCTTCCACTATCACGTGCATTCATGCCCTCCCGTCGCTGATCTGTATTAGGGAATATTTGTTCAGCCGGAGTTACTTCTTCTCCCGGAGGGTATCTTTTTTCCCATTCCCTCACAGCGGCCCTTCTGATCATACCCTTTTTCTTCTCCTGAGAATAACGTCCCCAATATTGCCATCATTTCCCCCCAGGTATACCAATTTGGCCCCAAAAACTGGTCTAACTGCTCCCCCAATCCCACGGGATCCTCAATTAGATTTTTTATTTCCTTTTTAAAGGCTCTGACCTCCCCACTGGTCAGCGGCGCATTAACATATCCAATTTTACCGTTTCCAATGGGGACCTCTCTGAGAGGATATACCTGTGTGGCCCTGCCTTGTTACCTTTCTTCTCTCCTTACTGTTGATCTAGTCTTAAACTGGCTCACAGTGGAGTCCTCTTCTGGGCCTTTTTCAGATTCCTCTTCTGGGGGTTCCTCTGCTGGGGTACAGAGGGCTGGGGCGATGATCCAGTGTCATCGGGGGATGGTGGACCATCATTTCTAATGTAATAAGCGGGAGGTAAATTTTACAAAGGGTCCCAAAGGGGAGTTTTTGGTTTTTCATCCTTTTCTTCCCTTTCTTTCTTTTTTAAGACGAACATATTTTGGCTCCCTATCCAACAGGCTGCATAATCAGCCTCTTTTCGGCTTTCTTTCTCTTTGCTATTAACATATATATTTAAGTCTTGGCACAGCTAACCTTCATCGGACCCATATTTGGGCCAAAATATATCAGATTTCTTAATACTTTATTGTGTCCAGACTAAACAACAATACCTTTTCATTATAAGTTTATCTTTCTCCACCGTCTAGGAGTAGTGTTCCCAATTTCCAGACATTTTCCCCAAGGGACTGTCGGACGGAATTTCTTCAAGTTTAACATTAACTATACATCAATCTTTATAGAGCTGGAAATGTGTTACTGGAAAAGCGCAGCAGGTCAGGCAGCATCCAGGGAACAGGAGAATCGACGTTTCGGGCTTAAGCCCTTCTTCAGGAAAGCCATTCCTGAAGAAGGGCGTATGCCCGAAACGTCGATTCTCCTGTTCCCTGGATGCTGCCTGACCTGCTGCGCTTTTCCAGCAACACATTTCCAGCTCTGATCTCCAGCATCTGCAGACCTCACTTTCTCATCAATCTTTATAGAGACAACTTCCTTTGCCTCCCATTTTTTTTAAATTTAATTGATCTTTTCGAGGTCCGGTGTCACCTTCTTCCACATCCACTTCAGGTTCCTGACCTTCACGTGGGGGATTTCTCTTCTTAACAACCAGTCTAAGGCTGGCTGCTAGAATTAGGTTGACACCCTTTCCCGTCCGATCAATCCGGCCAATTATATGTTATTTTTAGACCTCTCCAATTCCTCGTACTTCTCGTACGTCCCTGACACCAAGGCAATACTTAAAGGTCCTTTTCTTACCTTGGTCGGTGCACAGAGTCACCTGGTCATGTCAATTCGGTCGTTACCTGCGCGGCAATTCCCGCAACAGCTACTGTTACAAATTCCCGGTCGCCCGGATATATCTCGAGAGACCTTTCCTTACCCGGGTCTTGTGCACAAGAGTTACCCGAGCGAACTTGCCGCGTCTTCCTGTCTTGTTACCAGGGTCTTTCCCTAAGATCACGCTCGCCCAAAGCCGCTGCGGCAACAAGGGGAAACTAGAGATCGCCGAAGTCAGCGAGGTGCACCTTCTCCATTTCTCCAAGAATGATGAGCGACCAGAGTTTGGGATCCCGGATTAGCCCCCAAATCTGTTAGAAACAAACTTACCAAAATTAGCCAAGACCCACCAAAACTGGAAACAAGACAATTTATTTTACGACCTTGCAAGAAAGGGCATAAAATGCTAAAGAAAATGAGCATTGAAACAAGTGTACGGTTATACCTTTGAGCTGCGTGAGGTCACGTCTCCCGACTCCTACATTACCCAATCACTCTAGTTCTCTGCCTAACTTGCGACCTGACTGCCCCTACGTGACTTCTCCTTATCTTGATTAGATTCTACTTCCATCTCCTTGGGCCGTTATCTGCAACCGTTTTGTAACTATACTAACACTTGCTGTGCTAGTGTTTTCTATTGTTCTGCTTTTCTGCCTGCACAAACTTGTTTTTCCCGAAGTTTGCTAATCTGATCTTTGCCTGCAGCTGCCCTCTATACTTGTTTGTCAGCGCTATGCTGAAGCTTATTATCACTACCCTTTTTGCTACATCTGCGAAAACAACACCCTTCCCCACTTCTCACGTAATGAAGCCGCACAATAATATTACTTGCAAGCTAAACAGCTGAAGCAGTGGTTAATAATCAGAGATAAGTGAATCCACGACCAAAGGTCGAAATCTCCGGTCTGCAGTTCTGTCACAACCAATCGTGAATGACTGTAGAGAATGGAACAACTCACTGGTCAAGGAGTTTATGGAAGTATAAGTGTCCTGAATAATGGGAGGGTCCAACACATCAACGGTCTACTTTAATCTGCCCAGAACCCGGACAGTGTACGGTTTTCTAATGCTTTCACTGCCTGACAGACTCTGGGAAATCCTTTACGATGCACATTGGCACGGTGGCACAGTGGTTAGCACTGCTGCCTCACATCGCCAGAGACCCGGGTTCAATTCCCGCCTCAGGCGATTGACTGTGTGGAGTTTGCACGTTCTCCCCATGTCTGCGTGGGTTTCCACCGGGTGCTCCGGTTTCCTCCCACAGTCCAAAGATGTGCAGGTAAGGTGAATTGGCCATGCTAAATTGCCTGTAGTGTTAGGTAGGGTATGGGTGGGTTGCCCTTCGGCGGGGTAGTGTGGACCTGTTGGGCCGAAGGGCCTGTTTCCACACAGTAAGTAATCTAAATTTGGCCTTACCACTTTCATCAGATGTTCTGTCACCCCCCCCCCCCCCCCCCCCCCCCCGATGCCTCTTTTTGAAGTGTGTTTTTGGATTTCGTTTTGTAATCAATTATGTAAATCACCTTTGGCCGTATTATTACATTCAACATGCGAGACAAATGCTAACAAAATATATACTGTTTTTATTGAATGTTGTAACTTTTCCAATGCAATAAAAAAAAACATATCTAACAGAAGCCAGCAAATTTTATTGGCTGATATCGTTGAAACTATCGGAACATTCCCACGTGTAGAAACAATTTTGAATTGAACTTCTGCAAGTCACCAGGGGAAGGGAGAATGAGAATTAACCTTTGTGCAAACAACACCATGATGTTGTTCTTTGAAGGAGCGATTAGTTATTAAATTGTTCACTTTGCCACGTGCCTGAAAGTGAAGTGTAGGATGTCATTCAACATATTGGAGAGGTGGAGGTACTGAGGACTGCAGATGATGCACAGATCGGCCAGGGCAAGCAGATTTATTAATTTTGGGGCAGAGATAGAAATGGGTGGTGTGTTAAGGGAACTAATGTTGGAGGTTACAGATGGAATATCTCCAGAGACAATAAGGTTGTCGATGGTCTTGGAGAAGACATTTCTCGAGGCAAATAACAGAAACCAAAGCCCATCATTCAGATCCTAGTCACGTGTTGCCACGTTGTTTCTTGTAAGATCCTTTTGCTTTTATCTCCTGTTCCCTTTATCAACTCAAACTACAGCCACATTTCAAAGTCAAAGTAACTTCACATAGAGAGAAAAAAACAAAAAGATAGTAACAGTTGTCTCATTCAACTAACCTAATATTAATGGAATTACAAAGAGTGTGGAAAACAAAAGGGAACCAAATGTTTGCAAGAACATTCAAGAGAATATTGTTTTCTCTTCATAATGTAAATAATAAGACAAGCGAGAGTAACACAGGTCTGGATTATTTTAGGAAATTAAACTGGAAGGTTGGATGAAATAGCAGTGAGTGTCTTAACCAGATGGCAATCAGATTGCAACTAGATTTGTCATCATTATGGAAAGGGACAAGGATATAAGCATAGCCGAGTGTTGAACGTACAGGATTGAAATAAAGAAGAGAATGAGGAAATCAACAAAGTGAAGCAACAATGCATTTACAGGAAAAACCAAACATTTGTTATCAGTACTTCAACAAACACATTAACAAACAGCATCAGGATAATTAGAAACGATGGGGCTGATCTAAGATGTAAAGGGTATCACACACTTGGATGTAGAAGATGAAGATTCTCAATAAGTGTTTGTCTCAGTGACTCTTTTTTCACAAAGAACTGGATGATGCAGGCATTCTAGTTAAAGAGGAGGAATTAATTATTAGATACAACATGCATAGTCCGAGCTGAAATATCGGAAGTGTTCTCTATGAATGTGGATAAATTAAGAGATTGATGGATTTTTCAACCGTTTAAAGGAAACCCCCAAACATGCAATAAGTGTCACACTGCAAATAATTTTCTAATGCTCACCAGAAATCAATGATGTCCCAGAGAATTGGAGATCTGTGAAAATGTAGCTTGCAGCATTAAAAAAGATGTGCTATTTAAGCCTGATGTTATAGAAGGGCAGGTATGAATTCCATCGTCTAAAAAATTTTAGAATCAATTCTGACAGGAGAAACTGCCATTTGGAATTATTGTGCGGTTTAGAGGTCCAGCGAGGTCTCGTAGTGGTGTGGCCAACATTGAAAGTGAGATGGCACTGAAAAGTGGCAACTCTCATTCCACTGGCAATTTGTGTTGCAGGGGAATCGTGCCTAGTCACGTGGTCTATTGCCCATGGCACGGCAATTAACAAGGAGGTCTGTAAAGTTGAAAACTTCTTCTTTATTTCTTTATTTTTGTGCAGTTATATTCCATGTCTGGTTTTTATTTTTGCATTTTAAAATGGCGTTGCAGAGAGGCAATGCTGTACCATACTTTTCTCCGTATTTTGCAACAAAATACACCTGCAATAAATACGTCAATTCAAGGAAGGTTGAGACATACTAAATGCCTTGCTGATGGACATAACATGGAGGATATATAACGGTAATTCAGTGGATGTTGTAAAAATGGAGTTTAGTAGGACATTTGACAAAATCCCAATTGACAGAATAGCCCGAGAAACAAAATTTTAAGGAACACAGGAGAATGTTGCCAGTTCAATCTAAAATTTGTTCTCTGAAAGGAAATTCGAGGTAATAGGTGATAGAAATTTGCGTGAATGGAAAGTTGTTTGCAACAGTATTCCACAGGGCTTAGTTTTGGATACCTTTGCATTATTTGTACATATTAATGATTTGGGTGTAAATGATGAAAGGTCGTTTGCAGACGATGTAAGTATCGCTGTTGTAGGTCAGAGTAAAGGTGATGGCTATCAAACGTAGAATGTTGTCAGTTATTCAGTTGAGTAGGTGATGGCAAATGGTTCTTAATTCAGACAAGTGTGTGTTCGGCATTTGGGGAGGGTAAACTAAATTCAGAACTTCATTTTGATTGAGATAATGAAAGGGTAGAGGAACTAAGACCTTCAACCTTAGAACATACAACATAAAGCACGGAACAGTATAACAAATACGAACCATTCTGCCCTCGATGTTGTGCCAATCTTTTTTCCTACTCCAAGATCAAACTAAACTACATACCCTTCATTTTACTATCATCCATGGGCATATTCAAGCGTTGCTTAAATATCCCTAATGCATCTGACTCTAATACCAATGGTGGCAGCGCCTACCACGCACTCACCACCCTCTGTGTTAAAAAAAGCTCTGATAGCTTCCTAAACTTTCTTCTAATCACCGTACAATTATACCCCCACGATAGCCATTTCTGCCCTGGGAAAAAGTCTCTGACTGTTCACTCTATCTATGCCTCTCATCATCTTGTACACTTCTACCAAGTTGCCTCTCACCATTCTTCGCTTCATTAAGAAAAGACTTAGCTCCCTCAACCTTTCTTTAATCGGACATGAACTGTGGTCCAGGTAGCATCCTGGTAAATGTTCTCTGCACCTTCTCTAAAGCATCGAAATCCTTCCTATAATGTGGCGATCAGAACTGGACGCCATATTCCAAGTGTGGTCCAACAGGATTTTATAGAGCTGTAGCATAACCTCGCAGCTCTTAAGCTCAATTCCCCTGATAATGAATACCAACACATCATGTGCCTTCTTAACCGCCCTATCAACTTAGGTGGCAACTTTGCATGGACACCAAGATCCCACTGTTCCTCCACACTGCCAAGAATCCTGTCTAAACATTGTATTCAGCATTCAAATTCAACCTTCCAAAATGAGTCACTTGTCATTTATCCAGATTGAATTCCATCTGCAACGTCTTAGCTCACCTCTACATCCTGTCAATGCAATGTTGTAGCCTGCAACAAACCTCAGCACTATCTACAACATCACTGATTTTTGTGTCATTGACAAACTTACTTCCACACCCTTCCACTTATTCATCCAAGTCATTTAGGGGCGGCACGGTGACACAGTGGTTCGTACCGCTGCCTCACAGCGCCAGAGACCTGGGTTCAATTCCCGCCTCAGGCGACTGTCTGTGTGGAGTTTGCACGTTCTCCCTGTGTCTGCGTGGGTTTCCTCCGGGTGCTCCCACAGTCCAAAAACGTGCAGGTCAGGTGAATTGGCTGTGGTAAATTTCCCTTAGAGATAGGTGCAGGGGTAAATGTTGGGGAATGGGTCTGGGTGGGCGCGCTTCGGCGGGTCGGTGTCGACTTGTTCGGCCGAAGTGCCTGTTTCCACACTGTAAGTAATCTAATAAAAATTACAACGGGCAGAGGCCCAAGAACAGATACCTGCAGAACACCACTCATCACCGACCTCCAGGTGGACTACATTACATCTACTACCACTCTCTGTCTTGTTTTGCCAAGCCAATTCTGTATCCAGACAGCCAAATGTCCTTATATCCCATACCTCCTAACTTTCTGAATGAGCCTACCATGGGGAATCTTATAAAATGCCTTTCTGAAATTATATACACCACATCCCACTGCTTGACTTCCATCAGCTTGTCTTGTCACATCCTCAAAGAACTCAATGAAGTTTGTGAGGCATGACCTGCCCCTCACAAAGCCATGCTAACTGTCTTTAATCAAACTATGCTTTTTTCCAAATAAACTTTAATCATATCTCTCAGAATCCATTCCAATAACTTGCTTACAACAGACGTAAGTCTGACAGGTCTGTAATTGCCAGGCATTTCCCTATTCCCCTTTTTGAACAGAGGAACAACATTCGCTTCCCACCAACCTTCCAATACTATTCCATTGGAGACTGCTGATGCAGAGATTATCGCCAGAGGCACAGCAATCTCATACCTCACTTGCCGTAGTAACCTTGGATATATCTGGTCCAGCCCTGGGGTCATATCCATCTTGATGTTCTCAGAATTTCTAGCACATGCACATTCTTCATATCAATCTGTTCAAGCCTATTAACCTGGTCCACAGCGATATCATTATCAACAAGGTAGCAAAACTTCATTTCGAGCCTCCTCTACCTCTTCAGATTCCAGACACAAGTTCCCTTCACTATCCCTGATTGGCCCAATCCTCTCTCTGATCATTCTCTTATTCTCGCAAACATGTAGAAAACCTTTGGCTTTTCCCTAATCGTTCCCGCCGAGGCTTTTTCTTGTACCCTTCTCGCTCTCCTCAGTCTGTTTATCAGTTCTTTCCGAGCTACCCAGTAATCCTCTAAAGTTATGCCAGATCCCTGCTTCCTCAGCCTAAAGTACGCTTTCTTCTTCCTCTGACAAGAAGCTCCTCTGCTCTTGTCATCCAAGGCTCCTTCACCTTACCATTCCTTGCCTGTCTCAATGGGACAAAGTTATCCAACACTCGTTGCAAGTGCTCCTTAAACAGCCGCCACATTTCTTTTGTGCATTTTACATAGTACAATTGTTCCCAATTTGTACTCCACAGCTCCAGTCTAACAGCAGTTTAATTTCCCCTCCCCCCAAACAAATACCTTCCCATACTGTCTGGTCCTATCCCTCTCCATTGCTATGGTAAAAGCGAGAGATCTGACACCTGGCCTGACCCGTTCCCTAGCACTAAATCCAATATGGCCTCTCCCCAGTCGGCCTATCTACATTAGGAGTCAGGAACGCTTCCTGGACTCACCTGACACACCTGGCTCTATCCAGACCATCTGCACTAAGAAGGTTCCAATCAATACTGGGAACGTTGAAGTCAACCATAACAATATCTCTGTTACATCTGCACCTTTCCAAGATCTGCTGTCCGATCTGGTTTTCTACCTCTCTGCTGCTATTGGGGGGTCCGGTAGAAAACACCCAATAAAGTGTCTGCTCCTTTCCCGTTACTGACTCCCACCCCTATTGACTCAGTAGACAAACCCTCCTCAACAGCCTCCTTTTCAGCAGCTGTGATGCACTCTCTAATTAACAATGCTTCTCCTCCTCCTCTTTTACCTTCTTCCCTGTTCTTTTTAAAAGGTCTAAACTCCAGTTCGTTCAGCAACTATTCTTGTCCATGTGAAATCCATGTATTTGTTCTGTCCGCAACATGGCAGTTCCAAGTTACAAGTCTTAGATCCATGCTGTAAGTTCATCACTCTTATTCATGACACGGCTTACATTGAACTTTAACACATCCCATTGACCTATCAATTGTGTATCCTTCGCGACAGATTCTCTGCATTCTATTTTGCCGATTCAACAGCTACCCTCACCTCTGATCTATCGCTCTGGTTCCCATCCCCCGGCCATTACTGGGCTTGTACTAATTGGACTGTAAATTAAAATTACGTGATTCCATAGCTGATGTTTTGTGTGCAACTCTAATCATTGTGTTACAAGAAAGACATAACTGCTATAGAGACAGCAGAAAGATTTGCAAAATGAAGAATGCAGTTTCAAGGATTGATTGGAGAAAGTAGGATCATTTCCCTGAGAGAAGAGGAGACTGAGGGATACCTTAATTGAGATGCAACAAATTATGAGGAACCCAGATAAAGCAAACTGCAAGGATCCATTTACATGAGCAGAGCAGTAATTTACAATATGACGCAGTTTTAAGATGATTGGTAAAAGTGGATTATTGGAATTCACTTTATGTTGAACACGCACAACCTCAATTGTAACCTGAAAGGCTTCCGATCACGTGCTGCAAGGTGAAATTAGAGTTGGTCTGTACCTTTTCTTCGTTTATGCACGCCCACTTTGGGCTGAAATGTCTAAAAGAAAGGCTGGAAAGAAAGGCAAGCAAGCAAGAAAATAAAAAGATAATAAAGAGAATAAGAAAGAGGTTAAAAGAGAGTGAAGGAAATAAACAAAGAAAGGAAGAAAGAAAGAAGACATTCATTTGTAGAATGTGTTTAATGATCTCAGAATGTACCAAATTATGTTACAAACGGTAAACCCTTTCTCTTATTGCACGAAACATTGCAGCAAATGTGTGCTGTGACAAAATTCAGAAATATAACTTGATGAATAAGTAGAATATTATTACAGTGATTTTCAATGCAGCGTAAATATTGTTGCACAGTAGCTCAGTGGTTAGCACTGCTGCCTCATAGTGCCTGGGACCTGCGTTCAATTCCCACCTCAGGTGACTGTCTGCGTGGAGTTTGCACATTCTCCCTGTGTCTGTGTGTGTTTCTTTTAGGTGCTCTGGTTTCCTCCCACAATCTAAAAATGTGCAGGTGAGGTGAATTGGCCGTGCTAAATTGCCCACAGTGTGAGGTGCATTAGTCAGGGGTAAATATAGGGTAGGAGAATGGATCTGGATTGGTTACTGTTCGGAGGGTCACTGTGGACTTGTTGGGCTGAAGGAACATGTATCCATACTGCACGGAATCTAATTTCCATTTCAGTCTAATCGTTGGACCAGAGAACAGGAGAGATCGTGGGACTCTTCACTTTTCATCAAAGAAAGTAGCTTGTCATGTCAACAAAGATGCAGCAAATCAATTAGTTCAATATTCTTTTAATATTGAGAACAGTGAACTGTTGCTACTGGAGTGTGATATATTCATATCTGAAGTATGGGAACTTGGCTAATATTGAAAGAAATAGAGTGCTACACATCGAATGGCACAAATTTAAACAAAGTGACTGGAGTGGGTTTTACAGCGGTTTCCTGTTTAAAACAGCAATTAAAATGGCAAAGGGATAAATTAGGACCTGCTTCAACTCCTCTCTGAATTTGTTCTGTGTCACCACATAGATGAAAACATTGTTACAGGAACTGATTATTTGGAGCATATTGTTCGTCTCTTGAAGGATGTATTGTGGATCATTGAAGTCCAGGCTGTTAAAGTAACCCATACCAGTAATTCGCACGTAGAGAAACTGTATGACATAATTGACCCATAGGAGGAGGAAGCTGACTGAGATGGTGAACAGCAGAACAATGGATCTCCTGCGGTTCGCCACCTCTGGGTCTCCATGATTCTCTGAACTCCGGAGTCTCCTGCGGGCTCTGCTAGCAACTAAGATAATTCGCACTGTCAAGGTATTGAGTAGCAGAATGAGGAGGAAGGGGAGAAAAGGAGTTAATATGTGATCCAGCGAATCGAAGGCCTGCCAAGCGGACACTGTGTAATAGAAGGACTTGATAATGCAGAACCAGGGCACCCCATCCACAAAGTACAAGGGCTTAAGGATGATGTAGAAAGGAGCATTTTTTGCGAAACTCAAGGAACAGACCATTCCTATGACCAGCAATGCAGATTTCTCGGTACAATATCTTGTCTTCAGGCTCTGTAAGCAGATGGCCACAAAACGGTCAAAGGTGAAGGCCACTGTCAGCCAGACCGAACAATCCCGATTAGCAAAGATCAGCATAGTCGTGAGTTTGCATCCTTGAGTAGTGGACAGGACACTATTACGAAAGTAGATTCGGCCAATCCGATTGAGGATGCATCCATTGGCAATGACAAGGAAATCAGTCACTGCTATCGCCACCAGGTAGAGTGAGATGCACCGGGACAGACCGCATCGTCCCCGGCAAAGGATTAAGATTGCCACCAAGTTCGCTGCAAGAAATGAAAGGAGAAATACGATGGGAACATACAAAACAGGCCGAATACACTCTCGGCATCCTACTATACAAAAAGGGCATGGTTTTTAAATTTGAAAACAATTATTTTGCCATGCTATCTACTTATCACTGAACATTTTTGCCAGAGAGTATGTTGATATTTGCCCTAAATGCATTGTGGTTTGCATTAGATGCCATAGCCATGGTTACCATTTTTTGTGTGTTCTTGTTGATGGAAGACTGAAATATTATTAAAGATGAGGAGGTGTTTGTAGGTAATGGGCAACAAGGCAGAAAGTGGAGCCCACGAATAATCAGATGGTTCTTTCTGAAATAAATTGTCAGGATGGGAACATTTGCCCCGATGTTGTGCAATTGGAACCCATATGAATGACCCATCCATCCAGAAAGGAGACACAATCAGAAGGATAGAGCGATGGGGTTAACAAGAAGGGAAAAAGGATACACCTCAGTTAGTGCAGGGTCACAGACTCAGCAGCTCTGAGCTGCTAACCCTGAGTTTAGTTACTGGGTTAGTAACTACAAGTGTGGGCAGAGAGATAGGTCTTGATTTTCCCTGAACAGCTGGACAGGAAGCACAGCAGTTGTTGCGGAGGATGATGGTGGTTGTTGGGGCAAGATGTGAAGGTAGCGGGAGAAGCGGTAAGTGAGACATCAATGAAATCTTTCTCCTTCTTCCTCAGGAATTCACTTTCCCACTGACTTCCCACGATTCGTGTTTGCCCATCACTCAGTGCTGCCACTTGCAATCACAGTCACTGAGCAATTCACCTTGATCTACACCAACCACAAACCACTCGAACTAAACACTCACTCACAGTACCAAAATTCCGCCTTGTCAAGTGAAACTTCGAGATGAACAAATCATGTTGTATTTGCACAGGACAGTAACGTCAGGCAATGATTCAGAACAAATAAAAAGGAACAAAGAAAATTACAGCACAGGAACAGGCCCTTTAGCCCTCAAAGCCTGTGCCAAACCAGATACTCTATCTAAACCTGTTGCCTATTTTCTATGGATTGGTACACCCCTGCACCCTGCCCATTCATGTATCTGTCTAGATACATCTTAAATGATGCTATTGTGCCCGCTTCTACCACCTCCGCTGGCAATGAAGGCTGCCAGCACCCTCTGCATAAAGAACTTTCCACGTATATCTCCCTTAAATTTTTCCCCTCTCACTTTGAACTCATGACCCATAGTGATTGAGTTCCTCATTTTGGGAAAAAAAGCTTCTTGCTATCACCCCTGTCTATACCTCTCATGATCTTGTAGAGCTCAATGAGGTCGCCCCTTAACCTTCATCTTTCTAATGAATAATAATCCTCATCTACTCAACCTCTCCTCATAGCTAGCGCCCTCCGTACCAGGCAACAATCTGGTGAACACCCTTTGCACCTTCTCCAAAGCATCCACATCCTTTTGGTAATGTGGTAACCAGAACTGTACATAGTATTCCAAATTTGGCCGAACCAATATCTTATACACCTGTAACATGACCTGCCAACTCTTGTACGCAATACCCAGTCCAATGAAGAAACACATGCTGTATGTCTTCTTGACCGCTCTCTAATCTTGCGTTGTCACCTTACGGGAACAAAGGACCTGAACCGGAAGATCTCTCTGTGCATCAGTTTTCCCTGGCACCTTTCCATATATCGTTTAGTTCGCTCTTGAAATTGATCTTCCAAAATATATCATCGGATTGAACTTCATCTGCCATTTTGCTGCCCAACTATCTACAGTATATTATGCTGCATTCTCTGAAAGTATCTTTCACTATCTGTTACTCAGAAAAACCTTAGTGTCAAATGCAAACTTACTAATCAGACCACCTATACCTTCCTCGAAATCATTTATATATATCACAAACAACAGCGGTCCAAACACGGATCCCTGTGGAACACCACGGGTCACAGTTCTCCATTTTGAAAAACTCATTTCCACTACCACTGTTTGTCTCCTGTTGCACAGCCAGTTCTCTATCCAACTAGCAAATAAACTGTGGACCCCATGTGAATTCACTTTCTCCGTCAGCCTGCCATGGGGAACCTTACCAAATGCTTTACTGAGGCCCATGTATATGACATCTGCAACCCTTCCCTCATTAATCAACTTTGTCACTTCCTCAAAGAATTCTATTAAGTTGGTAAGACATGACCTTCCCTGCAAAAATTCAGGTTGCCTTTCACTGAAAAACCCATTTTTTTCCAAATGGGAATAGATCCTAACCTTCAGTACCTTCTGCAGCAGCTTCCCTACCACTGATGTCAGGCTCACCGGTCTATAATTACCTGGACTATCCCTACTACCTGTTCTTAAACAAAAAGATTCTCCAGTCCTTCGGGATCTCATCCATATTCAAGAATCTGCAAAGGTATCTGTTAAGACCCCAGCTATGTCCCCTCTCGCTTCCATCAGTAACCTGGGATAGTTCCCATCCAGACCTGGGACATGTCCACCTTAATGCCTTTAGAATATCCAACACTTCCTCCCTTGTTAGGCTGACTTGACCTAGACTAATCAATCTTCTATCCCTAATTTCAACATCCGTCATTGTCCAATCTTCGGTGAATACCAAAGTACTCATTAAGAATCTCACCCATTTTCTCTGAATCCTCCTTTGTCCTTGAGTGGAGCAAAACTTTCTCTCGTTACCCTCTTGCTCCTTATATATGAATAAAAGGCTTTGGGATATTACTTAACAATATTTGTTAAATATATCTCATGACACCTTTTCGCCTTCTTAATTCCTTGTTTCAGATTGTTCCTATATTAGGAAACATAGCTTTTTTGAAATAATATGCAAATGTATAAAAACATATCAGCTCAAGCAAAATGCATAATTGACAATTTTCACCTGAAATCCCTCTTTTTAAATATTTCTATAAGTGAATACTGGACCACATTAGCAATCAGTACGCCTCAGTGAGAACTAACCGAAGTTTAATTCCAGAGTTCACACAGTTGATTGACTCAGTCAGTCAATGAATAGCATATTAAAATGTCTCTACTATGACAATTGCACAGCAATAATTTATTTTCCAACTCAATGGTAATACTGATACTGATACATCATTGCACTGCATAAAACTAAACACATTTGATTGCATTTCACTGGACTGATAAAAGAATATTCTAATCGATGAATGTGTGTTCAATACTGTAAATTATTACTCATGTTTCAGTGATATGATTTTCTGTATTTCTATGAATTTGCAGTGATATCTGTTAGTACACTTTGAGTGTAAGTCGTGCATTATCTTTCACAATAATACACGTTATATATTTCAACTATATACATCACCTATTTGAGTTTACTTACATTCAAATAATAGGTAATATTAAAAAAGAATGAATCTGTTCATGAAAGGAAAGAGACAAAATATCCGTAAACTTCAAAACAAACCTTATCAGGATCCATTGCTTACCAGGAGCACCGATTGCAGCAAGAATGGGATAGGCAATGGCAAAGAATTGGCCATTTGCTGGTGCGTGCATGCTTTTCACAGACTAAAGGTATTAACAAAACTGTCGACATTAGCTCTGTGGGGCCGTCTAATCTTCCCTTATTTACTTTGACGAAGAGTCTCCAGAGAGTTAATTAAGATGCAAAATGTATCGCAGTTACACTTCAGTGAACAAAGTGATGTTTCATGCCATTCTTTGTAAGATTGGAAATGTGGACGACTCCATTATAGTTTTAAGCCGACAAATTATGCATTTTCACTACAAACGATGACCATTGAGATCCTATCTGTATACTCAAACGATTGCATCACAAATTGCTATTTGCTAATTGCATTCCGCATATAAACTGCCAGATTAGTGCATGTATTGCCTTTGTTGGTACTTGTATTGACATTAAGTTCGGTCATGCTACCTTACTATTTCAGCAGATTTATAGTTAAGTTTCTCGAAATCACTGGCAGCTAATAGGGCAGGGTTTCCAAAATGGAAACTATCCGAAGGAGATTTTCACCATCAGGAAACTACAAAAGTTGCTGCTGTCTGAATAAATTGCAAATCCTGAAAAAGCCTGCTTCTGATTGAGATTAGATCCACCGTTTCTCGTGTGGCAACAGATAACCCATGACCCAATGTAATGTAAACCTTACCAGCTGGAATTTAGTTCAGGAATTTAGCAGAAAGTGCATTGGTAATGCAGACGAGGTCAGTTTAATCTGGCAATAATTTTGTTCCAATGAGCGAATAACTATAAAAGAGACGACTATAATGCTTGGCAGAGCCGTATTTTATAGAATGTATGTAACACTGCAATAACAGTGTAGACAACAGTCGGTGCGCAGACAGCAACAAATGCACGAAATAATTCATTAACTAATCCAGATGCCTTCCAAATTTTGTAACTGTATCAGCCTCCAGCCCCTCCTCTGTCAGTCCATTCCATACTTCCATCACTCTCTGCATGAATTTCACACAGCCCAGTGTATTGCATTCCCTGCTTTAAACGTGCTCTCCCCTTCATTGGGGAAATGAAACATAGACTGGGTGACCAGTTCTCAGAACACTTACGTCCTGTTTGTATCAAAGTTACTGAGCATCCATTTTCCAGCCACTTCAACGCCCCAACCCTATTCCCTGGCCGACATATCTGTCTCAGGCTTGCTGCAGTGCTCCAGCAAAGCTCAGCACAAACTGGATGAACAGCACTTCGTTTTCCGCTCATACTGTCTCTTCTCCCTCTGAAGAGCGGAGTCTTTTGCACTTAATATCGTGTTCAACAGCTTTAGCACTTGAGCTGTCCCATGTTCGAACCCCAACGTTCATACATCAGGCCTTGTTATCACACCGTCCACTAATACAGAGTCCATTGTTAATCACTGACAGTCCGTATTAAGTTTTATTTACCATCATAGCCAGATCATTATCCAGTCTTTTTTTTCTGACCAACTGTTCTTCTCTGCCTTTGAGTTGTATCCCTACCTCTCGTTTACTGTTTACCCCTCCCCACCTTATCTTCCCCAGAGAAGACAATATTTTCTTAGCTACCATCAATTCTGAGGAATAGTTACTTCACCGAAATCTTAATTCTGATTTCTGTCCACAGCTGCTACCAGACCTGCTCAGCTTTTCCAGCAGTATTTTTTGATTTGCGTTCTGATGTACAACATTTGCAGATTTTTTTTTCAATTTTTTAGTGTTGAATAATTTGAAGGTTGGGTTTATCTAGCAGTTGGTGACACGAGTTAAATTGGTTCATTAGCTCGTTGCAGTTTCTGGGGTTTAGATGTTTCACTACGATCAGGGAAGGTGGTAAAAGAGAGTGGGGTGTGGCATTGTTAGTAAAAGACAGTGTTAAGGTGTCAGAAAGTACATTTGTTGAGTACTCATCTACTGAGGAAGTAAGGGCCGAGGTTAGAAACAGGAAAAGAGATGTCACGTTGTTGGGAGTTTTCTATAGGCCTCCGAAAAGTTTCAGTGATGGAGAGGTAAGGATTGCAAAAATGATTCGGGATATGTGTGAAAATAACAGGGTAGTGTTATGGGGGATTTTAACTTTTCAGTATATTGACTGGAAATGCGATTGTTTGAGTACTTTAGACGGGTCAGTTTTTGTCCAATGTGTGCAGGAGACTTTCCTGACACAGAATGTAGGTAGAGACAAAAAGGCAGCAAATGCAGGAATCCAAAATAGGCAGGCAGGAGACTGGAAGGACACAGTAAGCCAGGCAGCATCAGGACAAATCGACGTTTCAGGTGTAACCTTTCTTTAGTATGTAAATAGGCCAACAAGAGGTGAAGCCATATTGGATTTCAGATGGTGCAATGAACTTGGCCAGGTGTTAGATTTGGAGGTATGTGGTCACTTTGGTGACCGTGACCACAATTCGGCTACTTTAACTTTAGTGGCGGAAAGGGAAAGGGAGAAACCGCAGGGCAAGAGCTGTAGCTCGGGCAAAGGCCATCATGATGCACTTAGGCAACATTTAGGATGCATAGATGCATAAGATGGGGAAGGAAACTGCAGTGGAAGGGCATAATTGAAACTTGGAGCTTGTTCAAGGAACAGGTACTGCGTGTCCTTGATTAGTATGTACCTGTCAGGCAGGTAGGAAATGACCAAGCAAGGGAATCGTGATTTACTAAAGAGCACATGGTGAGGACAGTGCAGGAGAGAGAGAGAGAGAGAGAGAGAGAGAGAGAGAGAGAGAGAGAGAGAGAGAGAGAGAGAGAGAGAGAGAGAGAGAGAGAGAGAGAAGAGAGAGACAGACAGACACACGCACAGAGAGATAGAGAGAGAGAGAGTGTATTGCTGGACATCGGCGTGCTTCTGGGAAAATTAACAAACAGTGAAATTCACAACTAATCTTGGAGGAATTGTTTGGTGAAGTTCAAAGCACAGAATCATATAAGTTAATTGTTGTTTTAAGTCTGTCCAAGAGAAAGGCTGCTGTCGTGAGTATTGTGAATTCTTTCTTGATTATATGTTTTTTGGAGATAAGTCTCTTGATTAAACTTAAAATATAAGCCATAGCTATTAATTTAATCTGGGGCAGTGTTTGTAGAGGAATAAGGTGTTATTTTCTGGGTCTGTAGATTGTGAAGGAGCAAAAATGGCCTTTGCAGTGATATGTACTTCTTGTCAGATGCAGGAGTTTAAAGAGAGTTTAAGGGTTACTGTGGATTATATCTGCCATGAATGCTGTTGGATGAGAATCTTATCAGATCGAGTGGATCGGTTGGAGAGACAGATGGAAGCGATAAGGAATTTGCAACAGCAACAGTATGTGATGGATGGCAGTTATAGGAAGGGGGGGGGGGGAGTCTCAGATACAGTCACATAGATGGGTTAACTCCAGGAAGGGTAAGAGAGGAAGGCAGCTCGTGCAGAAGTCTTTTGTGGATATACCCATTTCACACAGGTATGCTGTTTTGGAAAATGTAAGGGGTGATGGATTCTCCGGGGAACTTAGCACGAACAACCACATTTCTGGTACTGAAACTGGCTGTAATGCAGCGAGGGCTACGTCGGCTTCCAAGATATCAATTCTGATAGGGGATTCTGAAGTCAGAGGTACTGACAGACGTTTCTGTGGCCAGCAGCGAAAAATCAGAATGGTGTGTTGTTTCCCTGGTGCCAGGATCAAGGATATCTCAGAGAGGGTCCAGAATGTTCTCAAGGGGAAGAGGGGCCCTGAGGAGGTCATTGTTTACATTGCTACCAATGACATTGGAAGGTAAAAGGTTGAGACTCCGAAGGGAGTTTACAGAGAGTTAGGCAGAAATTTAAAAAGGAGGTCCTCAAGGGTAGTAATATCTGGATTACTCCCAGTGCAACGAGCGAGTGAGGGCAGGAATAGAAGGATAGAGCAGATGAATGCATGGCTGAGGAGTTGGTGTATGGGAGAAGGATTCACTTTTTTGTATCATGGGAATCTCTTTTGGGGTAGAAGTGACCTGTATAAGAAGGACGGATTGGAAGGGGACGAATATACTGGCAGGGAAATTTGCTAGAACTTCTTGGGAGGATTTAAACTAGTAAGGTGGGGGGGGTGGGACCCAGGGAGATAGTGAGGAAAGAGATCGATCTGAGACGGGTACAGATGAGAACAGAAGTGAGTCAAACAGTCAGGGCAGGCAGGGACAAGGTAGGACTAAGAAATTAAACTGCATTTATTTCAATACAAAGGGCCGAACTGGGAAGGTAGATGAACTCAGGGCATGGTTAGGAACATGGGAGTGGGATATCATAGCAATTACAGAAACGTGGCTCAGGGATGGGCAGGACTAGCAGCTTAATATTCCAGGATACAACTGCCACAGGAAGGATAGAAAGGGAGGCAAGAGAGGAGGGGGAGTTGCATTTTTGATAAGGGATAACATTACAGCTATGCTGAGGGAGGCTATTCCCGGAAATACATCCAGGGAAGTTATTTGGGAGGAACTCAGATATAAGAAAGGGATGATCACCTTATTGGGATTGTATTATAGACCCCTCAATAGTCAGAGGGAAATTGATAAACAAACTTGTAAGGAGATCTCAGCTATCTATAAGAATAATAGGGTAGTTATGGAAGGGGATTTTTACTTTCCAAACATCGACTGGGACTACCACAGTGCTAAAGGTTTAGATGGAGAGGAATTTCTTGATGTGTACAGGACGGTTTTCTGATTCAGTATGTGGGTATACCTACTAGAGAAGGTGCAAAACATGACCTACTCTTGGGAAATAAGGCAGGGAAGGTGACTGAGGTGTCAGTGGGGGAGCACTTTCGGACCAGCGACCATAAGTCTATTCGTTTTAAAATAGTGATGGAAAAGGATAGGCCAGATCTAAAAGTCGAAGTTCTGAATTGGAGAAAGGCCAATTTTGACAGTATTAGGCAAGAACTTTCGAAAGCTGGTTGGAGGCAGATGTTCGCAGGTAAAGGGACGGCTGGAAAATGGGAAGCCTTCAGAAATGAGATAACAAGGATCCAGAGAAAGTATATTCCTGTCAGGGTGAAAGGGAAGGCTGGTAGGTATAGGGAATGCTGGATGACTAAAGAAATTGAGCGTTTGGTTAAGAAAAAGAAGGAAGCACGTGTCAGATATAGACAGGATAGATTGAGTGCATCCTTCGAAGAATATAAAGAAAGTAGGATTATACTTAATAGGGTAATCAGGAGTTCAAAACGGGGACATGAGATGGCTTTGGCAATAGAATTAAGGAAAATTCAAAGGGTTTTCACAAATATATTAAGGACAAAAGGGTAACTAGGGAGAGAATAGGGCCCCTCAAAGATCAGCAAGGCGGCCTTTGTGTGGAGCCGCAGAAAATGGGGGAGATACTAAATGGATAGTTTGCACCAGTATTTACTGTGGAAAGGATATGGAAGATGTAGACTGAAGGGAAATAGATGGTGACATCTTGCAAAATGTCCAGATTTCAGAGGAGGAAGTGCTGGATGTCTTGAAACCGTTAAAAGTGGATAAATACCCAGGACCTGATAAGGTTTACCCGACAACTTTTTGGAAAGCTAGAGAAGTGATTGCTGGGCCTCTTGCTGTATCATCGATAGTCACAGGTGAGGTTCCAGAAGACTGGATGTTGGCAAAAGTGGTGCCACTGTTTAAGAAGGGTTGTAAAGACAAGCCAGGGAACTATAGACCGGTGAGCCTGACCTTGGTGGTGGGCAAGTTGTTGGAGGGAATCCTGCGGGACAGTATGTACATGTGCTTGGAAAGGCAAGGACTGATTCAGGAGAGTCAACATGGCTTTGTGCGTGAGAAGTCATGTCTCACAAACTTCATTGAGTTTTTTGAAGAAGTAACAAAGAGGATTGATGAGGGCAGAGCAGTAGATGTGATCTAAATGGACTTCAGTAAGGCGTTCGACAAGTTTCCCCATGGGAGACTGATTAGCAAGGTTATATCTCATGGAATACAGGAAGAACTAGCCATTTGGATACAGAACTGGCTCAAAGGTAGAAGACAGAGGGTGGTGGTGGAGGGTTGTTTTATAGACTGGAGGCCTGTGACCAGTGGAGTGCCACAAGGATCGGTGCTGAGCCCTCTACCTTTTGTCATTTGTATAAATGGTTTGGATGCGTGCATAAGAGGTACAGTTCGTAAGTTTGCAGGTGACACCAAAATTGGTGGTGAAATGGACAGCAAAGAGAGTTACCTCAGATTACAACAGGATCTGGGCCAGATGGGCCAATGGGCTGAGAAGTGGCAGATGGAGTTTAATTCAGATAAATGCGAGGTGCTGCACTTTGGGAAAGCAACTCTTAGCAGGACTTGTACACTTAATGGTAAGGTGCTAAGGTGCTAGGGAGTGTTGCTGAACAATGAGACCCTGGAGTTCAGGTTCATAGCTCCTTGAAAGTGGAGTCGCAGGTAGATAGGATAGTGAAGAAGCTGTTTGGTATGCTTTCCTTTATTGGTCAGAGTATTGAGTACAGGAGTTGGGAGGTCATGTTGCGGCTGTACAGGAAATTGGTAAGGCCATTGTTGGAATGTTGCGTGCAATTCTGGTCTCCTTCCTATCGGAAGGATGTTGTGAAACGTGAAAGGGTTCAGAAAAGATTTACAAGGCTGTTGCCAGGGTTGGAGGATCTGAGCTTTGGGGAGAGGCTGAACAGGCTGGGGCTGTTTTCCCTGGAGCATCGGAGGCTGAGGGGTGACCTTCTTGAGGTTTACAAAATGATGAGAGGCATGGATAGGATAAATAGACAAAGTCTTTTCCCGGGGTCAGGGAGTCCAGAACTAGAAGGCATAGGTTTAGGGTGAGAGGGGAAAGATATAAAAGAGACCTAAGGGGCAACTTTTTCATGCAGAGCGTGATACGTGTATGGAATGAGCTGCCAGAGGATGTGGTGGAGGCACATTTAAGAGGCATTTGGATGGGTATATAAATAGGAAGGGTTTGGAGGGATATGGGCCGGGTGCTGGCAGGTGGGACTAGATTGGGTTGGGATATCTTGTCGGCATGGACGGGTTGGACCGAAGGGTCTGTTTCCATGTTATACATCTCTATGACTCTATCTTTGTATTGTCTGCAAACATAGCCAGAAAGCCCTCAGTTCCTTCATTAGATAGTTAATGTATAAAGTGAAAAGTTGTGGTCCCAACACTGAGCCTTGCGGAACACCATTTGTCACCGGCTGCCACCCTGAGAAGGATTCTTTTATTCCCACTCTCTGCATTCCGCCAGACAGCCAAGCTTCTATCTATGTTCGCACCTTGTCTCAAACACCATGGCCCTTATCTTACTCAGTAGCCTTCTGTGTGACACCTTGTCAAAGGCCTCCTTGAAGTCCAGGCAAATAACATCCATTGGTTCTCTTTGGTCTAATCTGCTTGTTTCCTCAAAGAATTCTAGCAGATTTGTCAGGCATGACCTCTTCTTGATGAAACCATGCTGACTTTGCCCTATTTTACCCCACACTTCCAAGTATTCAGGAATCTCGACCTTTATGATGGATGCTGGGATCTTACCCACACTCGAGGTTAGGTTAATCAGTCTGTAATTTTACATCTTTTGCCTTACTCCCTTTTTTAAACAGGAGTGTTATTTTAGTGATTTTCCAGTCCTGTGGGACCATCCCTGATTTTAGTGATTCCTGAAAGGTTACTACTCTCACCTCCACTATATCCTCAGCTATCTCCGTCAGAACTCTGTGACGTGTTCCATCTGATCCAGGTGATTTATCCACCTTCAGACCATTTGGCACTTTCTCCTTGGTGATGTCTGCCATACTCCGCTCTGCCCCCATTCTCTTGAATTTTTGGGAAATTACTCGTGTCTTCCACTGTGAAGACTGATGCAAAATAATTATTCAGTTCCTCAGCCATTTCTTTGTTCCCCACTACTATCTCTCCAGCGTCATTTTCCAGCAGTTTAACGTCCATTTCTGTCTCTCTTTTGCCCTTTGTATATCTAAAGAAACTCTTCCAGTCTTCGTTTATAATACTGGTTAATTTACTCTCATTTAAATTTCCCCCTCCTTGTTTCTTATTTTTTCGTTGCCCTCTGGTCATTGTAAGCTTCCCCAATCCTCTGGTTTCTTACTGTTCCTCACTACTTCATCTGCTTTCTCTTTTGCTTTTATGCTATCCTTGACTTCCTAGTCAGCTATGGTTGCCACATCCTCGTGTATCATGCTTCTTTTTCTTCAGGATGAATCTCTGCTGTGTCTCCTGAATTACTCCCAGAAACTCTTGCCATTGCTTTTCCACTATCTTTTCTGCTCCTCTCCCAGTCAATTCTACTCAGCTCCTCCCTCATGTCTCTGTAGTTACCTTTATTCAGCTGAAATACCATTACCTCTGATTCTACCTTCTCTCTCTCAAATTTGAAACTAAATAAGCTCTCTTATCAAGCCTGCCTCATGGTACAACACTAAATCCGGTATTGCCTGTTTCCTAGTGGGATCCATCATGTGTATCTTTTATCCTTTTAATCCTTTGTATCTGTACTTTAGCTCATCTTATAAGATTTTATGTAAATAATTTCCAGCAGTAGTGTGTAAAAAATAAACTTTATCTTATTTAAAGAGCTTTGCTACTTTTTAAAGTTGAAACAGTCAAACTAAAAGAGCTAACGTTTCAGCACTCTACAAATTCATAATTCATGGACCACTTGAACACAGCTGAAGTGATCTTCGGGTTTCTATGTGAGGGGCTGAAAGATAGATGTTGCTTTTTGTTTACGTGAGGGTGGTGGTGGAGGGTTGTTTTTCAGACTGGAGACCTCTGACCAGAGGAATGCCACAAGGATCAGTGCCAGGTCCTCTAGTTTTTGTCATTTACATAAATGATTTGGATGCGAGCATAAGAGGCACAGTTAGTAAGTTTGCAGGTGACACCAAAATTGGATGTGTTGTGGACAGCGAAGAGGGTTACCTCAGATTACAACAGGATCTGGACCAGATGGGCCAATGGGCTGAGAAGTGGCAGATGGAGTTTAATTCAGATAAGTGCGATGTGCTGCATTTTGGGAAAGCAAATCTTACCAGGACTTACACACTTAATGTTAAGGTCCGAGGGAGTATTGCTGAACAAAGAGACCTTAGAGTGCAGGTTCATAGCTCCGTGAAAGTTGAGTCGCAGGTGGATAGGATGGTGAAAAAGGCGTTTGGTATGCTTTCCTTTATTGTTCAGAGTGTGGAGTACAGGAGTTGGGAGGTCATGTTGCGCCTATACAGGACATTGGTTAGGCCACTGTTGGAATATTGCGTGCAATTCGGGTCTCCTTCCTATCGGAAAGATGTTGTGAAACTTGAAAGGGATCAGAAAAGATTTACAAGAATGTTGCCAGGGTTGGAGGATCTGAGCTACAGGGAGAGGCTGAACAGGCTGGGACTGTTTTCCCTGGAGCATCGGAGGCTGAGGGGTGACCTTATAGAGGTTTACAAAATTATGAGTGGCAAGGATAGGATGAATAGACATAGTCTTTTCCCTGGGGTCAGGGAGTCCAGAACTGGAGGGCATAGGATTAGAACATAGAACATAGAACATAGAAGAATACAGCGCAGTACAGGCCCTTGGGCCCTCGATGTTGCGCCGATCCAAGCCCACCTAAACTACACTAACCCACTATCCTCCATATACCTATCCAATGCCCTCTTAAATGCCCATAAAGAGGGAGAGTCCACCACTGTTACTGGCAGGGCATTCCATGAACTAACGACTCGCTGAGTGAAGAACCTACCCCTAACATCAGTCCTATATCTACCCCCCCTTAATTTAAAGATTGTTGTGTGAGAGGGGAAAGATATAAAAGAGACCTAAGGGGCAACTTTTTCATGCAGAGGGTGGTACGTGTATGGAATGAGCTGCCAGAGGATGTGGTGGAAGCTGATACAATTGCAATATTTAAGAGGCATTTGGATGGGTATATGAATAGGAAGGGATTGGAGGGATATGGGCTGGGTGCTGGCAGGTGGGACTAGATTGGGTTGGGATATCTGGTCGGCATGGACGGGTTGGACCGAAGGGTTTGTTTCCCTGCTGTACATCTCTACGACTCTAAGTTGAATGACTTGTCAAAAAAAAGGAGGCGGCTTACGTAAAGATGAGGCATGAAGGCTCAGTTCGGGCTCTTGAGAGTTACAAGTTAGTTTGGAAGGACTAAAGAGAGAGCCAAGAAGAGGAAGGAGGAGACATGATCAAGGAGAACCCTAAAGCTTTCTAGAGGTATGTCAGGAAATAAAGAAAATGACTAGAGTAACATTAGGGCCTGTGAAGTAGTTGGAAGTTGTGCATGGAATCTGAGGAGATAGGAGAAGCCATGATTATTCTTCATCAGTATTCATACAGGAAAATGTCAATGTTGTAGAAAAGAGTACTGAGATACAGGCTCTTAAACTAGACAGGATTGAGATTCACAAGGAGGATGTGTTAGCAATTCTGGAACGTGTGAAAATAGATAAAGCTCCTGGGCCTGATGGGATTTATCCTATAATTCTCTGGGAAGCTAAGGAGGAGTTTACAGATCTTAATGTTTGTCTTTGATCTTAATGTCATCATTGTCTGCAGGAATAATGCCAGAAGACTGGAGGATAGCAAACGTTGTCTCCTTGTTCAAAAAGAGGAGTAGAGAGAACCCTAGTAATTATAGATCAAAGTTAAAAATGACACAACACCAGGTTATAGTCCAACAGGTTTATTTGGAAGCACTAGCTTTCGGAGGGCTGTTCCTTCATCAGATGGCTGTGGTTTGTCGAGTTCTCCATAACCATCTGATTAAGGCGCAGCCCTCGAAAGCTAGGGCTTCCAAATAAACCTGTTGGACTATTACCTGATGTTGTACGATTTTTAACTTTGTACACCCCAGTCCAACACCAGCGTCTCCAAATCAATTAGAGATCAATCAGCCTTACCTCTGCTGTGGGTAAAGTGTTGGAATGGATTATAAGAGGGAGGATTTATAATCATCTAGAAAAGAATAAGTTGATTAGGAATAGTCAACTCAGCTGTGTGAAGGGTAGATCGTACCTCACCAACCTTAGACTTCTTTCACAAGGTGGTAAAACAGGTGGATGATGGGTAAAGTCGTTGATGTGGCATATATGGATTTCAGTAAGGCTATTTATAAGGTTCCCCAAGGTAGGCTATTATACAAAGTACAGGGGCACAGGATTGATGGTGATTTATTGATTTGTATCAGAAATTGGCGAGCTGAAAGAAGACAGAGGGTGGTGTTTGATAGGATATGTTCATGCTGGAGTTCAGGTGCTCGTGGTGTACTCAACAATCTGTTTGCGTCCATGTTGTTTCTTATTGTTACAAGCGATCTTGATGAGGGCTAGAAAGGTGGGTTCGAAAATTTGCGGATGACACTAAATTCGGGGGAATTGTGGACAGTGCGGAAGTATGTTGCAGGTCATAGAGGGACAAAAGTAAGCTGTGGAGCTGGGCTGAGAGGTGCAAAATGAAGTTTAACGTGAAAAAGAGTGAGACTAATCATTTTGAACGGAGTAACAGGAATACGCAGTACTGGGCTATCGGTAAGATTCTCGGTTGTGTGGATGAGCTGAGAGATCTCACTGTCCAGGTACATAGATCCCTGAAAGTTACGACCCAGGTTGATAGGGTTATTAAGAAGGCGTAGGTGTGTTAGCTGTTATTGGTAGAGGGTTTGAGTTTGTAGACACGAGGTCATGTTGCAACTGTACAAAGCTCTGGTGCGGCGGCGCTTGAAGTGCAGTTCTGCTTGCCGCATCATAGGAAGGTTTTGGAATTATTGGAAAAAGTGCAGAGGAAATTTATGACGATTTTGCCTGGTATGGAGGGAATGTCTAATGAGGAAAGGCTGAGGGATTTGGGGCTGTTTTCATTAGAGCAAAGAAGGTTAAGAAGTGACCTAATTGAGACATATAAGATAATCAAAAGTTTAGATAGGGTAGATAATGAAAGCCTTTTTCTTCAGACGGTGATGGCTAGCACGTGGGGGCATAGCCTTATATTGAAGGGTGATCGACATAGGACAGATGTCAGAGGTAGGTTCTGTACTCAGTGAGTAATAGGGGCTTGGAAAGCACTGCCTGCAACAGTCTAGACTTGCTAACATTAAGGGCACTTAAGTGGTAATTGGATAAATATAGGATGATAATGGAATACTGTAGGTTAGGTGGGATTCAGATTGGTTTCACTGGCCAGCGCAACATTGAGGGCCGAAGGGCCTATACTGAGCTGTACTGTTCTACTGTGCACAGAATTTGGGAAGGTGTGTTGCAGTTTTCTTGCTGCCGTTGAAGCCACAGTTGGAGTATTGTGTTCAGTTCCAGTAAACTTGCTATCGGAAGAATGTTATTAGCCTGGAAAGAGTGCAGAAAAAAATACGAGAATATATCCTGGTCTCAATGGTCTGACTTCCAGGATTTGTTTGGAAAAGTAAGGATTGTTTCTTTAGAGTGAAGGATACTGAGGGACGCTCTTGGAGAAGTGCATAAAATCATGAGAGGCATGGATAGGGTGAATGCATTCAGACTTTTTTCCAAGGATTAGTCAATTGCTGACTAGAGTGCATCAGTTTAAGTTTAGAAGGGAAAGAATAAAAGGGAATCTGAGGGACAGCTTTTTTACCTCGAGTGAGGTGTGCATATGGAATGACTTTCCATTGGAAGTGCTTGAGATATGTACAATAAAAACATTTAAAAGGCTTTTGGACAAATACATGAATAGAAAGGATGTAAAAAGGACATGGGTCAATTGCAGTGAAATGGCGTTAACATTGATGGGCATTGTGGTTAGCATGGACCAATTTCGGTCAAAGGGCTTGTCTCTGTGCTGTAGGTCTCTATGATCCTGTGAGTCTATGACTACCTTCACCGAGATCTACTTTTTTGTTACACGTGAGGATTTCTCTTTTCCCCAGTTTCTGTCCCTCATGAATTGAAATTGATTTTGGAAACCAATGTTAGATTTATGAAGCAGCCCATAACCATCAGCCATTTTAGCTGCTAATCTTGCCTTTGAACTCTCTTCTTTTTCACATGAGTTCTCAATACCTCAGGAAATGAATCTTTGATGTCATCCTAAATAATCGTCTCTCTAAGTAACTCATGCAATTGCTGTCTTTATAATTCCCTCATCCACCGATCAAAAGTGCTTTGTTTGATTCCTCCAAACTCAATGCATATTTGATTGGGGTCCCTTCCTTAAATTATAAAACATTGTGTGTAGGCTTCTGGCACAAGCTCATTTGCACTTAGCATGGTTTTCTTCACCACCTCATATTCCCCAGAGACCTCCTCTGATCGTGATACAAATACGTTAGAAGCTCTAACTAATAGCTTTTTTGGATCAACAAAACCCACATGGCAGCTGGCCACTTGATTTGTTTAGCCACCTTTGTCAAATGAGATGAAAAAGGCTACTACATCTATCTCATCAAATGTAAGCAATGCTTGGATAGATTTAAACAGATCCCCAAACAGCCTTCCGCACCAATGGGTTTGCTCACCCTCTCTATCTTCCCCACTCTCATTGTCTTCCCCACTCTCATTATCTTCCCCACTAAACATACCTTTCAGCTTCACCTCCATTCTTTAAAGCCAACTTTCGAATAAGTGACAATTTCTGAAGTTCAAAGTCTTGCTGTTTTCTCTCTCTCTTTCTCTCATTGTCTCTCTCTCCTCTCTCTCTTTTCCTCTCTTTCTTTTTCTTTCTCTCTCTGTTTTTCTCTCTCCCCTTCTCTCTCTGTTTCTCTCTCTCTCTTTCTATCTCTCTCTTCTCCCCCCTCAACCCCCATTTCCTCTCTCTCTCCCTCTCTCTTGCTCTTTCTCTCCTTTTCCTTTTGTTCTGCTAAAACAACTCCTTCGTTGTCTTTTTGGTGTGCTTTAAATCTCAATTCAAACTCTTTTTCATTTCTTTTTCTCTTTTACTTTTGTCTTTAACTAAAGCTGTTTCATTTTCAATGAAATTTTAAGCCATTTCCAAAGTTTCTGATACTGTATGCAGCAAATCTAAATGCTGAGCTATTGATGTAATTTCCTTTTCTTTACTCACAGATGGAGATAACTCTAACTCGAGCTTCCCTACTAACTAAAGCAGCTTTGCCTTGCTCACCTTTTGCAAAGCTGCCAAAGTCAGTTCTTCCACCACCAGAAAACTCTTACCCCACCCTTAAGGGTGATCATCATGTATGCCTCTATTAAGTCACGTCTTAACCTTCTTCTCTCTCATTAAAACAGCCTCAAGTCCCCCAGCCTTTCCTCATGAGACCTCCCCTCTATACCAGGCAAATTCCAAGTCAATCTCCTCTGAACCCTTTCCAACGCTTCCACATCCTTCCTATAATGTGGTAACCAGAACAGTAAATAATACCCCAAGTGCGGCTGCACCAGAATTTTGCACAGCTGCAACATGATCTCATGGCTCCGAAATTCAATCCCGCGACCAATGCCCTTGTTCGTTTTCCTGAAGTGTGCCAAACACTTCCTTCACTGCCCTCTGTACCTGTGACTCCACTTTCTGAGAACCATGCACCTGAATGCCATTGTCCCTCTGTTCCACTGCACTCCTTATTATACTCCATTTGCCATTTCTCAGACCACTTCCCCAGCTGACCAAGGTCCTGCTGCAGTTTCTGATAATGTTCCTCACTGTTCACGATATTGCCTATTTTAGCATTATGCACAAGCTTATGAATCATGCCTTATACATTTTCATCGAAATCACTTACATCGATAAAAAACAGTAATGTGTCCAGAACCGATCCCTGAGGCACTCCACTAGTCACAGGCCTCCAGTCCGACAAGTATCCTTCCACTATAACCCTCTGCTTCCTACCATCAAGCCGATGGTGTATCTAATTTGCCAGGTCCCCGTGGATTCCATACGAGCTGACCTTCCAGAATAGTCTACCATGTGGAACCTTATCAAAGGCCTTACTGAAATCCATATAGACTGCGTCTATCAACCTGTCCTTGTTCATCTTCCTGAACACTTCATCAAAGAACTCTCACAAATGTGTGACGCATGACTGTCCATACCCAAAACCATGCTGAGTATTCCTAATCAAACCCTGCCTTTCCACGTGTATGCATATCTTATTTCTCAGAATCTTTTCAAGTAACTTACTTACTACAAATGGTCGGATTACTGGTCTTTAGTTCCCAGTTTTTATTTTTGCAGCCTTTCTTAAATAAGGGCACAACATTCCTTACCCTCCGGTCTTATGGGATCTCATCCATGGTTAATGCTAAAACAAACATAACAGCCAGGGACCACTGAACTTCTCCTCCAACTTCTTGCAGTGTTCTTGAATATATGTGTTCAGGAGCTTGTGATTTATCCATCCTCATACACCTTAATAGATCCAACACCTCCTCAACTGTGATATGGGCTGTCCCCAAGATATGACCATAATATCTACACTTTACCACAGGAAACCCATTAAGGTGAAAGAGAAGTTAAAAAAGCTCTAGACTTTTCCCTACAATAAAGTAGGCCACATGAAATTACAGTGTTGGTGGGTGAGGAAAAAACACTGGGAAGAATGGACGCAGGCAAAAGGGATAAGCCAGTGAATTTCATTGGAGTAGTAACGCAAAGCACAGTGATGGCTGCAAGGCTGCATCAGAATGTACAGCCTGCTCGTTAATTGGTTAATGAGGAAGTGCCAGGTCTATTTATTCTATTTACGTTCGCAGGTAAAGATTACTTGCATAGGCCAGGTGCAGCAGTTAAAGAGGTGACAGTATTATAGGACGCAAGATCATGTCAAACACGATGTTTAGGGATCAAGAGATATATAAATCAAAAGGAGTATTGCCAGACAAAGTGCGAGTACATGGAATTCACGGTGAGACAAGAAGTGCTCAGTTTCGTAGAGTGAGGTTATAGTGTCCAGTGAAAAACGGATAAGTGCTGGTCGGTGTACTGGACAGACACTCAGCTCTAGGAATACTATTTGCCCTTGCTAACAATGCCATTGGGTCACAAGTACGAGTACTGTCTCCTGTGGTTGAAACACTAATGGAACTAAAGTCTTACAAAAGTGTATCTTTGGAACTTTCCTCACTGTGCGGCAACAAGGTCACAAAGTCACCAGTTGAAACAGGAGATATCAAAGAATACAGATAAGAACGTTGAAGTAGAATTATCAGAGATGATAGCTAAACAAATGCTTGAGACAAAACAAGAAGAGTTGGAGGACAACGTAGATATCTTTAGCTCAGAGAAATTAACTGAGTTACAACAGGAAGATGAAAAACTGAAGCAATTGTATTGAAAAGCATACGCGGAAGGAGAATCTGAGTGTATCCCTGGATTTTAGTGTATTAAAAATTATATCTTCATGAGGTAACAGAGACCATCTGTTTTAACATATTGGATGAAGGCATCGGGCAGATTGCAGGGTGGGTTTTTTACACAGAGTGGTGGGTGTGTGGAATGCACTTCCAGCGGTGGTAGTAGAGTCAGATACATTTACTCAGATAGGTACATTTAGGAAACTCCTGGCGAGGCACATGAATGATAGTAGTGTGTCGGGAACGTAGGTTAGTTTAATCTAAGAATAGGATAAAAGGTCGACACAACATCGAGGGTCGAGGAGCCTATACTGTGCTGTGTTGTTCTATACATAACAACCTTAACACAAAAGAAGAGAGAAGGCCTAAAAACATACATAAAACACAGGAAAACAATCATTGCACGAGCAGATAAAGGCAGAATGATAGTATTCGTGAACGACACAGATCATGTTCAAAAAGCACAGGAACTACATACAGATACTGAACACGGACCAACAGAGGGAATGCGAGCCACACCACACCCAGCCAATAGAATAAATATTACACGATGGAACTTATGCCAAAACCGACCTATAACCAATGCAGACTGATAAAAAATGTAACCTGAAGGCACCAACACCCCATAATTTTCCAATTATCTAAGGTTTACTAACCAGATTTCCCACTTAGACCAATTGTGTCAGTTCTAGGAAGTCTGTCACATAAACTTAAAAAAGAATTTGAACAAAACCTTAAATCCTTATCATCAGATCCAAACACCTATTCCAATGATGAGATTACTTACAGTGTGGAAACAGGCCTTTCGGCCCAACAAGTTCATACTGACCCTCCAAGGAGTAACCCACCCAGACCCATTCCCCTACATTTACTCCTTCACCTAACACTAGGGGCAATTTAGCATGGCCAATTCACCTAACCTGCACATCATTCGACTATGGGAGGAAACCAAAGCAGCCAGAGGAAATCCACGCAGACGCGGGGAGAATGTGCAAACTCCACACAGAGACAGTGGCCCGAGGCAGGAATTGAACCTGGGTCTCTGGTGCTGTGAGGCAGCAGTGCTAACCACTGTGCCATCGTGCTGCCCTATCATCGCAGGAATTCCAAAACATCAACAGAAACTTAAAAATAGACAAAGCAAAGCAATGCTCTCATTTGACATAGCGGAACTCGTTATCTGAATTGACAAAACCTTTGCCAAAGTGAGAATAGCCAACCTCCAGAAAAAAAACAGACCAGCTTGAGATAGCCATTTCTTCCCTGGGGAAAAGTCTCTGACTGTTCATTCCATTGGTGCCTCTCATCATCTTGTACACCTCCTTGAAATCACCTTTTATCTTCCTTCGCTCCAATGAGAAAAGCCCTAACTCCCTCAAACTTTCCTCATTAGACATGCCCTCCAGTCCAGACAGCATCCTGCTAAATCTCCTCTGCATCATCTCTAAGGCTCCCACATCCTTCAGATAATGAGGCGACCAGAAGTGAACACAACATTCCACGTCTGCTGTAACCAGGGCTCGATTAAGCTGCAGCATAACCTTGCAGCTCTTAAACTAAATCCCCCTGTTAATGAAAGCCAAAACAACATAACACCTTCTTAACAACCCTATCAACATGGGTGGCAACTACGAGGGATCTATGGACATGTCCCCAAGATCTTTCTGCTCCTTCATTACTTTTGCTGTAGTCATAGGAAGGGATAGGAGTAGATTGTATGGGAAAATGCTCAGTTCGGTAGGGGAAATTACAATGCTACTATCCAGGAACAGGGGGGCCTAAAGTGGGAACAGATGTTCTCCATGGAAATGCAGGACGGATGCATGATGTGGTTCTGTTCGCCGAGCTGGAAATTTGTGTTGCAGACGTTTCGTCCCCTGTCTACGTGACATCCTCAGTGCTTGGGAGCCTCCTGTGAAGCGTTCTGTGATGTTTCCTCTGGCATTTATAGTGATTTGCATCTGCCGCTTCCGGTTGTCAGTTCTAGCTGTCTGCTGCAGTGGCTGGTAATTAGGTCCAGGTCGATGTGCTTCTAGCTAGCAGTGGAAATCTAGAACTGACAACCGAAAGCGGCAGATACAAATCACTATAAATGCCAGAGGAAATATCATAGCAGTGCTTCGCAGGAGGCTCCCAAGCACTGAGGATGTCACCTAGACAGGGGACGGAACGTCTGCAACACAAATTCCCAGCTCGGCGAACAGAACCACAACATCGAGCACCCGAGATACAAATCTTCTCCCCAAACTTTGAAGAACGGATACATGGAGGTGGTTTAAGGTGCACTTGTTGATGGTACTGGATAGATTTGTCCGACTGAGGCAAGGAAGGGAATGATAGGGAGAAGGAACCTTGGGTTTCAAGGGATGTGGTACAACTCGTAAAGCGGAAGAAGATTAAGGACTCAAGGATTAAGCAGGGCACGAGAAGGTTACAAGGTAACCAGGAAAGCACTGAAGAATGTACTTAGGAGAACTATATGGCGGCCTGAATAAGCGGAAGCAGGTAAGATGAAGGAAAGCTCTAAGGAATTCAACATAGAGTCATAAAGGTGTACAGCAGGAAAACAGTCCCTTCGGTCCAACTCGTCCATGCCGACCAGATGTCCCAGCCCAATCTAGTCCCATTTTCCAGCACTTAGCCCATATCCCACTGAGCCCTTCCTATTCATATACCCATTCAAATATCTTTACATGCTGTAATTGTACCAGCCTCCACCACTTTCCCTGGCGGTTCATTCCATACACGTACCACCCACTTCATGAAAACCTAGTCCCTCAATTCCCTTTTATATCTTTCCCCTCTCACCCTAAACCTATGTCCTATAACTCTGGACTCTCCCACCCCAGAGAAAAGACTTTGTCTATTTCCCCTATCAATGTCTCTCATGATTTTACAAACTTCCATAAGGTCACCCCTCAGTCTCCGACATTCCAGGGAAAACAACCACAGTCTATTCAGCCTCTCCCTATTGCTCAAGTCCTCCAACCCTGGCAATATCTATGTAAATGCTTTCTGAACTCTTTCATGTTTCACAATATTCTACTGAAAGGAGGGAGACCAGAACTGCAGTCTAAATTCCAAACGTGGCCTAACCAATGTCCTATACAGCTGCAACATGACCTCAGAACTCCTATACTCAATGTTCTGACCAATAAAAGAAAGCATACCAAATGCCTTCTTCACTATCCTATTTACCCGCGACTCTACTTTCAAGAAGCTATGAACCTGCACTCCAAGGTCTCTTTGTTCAGCTACACTCCTAGGATCTTACCATTAAAAGTGTGTGGAACACTTTTGTGAGGACCAAGAGGATGGCCAGAGTGAGGGTAGGGCTCATCAGGGATACTGTAAGGAACTTGTGACTGGAGTCCGAAGATTATTGGAGCTCCTTAATAAATACGATCATTCAGTATTCACTAATGAGAGGGACATTGACGTTTGTGAAAACAGCGTGGAAAAGGCTGATAAGCTCAAACGGGTTCATGTTAAAAAGGTAGATGTGCTGAAAACTTGAAAAATGTAAGAATAGATATCTCCCCGGGCCAGATGGGATCTACCCAAGTGTACTATAGGAAATATGGGAAGATATTGCTGTATCTTTGCATCCTCACTGTCAGCTTGAGTAATGCCAGATGAAAGGAGGGTGTGCATGTTATATCCAGTCAGTCTTACGTCTGTGAAGGGCAAATTATTGGAGAGGATTCTGAGTCAGCATTTATGAATAAAAACACAACAGTGGATGTAGTGTACGTGGATTTTAGCAAGATGTTTGAGAAGGTTCCTCATGGTAAGCTCATTCAGAAAGTATGTAGGCATGGGATACAGGGAAATCTGGCTGTCCGAACACAGAATTGGCTGGTGTATAGAATACAGAGGGTGGCATTAGGTGGGAAGTTTTCAGCTTGGAGCTCGGTGACCAGTGGTGTTTCATAGGGATCTGTTCTGAGACCTCTGCTCTTTGTCATTCTTATAAATGACTTGAATGAGGAAGTGGAAGAGTGTATAATTAAGTTTGCCAATGACACGAAGGTCGGTAGAGTGGTGATTAGTGTGAAGGGCCGCTGTAGATTGCAACGGGACACTGACTGGATGCAGAAATTAGGTGTCAGTAGCGGATGAGTCACTTCACACTTTTCCAGGTTGAATGATATTTTGGAAGCTCGAATTTGAATACAGAATACAAGGTTAAATGCAGGATTATTGGCAGTGGCTGTTCGTTTATCTTTTCTTTGTTATGATGTGGAGACACTGGTGTTAGAAAGGGATGGACCAGGTTAAAAATCGCAAAACACCAGGTTATAGTCCAACAGATTGATTTAGAAGCACTAGCTTTCAAAGTGCTGCTCCTTTGTGTTTGCGTGTGTGTGTGTGCTTGGTCGAGTTGGTGCGTAGCGTTTTGGAATATATACGTGTGGGTGTATGCTTGTTTGTGAGCGTGGGGGTGTATGTGTCCTGAGAGACAGCGTTTGTATGAGAAAGAGTCTGTGTGAGTGTGTATGCATGTGTGCGTATGTGAGAGAGTGTACAGTGTATTGGGGTCACTTGTAGTTTGACATGAACCCAAGGTCTCAGTTGAGGCTATCCTCGTGGTTACAGACCTTGGCTATCTGCCTCTCTGCATTGTTGCTTATCCCCGAGTCCACCTTGGAGGATGGTCACCCGAAGTTCCGAGACCAAATGTCCCTGAAAGCTGAAGTGTTCTCTGACTGGAAGGGAACATTCCTGCCTGGCGATTGTTGCGTGGTGTCCATTTATCCATTGTCGTAGCGTCTGCTTGGTCTTGCTAATGTACCATGTACGTCAAACTCATGCGCACACTCTACAAAGCATGCACACATGCAACACAAAGGAGCAGTCCTCTGAAAGCTAGTGCTTCCAAAAAAAGCCCTGGTGGATTATAAGCTGGTGTTACGTGATTTTTAACTTATACTTTGTTAGTAAGTGTACAATAGTTTCTGAACACTTGCTGTGTATCTTCAGTTAGTTTGTTGGTTCTGAGTGTGCATTCTGGTGCGGATAGGAAGGGTCCATGCAGTTGTCATTGTTGTCCCTCAACTAGTACAATTGTTTATTCTGCATCTATAACTCTCTGCTGGACGGGTTGCTTGTAGAGGTATCTTTTGCACTTCAGTTTTCTTGTTATAGAGTCATAGAGTCAGAGAGATTACAGCACAGAAACAGATCCTTTAGTCCAACTCGTCCATGTCGACGAGATATCCCAACCCAATTCCAACGCAATCCCTGGCCCATATCCCTCCAAACCCTTACTATTCATGTACCCATCCAGATACTTTTAAATGTTGCAATTGTACCAGCCTCCACCACTTCCGCTGGTAGCTCATTCCATACCCGTAACACCCGCTGCATGAAAAAGTTGCCTGTTAGGTGTCTTTTATATCTTTCCCCTCTCATCCTAAAACTATGCCCTCCAGTTCTGGACTCCCCCAATCCAGTGAAAAAAAAAAGACTTTGTCAATTAATCCTATCCATGCCACTCATAATTTTGTAAACTTCTATAAGGTCACCACTCAGCCTCCGACGCTCCAAGGAAAACAGTCGCAGCCTCTTCAGCCTCTCCCTGCAGCTCAAATCTTCCAACACTGGCAACATCCTTGTAAATCTTTTCTGTACCTTTTCAAGTTTCAAAACATCTTTGCTATGGGAAGGAGACCAGAACTGCACGCAATATTCCAACAGTGGCCTAACCAATGTCCTGTACAACAGTATCATGACCTCCTAACTGCTGTACTCAATACTCTGACCAATAAAGGAAAGCATACCAAACGCCTTCTTCACTATCCAATCTACCTGCGACTCCACTTTCAAGGAGCTATGAACCTGCACTCCAAGGTCTCTTTTTTTCAGCAACACTCCCTAGGACCTTACCATTAAATGTATATGTTCTGCTAAGATTTGCTTTCCCACAATGCAGTACCTTGCATTTATCTGAATTAAACTCCATTTGCCACTTCTCAGTCCATTTGCCCATCTGGTCGAGATCCCGTTGTAATCTGAGGTAACCTTCTTCGCTGTCCACTACACCTCCAATTTTGGTGTCATCTGCAAACTTACTAACTATACATCTGATGCTCACATCCAAGTCATTTGTATAAATGATGAAAAGTAATGTATCCAGCACTTCGCCTTGTGGCACTCCACTGGTCAGAGGCCTCTAGTCTGATAAAACAACCCTCTGCCACCACCTCTGCCTTCTACCTTTGAGCCATTTCTGTATCCGAATAGCTAGTTCTCCCTGTGTTCCATGAGATCTAACGTTGCCACTCAGTCTCCCATGAGGATCCTTGTCGAATGCCTTACTGAAGTGCATATAGATCACGTCTACCACTCTGCCCTCATCAATCATCTTTGTTACTTCTTCAAAAAACCCAGTCAAGGTTGTGAGACATGAGTTCCGACGCACAAATCCATGTTGACTATCCCTAATCAGTCCTTGCCTTTCCAAGCACATGTACATCCTGTCCCTCAGTGTTCACTCCAACAACCTGCCCACCTCCGAGGTGAGGCTTACTAGTCTATAGTTCCCTGGCTTGTCCTTACCCCCCTTCTGAACAGTGGCACCATGTTTGCCAACCTTCAGTCTTCCTGCACCTCACCTGTAGCTATCAATGATACACATATCTCAGCAAGAGGCCCAGCAATCACTTCCCAAGGTTCCCATAGTTCTCGGGTACTCCTGATCAGATCCTGGGGATTTATCCACTTTTATGCGTTTCATGACATCCTGCATTTCCTCCTTTGTAATATGGACATTTTTCAAATGTCACCACCTATTTCCTACATTCTATACCTTCCACGTCCTTTTCCACAGAAAATACTAATGCAAAATACTCGTTTAATATCTCCCCCTTCTCCTGTGGCTCCACAAAAAGGCTGCCTTGCTAATCTTTGAGGGGCCCTATTCTCTCTCTATTTACCGTTTTGTCCTTAACGCATTTGTAAAAAACCTTCATATTCTCCTTAACTCTATTTGCCAAAGCTAGCCCATATCCTCTTTTCCCCCTCCTGATTTCCCTCTAAAGTATACTCCTACTTAACTGAAATGCTGTAGTGCTCTCATTTATTATCTCAGCCATGTCCTCATTCTCCAAATGATACTCTCTACCTTGTTCCCACTCTTTCCCATAATTGCCCACTTACTATTTAAAGATAATTTGACAGTAACCTGTTCAGAGATATTACTACGCATCTAAGGATTTGCTGGAGCTTGAACCTTCTGTTGCTGTGTCCTTCTGTTGCTGGAGCTGTGTCCTTCTTTTATTATGTGTATACTTACCAAAAGCCACTTAGTTAGGTCAACCATAAATCTAAACTCATGTGCTATCTTCACTTCTCTTCTGGACAACCTCCATGCTTTCCACCTACAGTTCAGGGTTATTTAAGAAAAAAATTTAAAACTGACATGAAAAGTGAATTTTATTAAATAAGTTTACATAAAATGAGCCTGAATTTCATTGAAAAGTACAGGGGAATGTTTAGCCAACTCCTGCCGATAGGTATTTTCCAAACAGCTGTTTTTCACCACAATAAAGGAAGTAGAACTTTGTGAATCCGTGGTTTAATCCTTCCTGCTCAGCAGTCAGCCTTATCGATCTTAACCGCTTCTATTGTACCTGCCTGCACTACTACACCTCACAGTGAGTTCTAGACACCTACCACTCAGTGTAAAAAAAACTTGCACCTCAAATCTCCTTTGAACTTACCCTCTCTGATGTTAACTGCATGCCCCCTAGTTTTGGGCATACCAACTCTGGGGAAAAGGATTCTCACTGTCAACTCTATCTCAATTGAAAAGACTTCGATCAAACCTCCCCTCCGCTTCCACTGCACCAAAGAAAACAACCCGAGTTTTTAAGACTCTCCTTGTAGCTCATACCCTATAATCCAGGCAGCATCCTGATCACTCTCGTCTGCACACTTTCCAAAGCCTCCTTATTATTCTTATGTGACAACCAAAATTGAACATAATGCTTTAACAGAGGAACAACATTATCTACTCACCAGGTCTCGGGACCTCTCCAGTGGCGAAGGAGGATGCAAAGACCATGGACAAGACCCCAGCAATCTCTTGGTTCACTCAACAACCTGGGTTAGATACCATCTGGACCTGGGGACTTATTCACCTTTATGCTCTTCAGGTGACCCAGCGTCTGGATCTCAAAATGCTGCAGCATATTAGCATGCTCCACTTAGATCTCACTATTCCCCACACACTCCTCCTGGGTGAATACTGATGCAAAATACCCATTTAAGATCTCACCCACATTCTCTGACTCCAAGCACACATTTACTCCTTTATCCTTGAGTGGTCATTGGTTATACCTTCTCCCGAGTTATCCTCTTATTTTTGATGTATGTATAGAATGCCTTGGGGATTCTCTTTAACTCTAATTGCCAAGGTCATTTCTTGGACCCTTCTTGCTCTCCTAATTTCCTGTTTGAGATTTTGTCCTCTTTTCTTTATATTCCTCACAGGCCCTGTTCAATTTTAGCTTCTTAAAATTTACATTTGCTTCTGTATTCCATTTTGACGAAATTCACAATCTCCCTGTTATCCACGGTCACGCTTACCTTGCCTTCCTTATCCTTCCTCCTTTCTGGAACATGCTGGTCTCAATATTGAACCCCTGGGGACTCCACTCCAAACATTGCTCCAGCTAGATAAATATCCATTGGTCATTGCTTTCTCTTTCCTTACACTCAAGACAATGTTGCGTCCAAGTTGCCACTGCTGCTTGTACTATGAGCTTTAACCTTCCTCACTAATCTTATGGAAACGCATGTGTATTATATCTTTAACGCCGCCCTCATCTACCCTTTCCATTAATTCAAAGACTTTCAGCAAGTTACCAATGCACAATATTCCATTGATGTTTCCTAATCACCTCAACGTTTTCCACTTGACCACGAGCTTTATCCTAAATAAAGGTAAAACCAAGGACTGCAAACGCTGGAAACCAGATTCTAGATTAGAGTGGTGCTGGAAAAGCACAGCCGGTCAGGCAGCATCCAAGTAGCAGGAAAAGTGTCGTTTTGGGCAAAAGCCTTTCATCAGGAATGAAGGCAGGGAGACTCCGGGGTGGGAGGGGGTGGGACTGGCAGATGGTAGACAAGGGTACAATAGGTGGATGGGGGTGGGGATGAACATGATAGGTTAGAAAGGAGGGTGGAGTGGATAGGTGGGAAGGAAGATTAGCAGTAGGCCAGCTCACAGAGGGGACACATGCGATCCAGCCATCACCAATATTCAGTGGCAGCATTATGTATAATTGACAATACGCACTGCTGTAATTCACCAATGCTCCTAAAACAGCATCTTCTGATAGACAAAAGCAGTCGATGCATGGAAACACCTCTAACTGTATGTTCCCAACCAAATCACTCACCATCCTGACTTGAATATATCTTCCTTCAAAAAAGATGCCATCGCCCAGCTGCCATCTCATTAGTGAGACACGACTGGTTGTGAGTTTAACCTAAGAGTCACCGTGTCTCAGGGGAGAGCTGAGTTTGAGAAGGTGGGACCTTCATGGTGATCTCAGCCTGTGTGGGAATTGAACCTGTGCTGTTGTTGCCATTCTACATCACAAACCAGCCGTCCAGCCAACACGGCTGCAGGGGGTCAGTTAGTACAGTTGGCTGGACGGCTGGTGCGAGATGTAGAGAGGTGGGATCATCCTCAGTTTAAAATAACCAGCGGTTGTCTCTCCCGATGAGAGAACATGCCTCTGGAACTTGGACAATGTGCCTCTGATAAACTCCTGGACAATCCCTTTCCCTTCTTCCCTTCACACCACCGACGGGTTGTTCCTACACTGTCAGAACTGCAGGGACACAGGAAAGCAGCTCCCATCACATTCTCCAGGGCAATAAACTCTAACCCAGCCATCAAACGCCAAGCCCTCTGATATATTTGATGAAACACACCTGAACAAAACATTTTGACAGCCTCGATTATGACTACCAGAACATTCAGACAAATATACCAGTAAAATTGCTGGATATGCAAACATTTGGCAGACTCTTTGAGATGGAGACTGACTGAATGAGTGTGAAAGTAAGAATGAGAAAGAAAGAGAGAGAGCGAGAGTGAGAGAGAGAGGAAGAAAATGGGTGTGACAGTTGTTGAATTCAGTTCAACCTCATTTTCACGATGATGCAATACATTGAACAAAGAACAGTGCCGACTGAATGTTCTTCTAAGCATTTCTCAACTGTGAAGTATTTTCAGACAGGACTATCAGGAAGTGGTTAGTCCATGCAGCAAGTCAAAAGATCCCTGTTTCTAAAAGCAGGAATAAGTTCTTATCATCCTAAATAATCATCTGATGATTGTGCAGTCATAGAGTCATAGAGATGTACAGCACGGAAACAGACCCTTCGCTCCTACCCGTCCATGCCGACCAGATAACCCAACCCAATTTAGTCCCACCTGCTTGCACCCGACCCATATCCCGCCAAACCCTTCCTATTCATCTACCCATCCAAATGCCTTTTAGATGTTGTAATTGTACCGGTCTCCACCGCCTGCGTGCAAAAGTTGCCCCTTAGATCTCTTTTATATCTTTCCCCTCTCATCTTAAACCTATGCCCTCTCGTTCTGGACTCCCTGACCCCAGGGAAAAGACTTAGTCTATTTATCGTATCCATGCCCCTCAGAGTTTTGTAAACCTCTATAAGGTCCCCCCTCAGCCTCCGATGCTTCAGGGAAAACAGCCCCAGCCTATTCAGCCTCTCCCTGCAGCTCAAATCCTCCAACCCTGGCAAAATCCTTGTAAATCTTTTCTAAATCCGTTCAAGTTTTACAACATCTTTCCGATAGGAAGGAGACAGAATTGCACACAATATTCCAACAGTGGCCGAACCAATGTCCTGTACGGCCACAACATGACCTCCCACCTCCTGTACTCAGTTTTCTGACCAATAAAGCATACCAAACACCTTCTTCACTATCCTGTTTACCTGTAACTCCCCTCTCAATCTCTCTGGTCTAAGGACAATGACCCAATCTTTCCAATCTCTCTTCAGAACTGAAACTCTCCAGATCAGGCAACATCCTGGCAAGTCTCTTGTCCATCCTCTGCAGTGCTATCACATCCATCCTATAATGTGAATTCCAGAAATGCACATAACAAGCTCACTGTCCCCGAACCAATGTTTTATCCAGTCCCAATGTAACCTCCCAACTCAAACTCTGTGTTCAACAAGTGAAGGCGATATTCCATTAGTTTACCACCTGCCCTGGTGCTTAAGTGACCTGTGAACATGCGCATCAAGGTCCCTCTGATCTTCAGTGTTTCCCAGTGTCCCATAGTTCATCATGGATTCCCTTACCATATTGGTTCTCCTGCAATTTAAGTCTAACTTCCTCACTACTTAGCACCACACTAGTTTTCATATCGTCCATGAACTCATTGATCAATCCTCCCACATTCAAGTCAAAATTATTTCAATAAACCCAGAAACAGCGAGGGCCCCCAATTCTGCAAGATACCACTGGGCACAAACTTCTAGTCACAGAAACACATCTCAATCCCTGTCACCCTCTGCTTCCTGCCATTCAGCCAACTGGGTATCCAATTTGCCAAATTCCCTTGGAACCCATGGGCCCTTATCTTTTCCATCAGTCTCCCATGCGGGACCTTATCAAAAGCCACTGACGTCCAAGTAAACGACACCAAATGAATGGCTGCCATCTGCACGTCTGGTCACCTCTTTGGAAGGCTCAATTATCTTGGTCAGACATGACCTCCCTTTAATAAAACTGCCCCGACTGTTCCTGATTAATCCCTGCCTGCTCCAAGTGCAGATTAATTCTGTCCCTGAGTATTGATTCCAATAATTTCCCCACCGTGACGGTTAGACTGATTGGCCTGTCGTTTTTTGGTTTCTCGCTCCTCCTTTCCTGAAGACCTTGTCACGTTGGCTGCTTTTAATTGATGTCTGCAGCCAAGTCTTAGGCCTCTTATACAGACTGGGGAAAGTAGAAAGGGGCAGTGGCAATTTCTTTACCTCTGAGCTAGGAGATCCAGGTCCAGGTCCCACCTGCTCCAGAGGAGTACAGTACCATCATTGATCAGGTTGGTTCAGAAAATATCTCCAAGCTGTGTTTGATACACCTGGAATTGTTTGCTTTCTCTCCTAATGAGAAAATCCTAATGACTGAGTTAATCCTGAATAGACATTCTGACAGCACCTCTACATCTGAATATCACTGTGTTTTCTCAATCTAATGATAACGTATCCCTTCCATCCGAACCTCTTTGGGAGTTTTACAGCATTCACTTTATCCCCATTAAGCGAGTCCAGCAGCTTTTAAAAACTTTCACTTCTGTATCTTTCCCAGTTTTGAAAATCAATGACCAATTAACCTGAAACAGTAGCAGGATTTTATATTCTTGGGCACCGAATATGGCTGGCTATTTTACACACACACACACACACACACACACACACACACACACACACACACACACACACACACACACACACACACACACACACACACACTAGCACACAGACAGACACGCACACACAGACAGACACACAAACACAGACACACACAAACACAGACACAGACACACATACACACAGGCACACACAGACACACACAGGAACGCACACAGACACATTCAAACACACACAGGCACATACAGACACAGAGACACACAGATTCACACACAGACACATACACACACGTGCACACAATGATACATTGCCGGACACGCATGGTTGAAGTTTTGTCGGGGAGATTATTTTTCCCAGGACTGAATCCTGAACTGAGATGATGACTGGTCCAGTGAGTCAGACAGCAAATGATTAGTTGGATCTTCTGTATACAATCTCTTGCATCGACAGGATTAGTCTGTTTGGGTGCCTGCTTTTATAAAGTGTCTCCAAGCAACAAGTGACGATAAATTGATGACACTTTTGCTCCAATCCATAGTTAAGATACATCCTCATGTTATCCTTCACCGATTATTTTCATAGATCCCAACCTCGTAAAATGGGGACTGGCCTTCATCTCAAATTATGACACCATAGTGGTTTGGGTCACTGAGGAAATGATCAGGGAAGTGAACCTGTACCTTTCTACCGTCTGCAACCTGCCCCACCAGACAGTGCTCCTCAATACCTCAGAACGTACTCCCCGCCCTCAGTGTGTTACCGCCAAAGCTCCTCAGACACCATCTGCACAAAAAGTTCACACGGTAAACACCTCCGAAAGCAATCTTACTGCTATCGATAAACTGTGTTCACCCCGAAGCTGCTTCTCACTGTGATGACCCACAGCGACTCCAGGATTGGAACCCAGAGCCCAGAACATTCCTTGAGTCTCTGGACTAATCACAGAATCCCTACAATATGGAAATGGACCATTCGGCCCATAAGGTCCACACTGACCCTCTGAAGAGAATGCTACGGCTCTATCCCTGTGACACTTCATTTCACATCCCTAACCACTGTGGGTAATTTAACATGGCCAAACCACCCAGACATGCGTAGCCATGAACACTGTGGGTAGTTTAACATGGCCAATCTATTCTCTGACCTGCACAACCCTGACCACTGTGGGTAATTTAACATGGCCAATCCAACCTGACTTGCACATCATGAACACTGTGGGTAATTTAACATGGCCAATCCACCGAGACCAGCACATTCCTGAACACTGTGGGTAATTTAACACGGCCAATCCACCCTAAGCTGCACACCTCTGACCACTGTGGGTAATTTACCATGGCCAATCCACCTAAACTGCACATCATTGGACTGTGGGAGGAAACCGGTGCACCCAGAGGAAACCCACGCAGACACTGGAGGATGTACAAACTCCACACAGACTTTTTTTCATTTCAAAAATATACTTTATCATAAAATAATTTGATGATCTGTACAGTTGGACATGCCATACATATGTAACCATTCCATTTGTTTGCATACCAAAACAGAATAATCAGTCCTATTTAGAGGTCTGTACGATTACATTTTTAGCTGTGGCATCAGCGGAGCCCAAATGACTGCGTGGGCCCCCCTGCTCTTCTTTAGGCAGGCAGACGTGACACAGTGGTCTTTCCCCACCGCGCCTTGCGGCAGCTGCCCCAAGCTTCAGCGCATCCCTCAACACATAGTCCTAGACCTTGGAATGTGTCAGTCTGCAACACTCACTCGGGGTCAACTCCTTCAGCTGGAAGATCAACAGGTTTCGGACCGCCCAGAGAGCATCCTTCACCGAGTTGATGATCCTCCAGGCACTGTTGATGTGCGTCTGGGTGTGCGTCCCGGGGAACAGACCGTAGAGCACGGAGTTCCACGTCACGGTGCTTCTCGGGACGAACCTCGACAAACACCACTGCATTCCTCTCCAAACCTCTTCTGCATAGGCACTTTCCAGAAGGAGGTGTGTGACAGTCTCGTTCCCCGCACCGCAGCCGCTTCGAAGGCAGCGTGCGGTGCGGCTGAAAGTCCGCGCGTGAATATAGGATCTCACAGGCAGAGCCCGTCTCACCACCAGTCAAGCCATGTCTTGGTGCTTGTAGGAAAGTTATGGCAATGAGGCATTCTGCCAAATGACTTTGACAGTCTGCTCGGGGAACCGCTCGATAGGATACTTCCTCTCCTTTTCCCGAAGGGTTTCAAGGACACTACATGCTGACGACTTCCTGATGGACTTGTGGTCAAAGGTGTTTTTCTTCATAAACTTCTCCACGAAGGACAGGTGACACGGAACGGTCCAACGATTCGGAGCGTTCCGCTGCAGCGAGGCTAGGCCCATCCTTCGCAACACCGGGGACAGGTAGAACCTCAGTACGTAGTGACACTTGGTGTTTGCGTACTGGGGATCCATGCACAGCTTGATGCAGCCACACACAAAGGTGGCCATCAGGGTGAGGGTGGCATTGGGAGTATTTTTTCCCCCGTTGCCCAGATCTTTATACATCGAGTCCCTTCGGACCTAGTCCATCTTTGACCTCCATATAAACTGGAAGATGGCCCGGGTGACTGCAGTGGCACAGGTTCTGGAAATAGGTCAGACCTGTGCCACGTACAATAGCAATGACAGTGCCTCACACCTGACGACCAGGTTTTTCCGCGATGCAGAGCGACCGTAGCTTCCATCTGCCCAGTTTCTGCCTCATTTTGCTGATACGCTCCTCCCAAGACTTGGCGCACATCCCAGCCCCCCCCCCCCAACCAAATACCCAGCAACTTCAGGTGGTCGGTCCTGACGGAGAAGGGGATTGAGGATTTGTCGGCCCAGTTCCCGAAGAGCATGGCCTCGCTCTTGCCTCGGTTTACCTTGGCCCCTGAGGCCCGTTCGAACTGGTCACATATGCACATGAGTCTGCGCATGGACAGCGGATCCGAGCAGAAAACGTCGACGTCATCCATGCACAGGGAGGCCTTAACCTGAAGGCCCCCGCTGCCAGGAATTGTCACCCCTCTCAGGCTCGCATCCTTCCTGATGGACTCGGCAAATAGCTCTATGCAGCACACAAACAAGGCAGGAGAGAGGGGGCAGCCCTGCCTGACTCCAGATCTGACTGGGAAGCTATCTGATTCCCACCCGTTGATTGAGACTGCACTGACAATGTTGGTGTCTCTCCCGACTGCTGCTTCAAACCCACAACACTCCAGCAAAATCTTCTTCACAAACTTCTTCAATGCAAGAAGTATACGAAATAAGGTAGGTGAACTTGCAGCGTGGGTTGGTACCTGGGACTTCGATGTTGTGGCTATTACGGAGACATGGCTAGAACAGGGACAGGATTGGCTGTTGCAGGTTCCTGGATTTAAATGTTTTGGTAGGGTCAGAGGTGGGGGTAAAAGAGGGGGAGGTGTGGCATTGCTTGTCAAAGATAGTATTACAGTGGTGGAAAGGACGATGGATGAGGACTTGCCATCTGAGGTAGTTTGGGCTGAGGTTAGGAATAGGAAAGGTGAGGTCACCCTGTTAGGAGTCTTTTACAGGCCTCCTAATAGTCCTAGAATCATTGAAGAAAGGATAGGGAAGGTGATTCAGGAGATGAGTGACAGTAATAGGGTGGTTGTTATGGGGGACTTTAACTTTCCTGATATTGATTGGGAAAGCTATAGCTCAAGTTCGTTAGATGGGTCAGTGTTTGTTCAATGTGTGCAGGAGAGTTTCCTGACACAATATGTAGACAGGCCAACAAGAGGTGAGGCCATACTGGATTTGGTTCTGGGTAACGAACCAGGCCAGGTGTTAGAATTAGAGGTAGGTGAGCACTTTGGGGATAGTGACCATAATTCGGTGATTTTTACTCTCGTGATGGAGAGGGATAAGTGTGTACTACAGGGCAAGAGTTATAGCTGGGGTCAGGGAAATTATGATGCGGTGAGGCATGACTTAGGATGTGTGGCTTGGAAAAGTAGACTCCAAGGCAAGAGTGTAAATGATATGTGGAGCTTGTTCAAGGAGCAACTATTGAGTGTCCTTGATAATTATGTACCTGTCAGGCAGGGAGGAAAGGGTCGTGCGAGGGAGCCGTGGTTTAATAAGGAATTGGAATCCCTTGTTAAATGGAAGAGGGCGGCCTATCTCAAGATGAGACGTGAAGGTTCAATTGGGGCGATTGAGAGTTATAGGGTAGCCAGGAAGGACCTGAAGAGAGAGCTAAGAGCAGCAAGGAGGGGACATGAAAGGTCCTTAGTCGGTAGGATTAGGGAAAACCCTGAGGCTTTCTATAGGTATGTTAGGAATAAAAGAATGACTAGGGTAGGAATAGGTCCAGTCAAGGATAGTAGTGGGAAGTTGCGTGTGGAGGCGGAAGAGATTGGGGAGACACTGAATGAATACTTTTCTTCAGTATTTACTCAGGAACAGGGCATTGTCGTCGATGTGAATACTGAGTCACAAATAAGTAGAATGGATGGCTTTGAGGTATGTAGAGAAGAGGTGTTGGAAATCCTGGAAAAGGTGAAAATAGATAAGTCCCCTGGGCCTGATGGCATTTATCCTAGGATTCTCTGGGAAGCAAGGGAGGAGATTGCAGAGCCATTGGCCTTGATTTTTATGTCCTTTTTGTCTACAGGAGTAGTGCCAGAAGACTGGAGGATAGCAAATGTGGTTCCCTTGTTCAAAAAGGGGAGTAGGGATAACCCTAGTAACTATAGGCCGGTGAGTCTATAGTTGTAGGCAAAGTCTTAGAGAGAATTGTAAGGGATATGATTTATGCACATCTGGATAGGAATAATGTGATCAAGAATAGTCAGCATGGTTTTGTGAAGGGCAGGTCGTGCCTCACAAACCTTATTGAATTCTTTGAAAAGGTGACGAAGGAGGTTAATGAGGGGAAAGCGGTAGATGTGGTATATATGGATTTTAGTAAGGCGTTTGATAAGGTTCCCCATGGTAGGCTACTGCAGAAAATACGGAGATATGGCATTGAGGGTGAGTTGGAGGTTTGGATTAGGAATTGGCTGGATGGAAGAAGACAGAGGGTAGTAGTTGATGGCAAAGTTTCTTCATGGAGTGCCGTCACTAGCGGTGTTCCGCAAGGATCTGTTTTGGGACCATTGCTGTTTGTCATTTTTATAAATGACCTGGAAGAGGGGTTAGAAGGTTGGGTGAGCAAGTTTGCGGATGATACGAAAGTCGGAGGAGTTGTTGACAGTGAGGAAGGATGTGGCAGGTTACAGCAGGATATAGAGAAGCTGCAGAGCTGGGCAGAAAGGTGGCAAATGGAATTCAATGTAGCTAAGTGTGAGGTGATTCACTTTGGGAAGAATAACAAAAAGATGGGGTATTGGGCTAATGGTCGGATACTTGGTAGTGTGGATGAGCAGAGTGATCTTGGTGTCCATGTATACAGATCTCTGAAAGTTGCCACCCAGGTAAATAGTGCGGTGAGGAAGGCATATGGCGTACTGGCTTTTATTGGTAGAGGAATTGAGTTCCGGAGTCCTGAGGTCATGATGCAGTTGTATAAGACTCTGGTGCAGCCGCATCTGGAATATTGTGTGCAGTTTTGGTCGCCATACTATAGGAAGGATGTGGAGGCACTGGAACGGGTGCAGAGGAGGTTTACCAGGATGTTGCCTGGTATGGAAGGAAGATCGTATGAGGAAAGACTGAGACACTTGGGGCTGTTTTCATTAGAGAAAAGAAGGTTTAGGGGTGACTTGATTGAGGTGTACAAGATGATTAGGGGGTTAGATAGGGTTGACAGTGTGAACCTTTTCCCGCCTATGGAGTCGGGTATTACAAGGGGGCATAGCTTTAAATTAAAGGGGGGTAGATATAGGACTGAAGTTAGGGGTAGGTTCTTCACTCAGCGAGTCGTAAGTTCATGGAATGCCCTGCCAGTAGCAGTGGTGGGCTCTCCCTCTTTATGGGCATTTAAGCGGGCATTGGATAGGTATATGGAGGATAGTGGGATAGTATAGGTTAGGTGGGCTTGGATCGGCGCAACATCGAGGGCCAAAGGGCCTGTACTGCGCTGTATTCTTCTATGTTCTATGTTCTAAACGTCGTCCGATCGACCGGTGTGTGCTCCTCCACCTTCTTCACAGTCACCCTGACTGTGTTGCGAATGCCCTGGCCTGGTTTGCGAGCAGCAGCTGAGGTCATAGCTCTGAGGTTGGCTGGTACCTGAATTGGCGTTAGGCCGAAACCAGCATAAAGATCCACCAAGAGCAGGTCAGCACAACCAAACGATCCTCCAACGTCCAATCACGATCCAGCAATGGTCTCCAGCAGCTCCGACGGCTCACAGCACGATCCCCATGGTTTCTCCCCGCCAGCACACATCCGCTGTGTCGAACCTGCAGCACTGGAGCAGAATCTCTTCCTCTGGTCCTCAGGAACTACACTTATCCCGAGCCAAACGTCCACACAGACGGTCGCCTGGGTGGTGTGAGGCAGCGGTGCGACCCATTGAGCCACCGTGAAAACCCCACCATCTCCTGCCCATTGATAACTGTTTGAGTTTTATTACCAGGGAGTATCTAACTTATCTAGTGTTTAGTTAAGAAAGAGTGGGGTCAAGCCCAATGCCCTCACACGTTCAAGATGCTCCATCCCCCTCCAAAAAACAATTTATATTCATTTCAAAAGATACTTGATTCATAAAATCTCTTTATATGCAAACATCGTCACGAAAGTACTTTGGTTGTGTACAATCTTTGGAATAAAACACAAACACAACATCATGGACTGTCATGGCCTTTCGTACAAGTTGGTCATTTTGGGAGGTCGAATAAGGCAAGGACAGACACAATGATTGGTCAGTCCCTCGGAAGTACTGAGGGTCAAAGAAACCTTGGTGTACAAGCCCATAGACCCCTGAGGGTGCAGCACAGCTCAGCGGGCTGGGGAAGGAGCTATACGTGATACTGGTACCCCTTACAGACAGCACGGTGGCTCAGTGGTTGGTACTGCTGCCTCAAAACGCCAGGGACCTGGGTTCGATTCCAGCCTCAGGCGATTCTCTGTGTAGAGTTTATACATTCTCCCCATGTCTACACGGGTTTCCTCTGAGTGCTCTGGTTTCCTCCCAATCCCAGGCTGTGCTAAATTGTCCAGTGTGTATAGGTTATGTGTGTTAGTCAGGGGGTAGATGCAGAGTAGTAATGGTGTGGGTTACCCTTCATAAGGTTGGTATGGGCTTGTCAGGCCAAAGAGCCTGTTTCTACACTGTAAGGTTTTCTTAGCTGATTACCCGAAGCATTAAATCTGAGCTGTTCCTTCTTAATTAACATCATCAAGTTAAAATATATGGAGCTTTTTGAATAGCCAAGTGCCTGTAATCTGTGTCTGTTCTGCCCTGCACTCCTCTCTCCGAATATAGTATCTTACAAAACCACAAACCTGTTTTTCAACTTCCAACTCAAACAGCCTCAGGGCCATTGAAAACCTGCTGCATTGCTCAGTTACACTTGAATGATTGGGTCCGATCAAATGCTCAACCGAACAAGCACACAGCTTGCTGGAGAAACTCAGCAGATCTGGCAGCTTCGGTGAAGAGAGAGAAACAATTCGCATTTCAAGTGACCCTTCCTCAAACCGGTCTGTTCTGAAAGAACGTTCCTGAAGAAGGTCACCGGACTTGAGGCATGAACTCTCTCTCTGTCCCTTTCTCTCTCTCTCTCTGTCTCTCTCTCTCCCCGTCTCTTTTTTTCTCTCTCTCTCTCTGTCTCTTTCTCTCTCTCCCCCCCTTCACACAGATGCTGCCGGATATGCTCAGTTTCTCCAGCAATTTGTGTATTTATTTGTTTCAGCCCTCCAGCACCAACAGGTCCTTGGTTTATTTTAGTGTTGAATTCCCAAGCTTGCTCTATTAAAGGGATCGAATTCCTACACCAGGAAAGGGGTCAGTTAGCTCAGCTAGATGGCTCTTGATGTCAACATTGAGGGGTCAATTCCAACCATGTCTGAAGTTACCATGAAGGTCCCAAATATTCAACCTCAGCTGAGGTGTGTGACTCACCAGTCATCTCTCTCTCTCTCTCCTTTATCTCACTCTTTCTCTCTCCCTCTCTCTGATGAGACAGGAGCGCTCGGGTCCTTTCGGTCTACAGTAATTTTCCACTTTAAAGGGATAATCCGGTAAAAAGAGAGCTCTCTGCAAGATTCAGGTCCAAATCCAGGCGGTGCCTCCCGAACATCACTGTGGGTCACCCCAGGACAGCAGCAGGAGAGGACAGCGCACTGCGACTTTCTACACAACAATAATGGCGTGTGGTTATCATACACTCGACAAATTTGAAATTAAATGTCACACAAGGTCACACTGGATGGACACAAAGGCTGTTCCTGTACCTCTGTTAAAATCTATATAACGGATGAGCCAGGGTTGGTTTGAAAATGAAGGGCATGGTATTTTGAGGGTATGTGTTTATTAGAGTTCGCATCTACTGTCTGAAAGTTTGAATTCGCGGGTCAACGGGTTAGAGCCGGAATGAAATGTCAGAGGTGAGGGAATGAGGGAGTGCTGCACTGCCAGAGGGTCAGTGCTGAGCGAGTGCTGCACTGTCAGAGGGTCAGTACTGAGGGAGTGTTGCACTGTCACAGGGTCCTTACTGAGGGAGTGCCGCACTGTCAGAGCGTCAGTACTGAGGGAGTGCTGCACTGTCAGAGGATCAGTACTGATGGAGTGCGGCACTTTCAGAGTGTCATTACTGAGGGAGTGCAGCGCAGTCAGAGGGTCAGTACTGAAGGAGCATGCACTGTCAGAGGGTTAATACTGTGGGAGTGTGCATGGTCAGAAGGTCAGTATTAATGGAGTGCCGTAATGTCAGAAGGTCAAAAATGAGGGAGTGCTACACTATCAGAAGGTCAGTTCTGATGGAGTGCTGCACTGTCCGATGGTCAGTCCTGAGGGAGTGCCGCACTGTCAGATGGTCAGTACTGAGGAAGTGCCACACTGTCAGAGGTTCTGTACTCAGGGAGTGCTGTATTGTCTGTAGGTCAGTAATGAGGGAGTGCCGCACTGTCAGATGGTCAGTACTGAGGACGTGCCACACTGTCAGAGGTTCTGTACTGAGGGAGTGCTGTATTGTCTGTGGGTCAGTGCTGAGGGAGTGCCGCACTGTTAGCGGGTCAGTGCTGATGGAGAGTCGCATTGTCAGATGGTAAGTACTGAGGGAATGCCGCACTGTCGGAGGGTCAGTACTGAGGGAGTGCCGCACTGTCAGAGGCTCAGTACTGAGGGAGTGCTGCACAGTCAGACGGTCAGTACTGGGGGAGTACTGCACTGTCAGTGGGTGAGTACTGAGGGAGTGCTGCACTGTCGGTGGGTCAGTACTGAAGGAGTGCCGCACTGTCAGATGGTCAGTACTGAGGGAGTGCCACACTGTCAGAGGTTCTGTACTCAGGGAGTGCTGTATTGTCTGTAGGTCAGTAATGAGGGAGTGCCGCACTGTCAGATGGTCAGTACTGAGGACGTGCCACACTGTCAGAGGTTCTGTACTGAGGGAGTGCTGTATTGTCTGTGGGTCAGTGCTGAGGGAGTGCCGCACTGTTAGCGGGTCAGTGCTGATGGAGAGTCGCATTGTCAGATGGTAAGTACTGAGGGAATGCCGCACTGTCGGAGGGTCAGTACTGAGGGAGTGCCGCACTGTCAGAGGCTCAGTACTGAGGGAGTGCTGCACAGTCAGACGGTCAGTACTGGGGGAGTACTGCACTGTCAGTGGGTGAGTACTGAGGGAGTGCTGTACTGTCGGTGGGTCAGTACTGAAGGAGTGCCGCACTGTCAGATGGTCAGTACTGAGGGAGTGCCACACTGTCAGAGGTTCTGTACTCAGGGAGTGCTGTATTGTCTGTAGGTCAGTAATGAGGGAGTGCCGCACTGTCAGATGGTCAGTACTGAGGACGTGCCACACTGTCAGAGGTTCTGTACTGAGGGAGTGCTGTATTGTCTGTGGGTCAGTGCTGAGGGAGTGCCGCACTGTTAGCGGGTCAGTGCTGATGGAGAGTCGCATTGTCAGATGGTAAGTACTGAGGGAATGCCGCACTGTCGGAGGGTCAGTACTGAGGGAGTGCCGCACTGTCAGAGGCTCAGTACTGAGGGAGTGCTGCACAGTCAGACGGTCAGTACTGAGGGAGTACTGCACTGTCAGTGGGTGAGTACTAAGGGAGTGCTGCACTGTCGGTGGGTCAGTACTGAGGGAGTGCTGCACTGTCAGTGGGTGAGTACTGAGGGAGTGCCGCACTGTCAGATGGTCAATATTGAGGGAGTACGGCACTGTCAGAACCTCAGTACTGAGGGAATGCTGCACTGTCAGAGTGTCAGTGCAGAGGGAGTGCTGCACTGCCAGAAGGTCAGTACTGAGGGTGTGCTGCACTGGCAGCGGGTCCGTACTGAAGGAGTGCCGCACTGTCAGAGGGTCAGTACAGAGGGAGTGCTGCACTGTCAGACGATCAGTACGGAGGGAATGCTGTATTGTCTGTGGGTCAGTGCTGAGGGAGTGCCGCACTGTCGGAGGGTCAGTACAGAGGGAATGCCGCACTGTCAGAGTGTTAGTATTGAGGGAGTGCTGCACTGTCAGAGGGTTCATACCGAGAGAGTGCTGCACTGTCAGAAGGTCAGTCCTGAGGGAGTGCCACACTGTCAGAGGGTCAGTACTGCGGGAGTGCTGCATTGTCAGAGGGTCACTGCAGAGGGAGTGCCGCACTGTCAGACGGTCAGCACTGAGGGAGTGCCGCACTGTCAGATGGTCAGTGCTGAGGGGGTGCCACACAGTCAGAGGGTAAGTACTGAGGGAATGCTGCCGTGTCAGAGGGTCAGTGCTGAGGGAGAGCCGCACTGTCGGAGGGTCAGGACTGCGAGAGTGCCGCACTGTCAGTGGATCAGTACTGAGGGATTGATGCACTGTCAGATGGTCAGTGCTGAGAGAATGCTGCACTCTCAGAGGGTCAGTACTGAGGGAGTGCCGCACTGTCAGAAAATCTGTACTGGGGTTGTGCTGTATTGTCTGTTGGTCAGTGGTGAGGGAGTGCCGCACTGTCAGACGGTCAGTGCTGAGGAAGGGCCGCACTGTCAGATGGTCAGTGCTGAGGGAGTGCCACACTGTCAGCCAGTCAGTACTAAGGGCGTGCTGCACTCTCAGTGGGTTAGTACTGAGAGATTTCTGCACTTCATAGGGTCAGTACTGAGGGAGTGCCGCACCGTCGCAAGGTCAGTAGTGTGGGAGTTCGGGACTGTCAGTGGGTCAGTACTGAGGGAGTGTTGCATTGTCAGATGGTCAGTATCAAGGGAGTAAGGCACTGTCAGAGGGTTAGTACTGAGGGAATGCTGCAGTATCAGAGGTTTAGTAATGAGGGAGTTCTGCACTCTCAGAGGGTCAGAACTGAGGGAGTGCTGGAATGTCAATGGGTCAGTACTGAGGAGTGCCGCACTGTCAGAGGGTCAGTGCTGAGGGAGTGCCACACTGTCAGAGGGTCAGTACTGAGGACGAGCCGCACTGTCGGAGGGTCAGTACTGAGGGAGTGCTGCACTGTCAGACGGTCAGTACTGAGGGAGTGCTGCACTGTCAGTGAGTGAGTACTGAGGGAGTGCTGCACTGTCAGAGTGTGAGTACTGAGGGAGTGCTGCACTGTCGGAGGGTCAGTACTGAGGGAGTGCTGCACTGTCAGTGGGTGAGTACTGAGGGAGTGCTGCACTGTCAAATGGTCAGTACTGAGGGAGTGCCGCACTGTCAGATTGTCAGTATCAAGGGAGTAAGGCACTGTCAGAGGGTTAGTACTGAGGGAATGCTGCACTGTCGGAGGATTAATTCTGAATGAATTTGTATTTTCATTTCTGAAGGAATGGTGCACTCATTAATGATTTTTCCTGTGATGAAATCCCTGGTGTATAACTCAGAATCTCTCCATCCGCCTGGGAGAGTACATTTAAAATATGTTAATCCCATGTTGAACTGTTCTGAAACTGATGTTTTGAATGCATCTGAAGGATTGTTATTAAATCTCAGGCAGCACATTTTTCCACAGAGATATTTACCTATGCAGCATGTTGGAACATGACAAGGCTGCCTCCCGATATGATCTGATATGCAGCAACAGGTCTGACCCAGCTCACTGTGAGAAAGACGGAGGAGTTGGGATGAGGAATCCATCGCTTCACTATCCTGACAGTTCCTGGGAAAACAGCGATCGGGAATCAAGTGATGCAACATGAAAAGCTGCAACACAGCAAGATATAACACAACGGCTCTATTCGCAGGTCCAGAACAGAAACTTCATTTCAGCTTTGGGACAAGTAAGAAATATATCCAAACTATTGAAAAAGTTGGGAGGTCGAATCCCTGTTGACAGGAACTTGCTCCTCAGAGCGACTGGCTCCGGAATCTGGGTCAGCTGGACAAGGTGAATACAGCAAGGCAGCTGAAGGGAATGATGGGAACTTGTGTCCAATGACAGTGTTAAAACTGCCAGCAAGAAACAGGACAGGGCAAGCTGCTGGGAAAGGGAAAGGATTCATCTTTTAAAGGAGATGCTGTCACTCCCAGAAGGTGGTTTGGTGGAAATTACAATGAATAATTGAAGATATTGGCGTGAGCTTTGCTCCGTATCTAACCCTGCGCTGTCCCTGTCCTGGGAGATTTCCTGTGGATCTAATCTCATGGTATCTCCGTCTTGGGAGAGTTTGATGAGGGCAGAATCTCGGGGGATTACTCCAATGAATGAATGATTTCAATAAAGTTTATTTTTGTTGCGAGTTTGCAGAAAATTACAGAGAAAAGCTTGCTTGTGTTGTCACGTTTCAGTGACATTCTGAAGAATTGAAGAATACGACAATGGAAATTGGCTACAGATTAAAGATAGTCCATCAGCAGTGAGCCAGCACATCATCCATGATGCCTGAGTTACCATTCCCCCATCTTAATTCACCTCCATCCACACAGGACTATCCACCAACAAACTCACACATCCTCAGGCGACATTTTCACCGCTGGGCCTACCTCAGAACAGTCACCTCCGCCAATGTAGCAGCCGCCAAATCTGATGTCACTTCCTGTGCTTACCAGGAAAAGTAAGACAGGTCGCACACAAGTTCTTCATTTGGAGAACATGCCGTCATACACTGAGCCCACTCTCCCCTGTGCTGGGTGTACACTCCCCCTCATCGGGACCACACTCCCCTGTGCTCTGTGTGCACATTCCCTCACCGGGCTCACACTCCCCTGTGTTGGGTGTACACTCCCCCTGAACGGGCCCACACTCATCTGTGCTGTGTGTACACTCCTCCTCATCGGGCCAACACTCCCATGTACTGGGGGTACATCCCCCCCCTCCTCACTGAGCCCACTCTCCCCTGTGCTGGGTGTGCACTCCTCCTCACTGGGCACACTCTTCCCTGTGCTGTGTGTACACTCCTCCTCACCGGGACCACACTCCCCTGTGCTGGGTATATACTCCCCTACACCCGGCCCACTCTCCCCTGTGCTGGGTGTATACTCCTCCTCACCAGGCCACCACTCCCCTGTGCGGGGTGTACACTCCTCCTCACCGGGCCCACTGTCCCCTGAGCTGGGTGTACACTCCTCCTCGCTGGGCCCAGTTTCCCCTGTGCTGTGTTTACACTTCTCCTCAACGGGCCAACTCTCCCCTATGCTGGGTGCACATCCCTCCTCTCTGGGCCCACTCTCTCCTGTACTGTGTGTGCACTCCCCCTCACCAGGCCCACTCTCCCCTGTGCTGGGGGTACTCTCACCCTCACCGGGCTCATTCTCCCCTGTGCTGGATGTAAACTCCTTCTCACCGGGCCCACTCTCCCCTGGACTGGATGTGCAATCGCTCTCACCAGGCCCACTCTCCCTTGTGTTGGGTGTACACTCCTCCTCACTGAGCCCACTCTCCCCTGTGCTGTGTATACACCCCTCCTCACTGGACTCATTCTTCCCTGTGCTGAGTGTTCACACCTCCTCACGAGGCCCACTCTCCCCTCTGCTGGGTATACGGCCCTCCTCACCGGCCGACTCTCCCCTGTGCTGGTTGAACACTCAACCTCACCGGTCCCACTCTCCCCTGTGCTGGGTGTGCACTCATCCTCACTCGGCCCACTCTCCCGGTGCTGGGTGTACACTCCCCCTCACCAAGCCCACTCTGCCTTTTGCTGGGTGTACACTCCTACTCACCGGTCCCACTCTTCGTTGTACTGGGCGCAAACCCCTCCTCACTGGGCCCACTCTCCCCTGTGATGGGTGTACACTCATCCTCACCAGTCCCACTCTCCCGGTGCTGGGTGTACACTCCCCCTCACCAAGTCCACTCTGCCTTGTGCTGGGTGCACACTCCTCCTCACCGGGCCTATTTTCCCCTCTGCTGTGAGTACACTCCCCATCAACTGTCCCAATCTCGCCTTTGCTGGGTGTACACTCCCCCTCCCCGGTCCAACTCTACCCTGTGCTGGGTGTACACCCCTTCTCACCGGGCCCACTCTCCCCTGTGCTGGGTGATCACATCTCCTCACCGGTCCCACTCTCCCCTGTGCTGGGTGTACAATCCTCCTCACCGGGCCCAATTTTCCCAGTGTTGGGTGTACACTCATCCTCACTAGGCCCACTCTTCCGGTGCTGCATGTACACTCCCCCTCACCAAGCACACTCTCCCTTATGCTGGGTGTACTCTCCTCCTCACCGGGCCCACTCTCCCCTGTGCTGGATGTACACTCCCCGTCACCGGGCCAACTCACCCCTGTGATGGTCGTATTCTCCCCCGCACCAGGCACACCCTCCCCTGTGCTGGGTGTACACTTCGCCTCACCGGGTCCACTCTCCCCTGTGCTGGGTGTACACACCTCCTCACCAGGCCCACTCTCCCCTGTGCTGGGTGTACACTCCTACTCACCGGTCCCACTCTTCATTGTACTGGGCGCAAACCCCTCATCACTGGGCCCAATCTCCCCTGGGCTGGGTGTACACTCACCCTCAGCAGTCCCACTCTCCCCTGCGCTGGATGTACACTCCCCCTCACCGGGCCCACTCTCCACTGTGCTGGGTGTACACACCTCCTCACCGGGCCCACTCTTCCCTGTGCTCTGTGTACACCCCTCCTCACCGGGTCCACTCTTCCCTGTGCTGGGTGTACTCTCCCCTTCATCGAGCCAATCTACCATGTACTGGGTGTATACTCCTCCTTACTGGGCTCACTCTAGCCTGTGCTGGGTCTACACTCTTACTCACCGGGACCATTTTCCCCTGTGCTGGTTGTACACTCCCACTCCCGGGCCCATACTCCCCTGTGCTGATTGTACATTCCTCCTCTCCGAGCCCACACTCCTTTGTGCTGGGTGTACACTCCCACTCTCCGGGCCGACACTCCCCTGAGCTGGGTGTACACTCCTCCTCTCCGGGCCCACACAACAATGTGCTGAGTTTACACTCTTCCTCTCCGGGCCTACACTCCCCTGTGCTGAGTGTACACCCCTCCTCACTGGGCTGAGTCTCCCCTGCGCTGCGTTTACACTCCTCCTCACCAGCCTCACTCTCCCCTGTGCTGTGTGTACAATACCCCTCACCGGGCCCACTCTGCCCTGTGCTGTGTGTACACTACACCTCAATGGGCCCACTCTCCCCTGTGCTGGGCATTCACTCCCCCTCCCCGGCCACGCTCCCCTGTGCTGGGTGTACACTCCTCCTCACCAGGCCCAATCTCCCCTGTGCTGGGTGTACAATCCCTCTCACCGGGCATACTCTCCAATGTCTTGGGTGTACTCTCACCCTCACGATGCCCACTCTCCCCTGTTCGGGTTTACACCCCTTCCACATCGTGCCCACTCACCCCTGCGCTGGGTGTACACTCCTCCTGACCGGGTCCACTCTCCCCTGTGCTGGGTGTAGACCCCCCCTGTGTGGGCCTCCTAGCCGGGCCCACTCTCCCCCGTGCTGTGTGCACCATCCTCTTCACTGCACCCACTTTCCACTGTGCTGGGTGTGGTCTCCTCCTCACCGGGCCCATTTTCCCCTATGCGGTGTGTATACTCCCCATCACCTGTCCAACTGTCCCCTGTGCTGGGTGCACACTCTACTCACCGGGCTCATTTTCCCCTGTGCTGGTTATACACTCCCACTCCTGGACCCAACTCCCCTGTGCTGGTTGTACCTTCCTCCTCTCCGGGCCCACACTCCCCTGTGCTGGGTGTACACTCCCACTCTCCGGGCCCACACTCCCCTGAGCCTGGTCTACACTCCGCCTCTCCGGGCCTACACTCCCCTGTGCTGGGTGTACACCTCTCCTTACCGGGCCCACACTCCCCTGTGCTGGGTGTACACGCAACCTGACTGGTCACAGTCTCCCCTGTTCTGCGTTTACACTCCTCCTCACCAGTCCCACTCTCCCCTGTGCTCTGTGTACACTACACGTCAATGGGCCCACTCTCCCCTGTGCTGGGCATTCACTCCTCCTCTCCCGGCCCAGTCTCCCCTGAGCTGGGTGTATGCTCCTCCTCACCGGGCCCAATCTCCCCTGTGCTGGGTGTACAATCCACCTCACCGGGCATACTCTCCAATGTCTTGGGTGTACTCTCACCCTCACGGGGACCACTCTCCCCTGTTCTGGGTGTACACCCCTCCACATCGGGCCCACTCTCCCCTGCGCTTGGTGTACACTCCTCCTGACCGGGTCCACTCTCCCCTGTGCTGGGTGAACTCTCTTCCTCACTGGCACAATCTCCCCTGTGCTGTGTGTGCAGTCTCCCTCACTGGGGAGAATGCACACACTACTACAAACCAACCGACTCCCACAGCTACCTGGACTACACCTCCTCCCATCCTGCCCCCTGTAAAAACGCCATCCCATTCTCCCAATTCCTTCGTCTCCGCCGCATCTGCTCCCAGGAGGACCAGTTCAAAATACGTACAACACAGATGGCCTCCTTCTTCAAGGACCGCAATTTCTAGCCCGACGTGGTCGACGGTGCCCTCCACCGCATCTCCTCCACTTCCCGCTCCTCCGCCCTTGAGGCCCGCCCCTCCAACCGCCACCAGGGCAGAACCCCACTGGTCCTCACCTACCACCCCACCAATCTCCATGTACAGCGCATCATCCGCCGTCACTTCCGCCACCTCCAAACAGACCCCAGCACCAAGGATATATTTCCCTCCCCTCCCCTATCAGCTTTCCGTAGAGACCACTCCCTCCGCGACTCCCTTGTCAGATCCACACCCCCCACCGACCCAACCTCCACTCCCGGCACCTTCCCTTGCAACCGCAGGAGGTGCAACACTTGCGCCCACACCTCCCCCCTCACTTCTCTCCAAGGCCCCAAAGGAAACTTCCATATCCGCCACAGATTCACCTGCACCTCCACCCACATCATCTACTGCATCCGCTGCAGCCGGTGTGGCCTCCTCTATATTGGGGAGACAGGCCGCCTACTTGCGGAGCGATTCAGAGAGCACCTCTGGGCCACCCGGACGAACCAACCCAACCAACCTGAAGCACAGCATTTCAACTCCCCCTCCTGCTCCACCGAGGATATGCAGGTCATTGGACTCATCCACCGCCAAACCACAACAACCCGACGGTCGGAGGTGGAGCGTCTTATCTTCCGACTGGGAACCCTCCAACCGCAGGGGATGAACTTGGACTTCACCAGTTTCTTCATCCCCCCTCCCCCCACCTTGTCTCAGCCGGATCCCTCCAGCCCGGCACCGCCTTCCTGACCTGCAGTCTTCTTCTTGACCTCTCCGCCTCCATCCTACTCCGACCTATCACCTTCACCTTGACCTCTTTCCACCTACCACATTTCCAACGCCCCTCCTCCAAGTCCCTCCTCCCTACCTTTTATCTTCTCCTGCTGAACACTCTCTGCTCATTCCTGAAGAAGGGCCTGTGCCCGAAACGTCGAATCTCCTGTTCCCTGGATGCTGCCTGACCTGCTGTGCTGTTCCAGCAATAAAGTTTCAACTTTGATCTCCAGCATCTGCAGACCTCACTTTCTCGTCCCTCACTTGGCCCACACTAGCCTGTGCTGGGTGTACACACCTCCTAACCGGACCCATTTTCCCCTATGCGGTGTGTACACTCCCCATCACTTGTCCAACTCTCCCCTGTGCTGGGTATACACTCCTCCTCACGGAAGAGAAAATGAGGTCTGCAGATGCTGGAGATCAGAGATGGAAATGGAGAAGCGCAGCAGGTCAGGCAGCATCTAGGGAACAGGAGAATCGACGTTTCGGGCATTAGCCCTTCTTCAGGAATGAGGAAAGTTTGTCCAGCAGGCTAAGATAAAAGATAGGGAGGAGGGACTTGGGGGAGGGGCGTCGGAAATGTGATAGGTGGAAAAAGGACAAGGTGAGGGTGATAGGACAGATTGGGGTGGGGGCGGAGAGGTGGGGAAGAAGATTGCAGGTTAGGGAGGCGGTGCTGAATTTGATGGATTTGACTGAGACAGGCTGGGGGGAGGGGAAATGAGGAAACTGGTGAAATCCAAGTTCATCCCTTGTGGTTGGAGTGCACTGTGTACACTCCTCCTCACCGGGCTTTCTGAGCCCCTGTGCTGGGCGTACACCCCTCCTCACCGGGCCTACTCTCCACTGTGCTGGGCATACACTCCATCTCACCAGGCCCCACTCTCCCATGTGCTGGCTGTACACTCCATCTCACCGGGCCCTCTCTCCCCTCTACTGGGCGTGCACTCCTCCTCACTGGGCCCAATCTCCCCTGTGCTGGGTGTACAATCCCCCTCACAGGGCCTACTCTCCCCTGTCTTGCGTGTACACACCCCCTCACCAGGCCCACTCTCCCCTGTGCTGGGTGAACACCCCTCCTCATCGGGCCCACTCTCCCTTGTGCTGGGTGTACACCCCTCCTCACCGGACCCACTCTCCCTTGTGCTGGGTGTACACTAACCCTCACCCAGCCCACTCTCCCCTGTGCTTGGCATATACTTCTCAACACCGGACCCACTCTCCCTTGTTCTGGGTGTACACTCCCCATCACCGGGCCAACTCTCCCTTGTGCTAGGTGTATCCTCCCCCTCACCGTGCCCACTCTCCCCTGTGCTGGGTGTGCACCCCTCCTCAGCGGGCCCACTCTCCCCTGTACTGGGTGTACACCCCTGCTCTTCAGGCCCATTCTCCCCTGTGCTGGGTGTGCAATCCCCCTCACCGGGCACACTCGCCCATGTGCTGTGTGGACAATCCCCCTCATCGGGCCAACACACCCCTGTGCAGTTTGAAAACTCCTCCTCACCGCACCCACTCTCCCCTGTGTTGGGTGCATACTCCTTCTCACCGGGCCCGCTCTCCCCTTAGCTCGATGTGCGAACCCCCTCACCGGGCCCACTCTCCCCTGTGCTGGGTGAACACTCACCCTCACTGGTCCCACTCTTCCCTGTGCTGGGTATACACTCCCCCTCACCGTTCCCACTTTCCCCTGTGCTGGACGTACAGCCCTCCTCACCAGGCCCACTCCCCCTTGTGCTGTGTGTACACCGCTCCTTCACTATGCTGGGTGTATTCTCCTCTTCATCGGGCCAGTCTACCCTGTGCTGGGTGTACACTCCTCCTCACCGGGCCCAATCCCCCATGTGCTGGCTGTACACTCCATCTCACCGGGCCCTCTCTCCCTTCTATTGGGCGTACACAACTCCTCACCGGGCCCAACCTCCCCTGTGCTGTGTGTACAATCCCCTCACCGGGCCTACTCTCCCATGTCTTTGGTGTACACACCCCCTCACAAGGCCCACTCTTCCCTGTGCTGGGTGTACACTCCTCCTTACCGGGCACACTCTCCCCTGTGTTGGGTGTAAACTCCACCTCACCGGGCGCACTCTCCCATGTGCTGGTTGTACGTTCCATCTCACCGGGCCCTCTCTACCCTGTACTCTGCGTATACTCCTCCTCACCGGGCCCACTCTCCCATGTCTTCGGTGTACACTCCCCCTCACCCGGCCCACACTCCCTTGTGCTGGGTGTATCCTCCCCCTCACCGCGCCCACTCTCCCCTGTGCTGGTTGTACACTCCATCTCACAGGGCCCAGTCTCCCATGTGCTGGGTGTACACTACTTCTCACTGGGCACACTACCCCTGTGCTGGATGTGCAATCCCCCTCATCAGGCCTACTCTCCCTTGTCTTGCGTGTACACTCCTCCTCACTGAGCACTCTCTCCCCTGTGCTGGGTGTACACTCCCCCTCACCGTGCCCACTCACTCCTGTGCTATGTGTACACTCCCCCGAACCGGACCCACTCTCCTCTGTGCTGTATGTGCACCCGTCCTCACCGGGCCCACTCTCCCCTCTGCTGGCTGTACACACCTCGTCACCAGGCCCCATCTCCCCTGTGCTGGGTGCACACTCACCTTCACCGGTCCCACTCTCCCCAGTGCTGGGTGTACACCCCTCCTCCCCGTCCCTCTCTCCCCTGTGTTGGGTAAACTCTCCTCCTCACTGGCACAATCTCCACTGTGCTGTGTGCACACTCCCCCTCACTGGGCCCACTCTACATTGTGTTGGGTGTACTCACCTCCTAACCGATCCCACTCTCCCCTGTGCTCGGTATACTCCCCACCTCACCTTGCCCACACTCCCTTGTGCTGGGTGTACACTCACCCTTACCAGTCCAACTGTCCACTGTGCTGGGTGTACACTCCCCCTCACCGGTCCCACTTTCCACTGTGCTGGGTATACAATTTTTCTCACTGGGACCCACACTCCTTTGTGCTGGGTGTACACCCCACCTCACCAGACCCACTCCCCCTGTGCTGTGTGTACACTCCTCCTCTCCGGACTCACTCTCCCCTGTGTTGGGTGTACCATCCTCCTCACCGGGCCTCCTCTCCCCTGTCTTGGATGTACACTCCCCCTCACCAGGCCCACTCTCCCCTCTACTGTCTGTACACCCCTCCACATCGTGTCCACTCTCACCTGCGCTGGGTGAACACTCTTGCTCACCGGGCCCAAACTCCCCTTGCTGTGTGTACACTCCACCTAACTCGGCCCACTCCACCCTGTTTAGGGTGTACACACCTCCTAAACTAGCCCCCTGTGCCGAGCTTACTCTCCCCCTCACTGGACCCACTCTCCGCTGTGCTGAACGCATGCTCCCCCTAACCGGGGCCACTCTCCCCTGTGCTGGCTGTACACTCCTCCTCACTGAGCCCACTCTCCCTTTTTCTGGGTGTACACTTCCACCCACATTATCTACTGCATCCGCTGCAGCCGGTGTGGCCTCCTCTATATTGGGGAGACAGGCCGCGTACTTGCGGAGCGATTCAGCGAGCACCTCTGGGCCACCCGGACGAACCAACCCAATCATCCTGTAGCACAGCATTTCAACTCCCCTCCCACTCCACCGAGGATATGCAGGTCATTGGACTCATCCACCGCCAAACCACAACAACGCGACGGTCGGAGGAGGAGCGTCTTATCTTCCGACTGGGAACCCTCCAACCACAGGGGATGAACTTGGACTTCACCAGTTTCTTTATCCCCCCTCCCCCCACTTGGTCTCAGCCAAATCCCTACAGCCCGGCACCGCCTTCCTGACCTGCAGTCTTCTTCTTGACCTCTCAGGCTCCACCCTACTCCGACCTATCACCCTCACCTTGACCTCTTTCCACCTATCACATTTCCAACGCCCCTCCTCCAAGTCCCTCCTCCCTACCTTTTATCTTCTCCTGCTGAACACTCTCTGCTCATTCCTGAAGAAGGGCATGTGCCCGAAACGTCGAATCTTCTGTTCCCTAGATGCTGCCTGACCTGCTGTGCTGTTCCAGCAATAAAGTTTCAGCTTTGATCTCCAGCGTCTGCAGACCTCACTTTCTCCTGGGTGTACACTTCCCCTCACCGGGCCCACTCTCCCCTGTGCTGAGTTTATAATCCTCCTCACCGGGCCCACTCACCCCTGTGCTGTGTGCACCATCCTCCTCACCGCACCCACTCTCCCCTGTGCTTGGTGTACACTCCTCCTCACCGGGCCCATTTACCCCTGTGTGGGTGTACACCTCTTCTCAACGGGCCCACTCTCCCCTGTGCTGTGTGGACACTCCTCCTCATTGGGTCCACTCTCCCCTGTGCTGGGCGTACACTCCTCCTCACAGGGACGACTCTCCCTTGTGCAGTGTGTTCACTCCTCCTCACCGGGCTCTCTGAGCCCCTGTGCTGGGCGTACACTCCGCCTCACCGGGCCTACTCTCCACTGTGCTGGGCATACACTCCATCTCACCAGGCCCCACTCTCCCATGTGCTGGCTGTACACTCCATCTCACCGGGCCCTCTCTCCCCTCTACTGGGCGTGCACTCCTCCTCACTGGGCCCAATCTCCCCTGTGCTGGATGCACAATACCCCTCACTGGGCCTACTCTCCCCTGTCTTGCGTGTACACACCCCCTCACCAGGCCCACTCTCCCCTGTGCTGTGTGTACACCCCTCCTCATCGGGCCCACTCTCCCCTGTGCTGTGTGTACACCCCTCCTCATCGGGCCCACTCTCCCTTGTGCTGGGTGTACACCCCTCCTCACCGGACCCACTCTCCCCTGTGCTGGGCGTACACTTCTCATCACCGGACCCACTCTCCCTTGTGCTGGGTGTACACTCCCCATCACCGGGCCAATTCTCCCCTGTGCTGGGTGTGCAATCCCCATCACTGGGCACACTCTCCCATGTGCTGTGTGGACAATCCCCCTCATCGGGCCAACACACCCCTGTGCGGTTTGAAAACTCCTCCTCACCGCACCCACTCTCCCCTCTGTTGGGTGCATACTCCTTCTCACCGGGCCCGCTCTCCCCTTAGCTCGATGTGCGAACCCCCTCACCGGGCCCACTCTCCCCTGTGCTGGGTGAACACTCACCCTCACTGGTCCCACTCTTCCCTGTGCTGGGTATACACTCCCCCTCACCGTTCCCACTTTCCCCTGTGCTGGACGTACACCCCTCCTCACCAGGCCCACTCCCCCTTGTGCTGTGTGTACACCGCTCCTTCACTGTGCTGGGTGTACTCTCCTCTTCATCGGGCCAGTCTACCCTGTGCTGGGTGTACACTCCTCCTCACCGGGCCCACTCCCCCATGGGCTGGTTGTACACTCCATCTCACCGGGCCCTCTCTCCGCTGTACTGTGCGTATACTCCTCCTCACCGGGCCCACTCTCCCATGTGCTCGGTGTACACTCCCCCTCACCCGGCCCACTCACCCTTGTGCTGGGTGTATCCTCCCCCTCACCGCGCCCACTCTCCCCTGTGCTGGTTGTACACTCCATCTCACAGGGCCCAGTCTCCCATGTGATGGGTGTACACTCCTTCTCACTGGGCACACTCCCCTTGTGCTGGATGTGCAATCCCCCTCATCAGGTCCACTCTCCCCTGTCTTGCGTGTACACTCCTCCTCACTGAGTCCACTCTCCCCTGTACTGGGCGTACACTCCCCCTCACCGTGCCCACTCTCTCCTGTGCTATGTGTACATCTCCCGAACCGAACCCACTCTCCTCTGTGCTGTGTGTACACCCGTCCTCACCGGGCCCACTCTCCCCTCTGCTGGCTGTGCACCCTCCTCACCGTGCCCACTGTCTCCTGTGCTATGTGTACATCTCCCGAACCGAACCCACTCTCCTCTGTGCTGTGTGTACACCCGTCCTCACTGAGCCCACTCTCCCCTGTGCTGGGTGTACACCCTCCTCACCGGGCCCACTCTTCCCTGTGCTGGGTGGGTAATCCCCCTCACCGCGCCCAATCTCCCCTGTGCTGTGTGTACAATACCCCTCACCGGGCCTACTATCCCCTGTCTTGGGTGTACTCTCCCCCTCACCAGGCCCACTCTTCCCTGTCCTGGTTGTACACCCCTCCACATCAGGCTCACTCTCCCCTGCGCTGTCTATACACTCCACCTCACCGGGGCCACTTTCCCCTGTGCTGGGTGTACACCCCTCCTCCCCGTCCCTCTCTCCCCTGTGTTGGGTAAACTCTCCTCCTCACTGGCACAATCTCCACTGTGCTGTGTGTACACTCCCCCTCACTGGGCCCACTCTACATTGTCTTGGGTGTACTCACCTCCTAACCGATCCCACTCTCCCCTGTGCTCGTATACTCCCCACCTCACCGTGCCCACACTCCCCTGTGCTGGGTGTACACTCACCCTTACCAGTCCTACTCTCCACTGTGCTGGGTGTACACTCCCCCTCACCGGTCCCACTTTCCACTGTGCTCGGTATACAATTTTTCTCACTGGGACCCACACTCCTTTGTGCTGGGTGTACACCCCACCTCACCAGGCCCACTCCACCTGTGCTGTGTGTACACTCCTCCTCTCCGGACTCACTCTACCCTGTGTTGGGTGCACCATCCTCCTCACCGGGCCTACTCTCCCCTGTCTTGGATGTACACTCCCCCTAACCAGGCCCACTCTCCCCTCTACTGTGTGTACACCCCTCCACATCTTGCCCACTCTCACCTGCGCTGGGTGAACACTCTTGTTCACCGGGCCCAATCTCCCCTTGCTGTGTGTACACTCCACCTAACTCGGCCCACTCCACCCTGTGCTGGGTGTACACACCTCCTAAACTAGCCCCCACTTCCCTGTGCCGAGCTTACTCTCCCCCTCACTGGACCCACTCTCCGCTGTGCTGAACGCATGCTCCCCCTAACCGGGGCCTCTCTCCCCTGTGCTGGGTGTACACTCCTCCTCACTGAGCCCACTCTCCCTTTTTCTGGGTGTACACTTCCCCTCACCGGGCCCACTCTCCCCTGTGCTGGTTTTATAATCCTCCTCACCAGGCCCACTCACCCCTGTGCTGTGTGCACCATCCTCCTCACCGCACCCACTCTCCCCAGTGCTTGGTGTACACTCCTCCTCACCGGGCCCATTTACCCCTGTGTGGGTGTACACCTCCCCTCAACGGGCCCACTCTCCCCTGTGCTGTGCGTACACTCCTCCTGATTGGGTCCACTCACCCCTGTGCTGGGCGTACACTCCTCCTCACAGGGACCACTCTCCCTTGTGCAGTGTGTACCCTCCTCCTCACCGGGCTCTCTGAGCCCCTGTGCTGGGCGTACACTCCTCCTCACCGGGCCTACTCTCCACTGTGCTGGGCATACACTCCATCTCACCAGGCCCCACTCTCCCATGTGCTGGCTGTAGACTCCATCTCACCGGGCCCTCTCTCCCCTCTACTGGGCGTGCACTCCTCCTCACTGGGCCCTATCTCCCCTGTGCTGGGTGTACAATACCCCTCACTGGGCCTACTCTCCCCTGTCTTACGTGTACACACCCCCTCACCAGGCCCACTCTCCCCTGTGCTGGGTGTACACCCCTCCTCATCGGGCCCACTCTCCCTTGTGCTGGGTGTACACCCCTCCTCACCGGACCCACTCTCCCCTGTGCTGGGCCTACTCTTCACATCACCGGACCCACTCTCCCTTGTGCTGGGTGTACACTCCCCATCACCGGGCCAACTCTCCCTTGTGCTGGGTGTATCCTCCCCTTCACCGTGCCCACTCTCCCCTGTGCTGGGTGTGCACCCCTCCTCATCGGGTCCATTCTTCCCTGTGCTGGGTGTGCAATCCCACTCACCGGGCACACTCTCCCATGTGCTGTGTGGACAATCCCCCTCATCGGGCCAACACACCCCTGTGCGGTTTGCAAACTCCTCCACACCGCACCCACTCTCCCCTGTGTTGGGTGCATACTCCTGCTCACCGGGCCCGCTCTCCCCTTAGCTCGATGTGCGAACCCCCTCACCGGGCCCACTCTCCCCTGTGCTGGGTGAACACTCACCCTAACTGGTCCCACTCTTCCCTGTGCTGGGTATACACTCCCCCTCACCGTTCCCACTTTCCCCTGTGCTGGACGTACAGCCCTCCTCACCAGGCCCACTCCCCCTTGTGCTGTGTGTACACCGCTCCTTCACTGTGCTGGGTGTACTCTCCTCTTCATCGGGCCAGTCTACCCTGTGCTGGGTGTACACTCCTCCTCACCGGGCCCACTCCCCCATGTGCTGGTTGTACACTCCATCTCACCGGGCCCTCTCTCCCTTCTATTGGTCGTACACACCTCCTCACCGGGCCCAACCTCCCCTGTGCTCTGTGTACAATCCCCTCACGGGGCCTACTCTCCCATGTCTTTGGTGTACACACCCCCTCACAAGGCCCACTCTTCCCTGTGCTGGGTGTACACTCCTCCTCACCGGGCACACTCTCCCCTTTGCTGGGTGTAAACTCCACCTCACCGGGCGCACTCTCCCATGTGCTGGTTGTACGTTCCATCTCACCGGGCCCTCACTCCCCTGTACTGTGCGTATACTCCTCCTCACCGGGCCCACTCTCCCATGTGCTCGGTGCACACTCCCCCTCACCCGGCCCACTCTCCCTTGTGCTGGGTGTATCCTCCCCCTCACCGCGCCCACTCTCCCCTGTGCTGGTTGTACACTCCATCTCACAGTGCCCTGTCTCCCATGTGCTGGGCGTACACTCCCCCTCACCGTGCCCACTCTCTCCTGTGCTATGTGTACCTCTCCCGAACCGGAACCACTCTCCTCTGTGCTGTGTGTACACCCGTCCTCACCGGGCCCACTCTCCCCTCTGCTGGCTGGACACACCTCCTCACCAGGCCCCATCTCCCCTGTGCTGAGTGCACACTCACCCTCACCGGTCCCACTCTCCCTTGTGCTGGGTGTATCCTCCCCCTCACCGCGCTCACTCTCCCCTGTGCTGGTTGTACACTCCATCTCACAGGGCCCAGTCTCCCATGTGCTGGGTGTACACTCCTTCTCACTGGGCACACTCCCCCTGTGCTGGATGTGCAATCCCCCTCATCAGGCCTACTCTCCCCTGTCTTGCGTGTACACTCCTCCTCACTGAGCCCACTCTCCCCTGTGCTGGGCGAACACTCCCCCTCACCGTGCCCACTCTCTCCTGTGCTGGGTGTACACCCCTCCTCACCGGGCCCACTCTCCCCAGTGCTGGGTGTACACCCCTCCTCACCGGGCCCACTCTCCCCTTTGCCGGGTGTACACCCCTCTTCACCGGGCCCCCTCTCCTCTGTGCTGGGTGTACACCCTCCTCACCGGGCCCACTCTTCCCTGTGCTGGGTGTGTAATCCCCCTCACCGCGCCCAATCTCCCCTGTGCTGTGTGTACAATACCCCTCACCTGGCCTACTCTCCCCTGTCTTGGGTGTACTCTCCCCCTCACCAGGCCCACTCTTCCCTGTACTGGCTGTACTCCCCTCCACATCAGGCCCACTCTCCCCTGCGCTGTCTATACACTCCACCTCACAGGGGCCACTTTCCCCTGTGCTGGGTGTACACCCCTCCTCCCCGTCCCTCTCTCCCCTGTGTTGGTTAAACTCTCCTCCTCACTGGCACAATCTCCACTGTGCTGTGTGTACACTCCCCCTCACTGGGCCCACTCTACATTGTGTTGAGTGTACTCACCTCCTAACCGATCCCACTCTCCCCTGTGCTCGGTATACTCCCCACCTCACCGTGCCCACACTCCCCTGTGCTGGGTGTACACTCACCCTTACCAGTCCTACTCTCCACTGTGCTGGGTGTACACTCCCCCTCACCGGTCCCACTTTCCACTGTGCTGGGTATACAATTTTTCTCACTGCGACCCACACTCCTTTGTGCTGGGTGTACACCCCACCTCACAAGGCCCACTCCCCCTGTGCTGTGTGTACACTCCCCCTCTCCGGACTCACTCTCCCCTGTGTTGGGTGTACCATCCTCCTCACCGGGCCTACTCTCCCCTGTCTTGGATGTACACTCCCCCTCACCAGGCCCACTCTCCCCTCTACTGTCTGTACACCCCTCCACATCGTGCCCACTCTCACCTGCGCTGGGTGAACACTCTTGCTCACCGGGCCCAATCTCCCCTTGCTGTGTATACACTCCACCTAACTCGGCCCACTCCACCCTGTGCTGGGTGTACACACCTCCTAAACAAGCCCCCACTTCCCTGTGCCGAGCTTACTCTCCCCCTCACCGGACCCACTCTCCGCTGTGCTGAACGCATGCTCCCACTAACAGGGGCCACTCTCCCCTGTGCTGGGTGTACACTCCTCCTCACTGAGCCCACTCTCCCTTTTTCTGGGTGTACACTTCCCCTCACCGGGCCCACTCTCCCCTGTGCTGGGTTTATAATCCTCCTCACCGGGCCCACTCACCCCTGTGCTGTGTGCACAATCCTCCTCACCGCACCCACTCTCCCCTGTGCTGGATGTACACTCCTCCTCTCCGGGTCCACTCTCCCCTGTGCTTGTTGTACACTCCTCCTCACCGGGCCCATTTACCCCTGTGTGGGTGTACACCTCTCCTCACGGGGCCCAACCTCCCCTGTGCTGTGTGTACAATCCCCTCACGGGGCCTACTCTCCCATGTCTTTGGTGTACACACCCCCTCACAAGGCCCACTCTCCCCTGTGCTGGGCGTACACTCCCCCTCACCGTGCCCACTCTCTCCTGTGCTATGTGTACATCTCCCGAACCGGAACCACTCTCCTCTGTGCTGTGTGTACACCCGTCCTCACCGGGCCCACTCTCCCCTCTGCTGGCTGTACACACCTCCTCACCAGGCCCCATCTCCCCTGTGCTGGGTGCACACTCACCCTCACCGGTCCCACTCTCCCCAGTGCTGGGTGTATCCTCCCCCTCACCGCGCTCACTCTCCCCTGTGCTGGTTGTACACTCCATCTCACAGGGCCCAGTCTCCCATGTGCTGGGTGTACACTCCTTCTCACTGGGCACACTCCCCCTGTGCTGGATGTGCAATCCCCCTCATCAGGCCTACTCTCCCCTGTCTTGCGTGTACACTCCTCCTCACTGAGCCCACTCTCCCCTGTGCTGGGCGTACACTCCCCCTCACCGTGCCCACTCTCTCCTGTGCTGGGTGTACACCCCTCCTCACCGGGCCCACTCTCCCCAGTGCTGGGTGTACACCCCTCCTCACCGGGCCCACTCTCCACTGTGCCGGGTGGACACCCCTCCTCACCGGGCCCCCTCTCCTCTGTGCTGGGTGTACACCCTCCTCACCGGGCCCACTCTTCCCTGTGCTGGGTGTGTAATCCCCCTCACCGCGCCCAATCTCCCCTGTGCGGTGTGTACAATACCCCTCACCGGGCCTACTCTCCCCTGTCTTGGGTGTACTCTCCCCCTCACCAGGCCCACTCTTCCCTGTACTGGCTGTATTCCCCTCCACATCAGGCTCACTCTCCCCTGAGCTGTCTATACACTCCACCTCACAGGGGCCACTTTCCCCTGTGCTGGGTGTACACCCCTCCTCCCCGTCCCTCTCTCCCCTGTGTTGGGTAAACTCTCCTCCTCACTGGCACAATCTCCACTGTGCTGTGTGTACACTCCCCCTCACTGGGCCCACTCTACATTGTGTTGGGTGTACTCACCTCCTAACCGATCCCACTCTCCCCTGTGCTCGGTGTACTCCCCACCACACCGTGCCCACATTCCCCTGTGCTGGGTGTACACTCACACTTACCAGTCCTACTCTCCACTGTGCTGGGCGTACACTCCCCCTCACCGGTCCCACTTTCCACTGTGCTGGGTATACAATTTTTCTCACTGGGGCCCACACTCCTTTGTGCTGGGTATACACCCCACCTCACCGTGCCCACTCCCCCTGTGCTGTGTGTACACTCCTCCTCTCCGGACTCACTCTCCCCTGTGTTGGGTGTACCATCCTCCTCACCGGGCCTACTCTCCCCTGTCTTGGATGTACACTCCCCCTCACCAGGCCCACTCTCCCCTCTACTGTCTGTATACCCCTCCACATCGTGCCCACTCTCACCTGCGCTGGGTGAACACTCTTGCTCACCGGGCCCAATCTCCCCTTGCTGTGTATACACTCCACCTAACTCGGCCCACTCCACCCTGTGCTGGGTGTACACACCTCCTAAACTAGCCCCCACTTCCCTGTGCCGAGCTTACTCTCCCCCTCACCGGACCCACTCTCCGCTATGCTGAACGCATGCTCCCACTAACCGGGGCCACTCTCCCCTGTGCTGGGTGTACACTCCTCCTCACTGAGCCCACTCTCCCTTTTTCTGGGTGTACACTTCCCCTCACCGGGCCCACTCTCCCCTGTGCTGGGTTTATAATCCTCCTCACCGGGCCCACTCACCCCTGTGCTGTGTGCACAATCCTCCTCACCGCACCCACTCTCCCCTGTGCTGGATGTACACTCCTCCTCTCCGGGTCCACTCTCCCCTGTGCTTGTTGTACACTCCTCCTCACCGGGCCCATTTACCCCTGTGTGGGTGTACACCTCTCCTCACCGGGCCCAACCTCCCCTGTGCTCTGTGTACAATCCCCTCACGGGGCCTACTCTCCCATGTCTTTGGTGTACACACCCCCTCACAAGGCCCACTCTTCCCTGTGCTGGGTGTACACTCCTCCTCACCGGGCGCACTCTCCCCTGTGCTGGGTGTAAACTCCACCTCACCGGGCGCACTCTCCCATGTGCTGGTTGTACGTTCCATCTCACCGGGACCTCCCTCCCCAGTACTGTGCGTATACTCCTCCTCACCGGGCCCACTCTCCCATGTGCTCGGTGTACACTCCCCCTCACCCGGCCCACTCTCCCTTGTGCTGGGTGTATCCTCCCCCTCACCGCGCTCACTCTTCCCTGTGCTGGTTGTACACTCCATCTCACAGGGCCCAGTCTCCCATGTGCTGGGTGTACACTCCTTCTCACTGGGCACACTCCCCCTGTGCTGGATGTGCAATCCCCCTCATCAGGCCTACTCTCCCCTGTCTTGCGTGTACACTCCTCCTCACTGAGCCCACTCTCCCCTGTGCTGGGCGTACACTCCCCCTCACCGTGCCCACTCTCTCCTGTGCTGGGTGTATACCCCTCCTCACCGGGCCCCCTCTCCCAGTGCTGGGTGTACACCCCTCCTCACCGGGCCCACTCTCCCCTGTGCCGGGTGTGCACCCCTTCTCACCGGGCCCCCTCTCCTCTGTGCTGTGTGTACACCCTCCTCACCGGGCCCACTCTTCGCTGGGCTAGGTGTGTAATCCCCCTCACCGCGCCCAATCTCCCCTGTGCGGTGTGTACAATACCCCTCACCGGGCCTACTCTCCCCTGTCTTGGGTGTACTCTCCCCCTCACCAGGCCCACTCTTCCCTGTACTGGCTGTACTCCCCTCCACATCAGGCCCACTCTCCCCTGCGGTGTCTGTACACTCCACCTCACCGGGGCCACTTTCCCTTGTGCTGGGTGTACACCCCTCCTCCCCGACCCTCTCTCCCCTGTGTTGGGTAAACTCTCCTCCTCACTGGCACAATCTCCACTGTGCTGTGTGTACACTCCCCCTCACTGGGCCCACTCTACATTGTGTTGGGTGTACTCACCTCCTAACCGATCCCACTCTCCCCTGTGCTCGGTGTACTCCCCACCTCACCGTGCCCACACTCCCCTGTGCTGGGTGTACACTCACCCTTACCAGTCCTACTCTCCACTGTGCTGGGTGTACACTCCCCCTCACCGGTCCCACTTTCCACTGTGCTGGGTATACAATTTTTCTCACTGGGGCCCACACTCCTTTGTGCTGGGTATACACCCCACCTCACCGCGCCCACTCCCCCTGTGCTGTGTGTACACTCCTCCTCTCCGGACTCACTCTCCCCTGTGTTGGGTGTACACTCCCCCTCACCAGGCCCACTCTCCCCTCTACTGTCTGTACACCCCTCCACATCGTGCCCACTCTCACCTGCGCTGGGTGAACACTCTTGCTCACCGGGCCCAATCTCCCCTTGCTGTGTACACACTCCAACTACCTCGGCCCACTCCACCCTGTGCTGGGTGTACACACCTTCTAAACTAGCCCCCACTTCCCTGTGCCGAGCTTACTCTCCCCCTCACCGGACCCACTCTCCTCTGTGCTGAACGCATGCTCCCCCTAACCGGGGCCACTCTCCCCTGTGCTGGGTGTACACTCCTCCTCACTGAGCCCACTCTCCCTTATTCTGGGTGTACACTTCCCCTCACCGGGCCCACTCTCCCCTGTGCTGGGTTTATAATCCTCCTCACCGGGCCCACTCACCCCTGTGCTGTGTGCACAATCCTCCTCACCGCACCCACTCTCCCCTGTGCTGGATGTACACTCCTCCTCTCCGGGTCCACTCTCCCCTGTGCTTGTTGTACACTCCTCCTCACCGGGCCCAACCACCCCTGTGCTGTTTGTACAATCCCCTCACGGGGTCTACTCTCCCATGTCTTTGGTGTACACACCCCCTCACAAGGCCCACTCTTCCCTGTGCTGGGTGTACACTCCTCATCACCGGGCGCACTCTCCCCTGTGCTGGGTGTAAACTCCACCTCACCTGGCGCACTCTCCCATGTGCTAGTTGTACGTTCCATCTCACCGGGACCTCCCTCCCCTGTACTGTGCGTATACTCCTCCTCACCGGGCCCACTCTCCCATGTGCTCGGTGTACACTCCCCCTCACCGGTCCCACTCTCCCTTGTGCTGGGTGTATCCTCCCCCTCACCGCGCTCACTCTCCCCTGTGCTGGTTGTACACTCCATCTCACAGGGCCCAGTCTCCCATGTGCTGGGTGTACACTCCTTCTCACTGGGCACACTCCCCCTGTGCTGGATGTGCAATCCCCCTCATCAGGCCTACTCTCCCCTGTCTTGCGTGTACACTTCTCCTCACTGAGCCCACTCTCCCCTGTGCTGGGCGTACACTCACCCTCACCGTGCCCACTCATCTCCCGAACCGGACCCATTCTCCTCTGTGCTGTGTGTACACCCGTCCTCACCGGGCACACTCTCCCCTCTGCTGGCTGTACACACCTCCTCACCAGGCCCCATCTCCCCTGTGCTGGGTGCACACTCACCCTCACCGGTCCCACTCTCCCCAGTGCTGAGTGTACACCCCTCCTCACCGGGCCCACTCTCCCCAGTGCTGGGTGTACACCCCTCCTCACCGGGCCCACTCTCCCCTGTGCCGGGGGTACACCCCTCTTCACCGGGCCCCATCTCCTCTGTGCTGGGTGTACACCCTCCTCACCGGGCCACCTCTTCCCTCTGCTGGGTGTGTAATCCCCCTCACTGCGCCCAATCTCCCCTGTGCAGTGTGTACAATACCCCTCACAGGGCCTACTCTCCCCTGTCTTGGGTGTGCTCTCCCCCTCACCAGGTCCACTCTTCCCTGTACTGGGTTTACACCCCTCCACATCAGGCCCACTCTCCCCTGCGCTGTCTATACACTCCACCTCACCGGGGCCACATTCCCCTGTGCTGGGTATACACCCCTCCTCCCCGTCCCTCTCTCCCCTGTGTTGGGTAAACTCTCCTCCTCACTGGCACAATCTCCACTGTGCTGTGTGTACACTCCCCCTCACTGGGCCTACTCTCCCCTGTCTTGCGTGTACACACCCCCTCACCAGGCCCACTCTCCCCGGTGCTGGGTGTACACCCCTCCTCACCGGACCCACTCTCCCTTGTGCTGGGTGTACACTCACCCTCACCCAGCCCACTCTCCCCTGTGCTGGGCGCACACTTCTCATCACCGGACCCACTCTCCCTTGTGCTGGGTGTACACTCCCCATCACCGGGCCAACACTGCCTTGTGCTGGCTGTATCCCCCCCCTCACCGTGCCCACTCTCCCCTGTGCTGCGTGTGCACCCCTCCTCATCGGGCCCATTCTCCCCTGTGCTGGGTGTGCAATCCCCCTCACCGGGCACACTCTCCCATGTGCTGTGTGGACAATCCCCCTCATCGGGCCAACACACCCCTGTGCGGGTTGCACACTCCTCCTCACCGCACCCACTCTCCCCTGTGTTGGGTGCATACTCCTTCTCACCGGGCCCGCTCTCGCCTTAGCTCGATGTGCGAACTCCCTCACCGGGCCCACTCCTCCCTGTGCTGGGTGAACACTCACCCTCACTGGTCCCACTCTTCCCTGTGCTGGGTATACACTCCCCCTTACCGTTCCCACTTTCCCCTGTGCTGGACGTACAGCCCTCCTCACCAGGCCCACTCCCCCTTGTGCTGTGTGTACACCGCTCCTTCACTGTGCTGGGTGAACTCTCCTCTTCATCCGGCCAGTCTACCCTGTGCTGGGTGTACACTCCTCCTCGCCGGCCCCACTCCCCCATGTGCTGGTTGTACACTCCAATTCACCGGGCCCTCTCTCCCTTCTATTGGGCGTACACACCTCCTCACAGGGCCCAACCTCCCCTGTGCTCTGTGTACAATCCCCTCACCGGGCCTACTCTCCCATGTCTTTGGTGTACACACCCCCTCACAAGGCCCACTCTTCCCTGTGCTGGGTGTACACACCTCCTCACCGGGCGCACTCTCCCATGTGCTGGTTGTACGTTCCATCTCACCGGGCCCTCTCTACCCTATACTGTGCGTATACTCCTCCTCACCGGGCCCACTCTCCCATGTGCTCGGTGTACACTCCCCCTCACCCGGCCCACACTCCCTTGTGCTGGGTGTATCCTCCCCCTCACCGCGCCCACTCTCCCCTGTGCTGGTTGTACACTCCATCTCACAGGGCCCAGTCTCCCATGTGCTGGGTGTACACTCCTTCTCACTGGGCACACTCCCCCTGTGCTGGATGTGCAATCCCCCTCATCAGGCCTACTCTCCCCTGTCTTGCGTGTACACTCCTCCTCACTGAGCCCACTCTCCCCTGTGCTGGGCGTACACTCCCCCTCACCGTGCCCACTCTCTCCTGTGCTATGTGTACACTCCCCCGAACCGGACCCACACTCCTCTGTGCTGTGTGTACACCCGTCCTCACCGGGCCCAGTCTCCCCTCTGCTGGCTGTACACACCTCGTCACCAGGCCCCATCTCCCCTGTGCTGGGTGCACACTCACCTTCACCGGTTCCACTCTCCCCAGTGCTGGGTGAACACCCCTTCTCACCGGGCCCACTCTCCCCAGTTTTGTGTGTACACCCCTCCTCACCGGGCCCACTCTCCCCTGTGCCGGGTGTACACCCCTCCTCACCGGGCCCCCTCTCCTCTGTGCTGGGTGTACACCCCTCCTCACCGGGCCCACTCTTCCCTGTGCTGGGTGTGTAATCCCCCTCACCGCGCCCACATTCCCCTGTGCTGGGTGTGCACTCCCCCTCACCGGGCCCAATCTCCCCTGTGCTGTGTGTACAATACCCCTCACCGGGCCTACTCTCCCCTGTCTTGGGTGTACTCTCCCCCTCACCAGGCCCACTCTTCCCTGTCCTGGCTGTACTCCCCTCCACATCAGGCCCACTCTCCCCTGCGCTGTCTATACACTCCACCTCACCGGGGCCACTTTCCCCTGTGCTGGGTGTACACCCCTCCTCCCCGTCCCTCTCTCCCCTGTGTTGGGTAAACTCTCCTACTCACTGGCACAATCTCCACTGTGCTGTGTGTACACTCTTTCTCACTGGGCCCACTCTACATTGTGTTGGGTGTACTCACCTCCGAACCGATCCCACTCTCCCCTGTGCTCGGTATACTCCCCACCTCACCGTGCCCACACTCTCCTGTGCTGGGTGTACACTCACCCTTACCAGTCCTACTCTCCACTGTGCTGGGTGTACACTCCCCCTCACCGGTCCCACTTTCCACTGTGCTGGGTATACAATTTTTCTCACTGGGGCCCACACTCCTTTGCGCTGGGTATACAACCCACCTCACCAGGCCCACTCCCCCTGTGCTGTGTGTACACTCCTCCTCTCCGGACTCACTCTACCCTGTGTTGGGTGCACCATCCTCCTCACCGGGCCTACTCTCCCCTGTCTTGGATGTACACTCCCCCTCACCAGGCCCACTCTCCCCTCTACTGTCTGTACACCCCTCCACATCGTGCCCACTCTCACCTGCGCTGGGTGAACACTCTTGCTCACCGGGCCCAATCTCCCCTTGCTGTGTGTACACTCCACCTAACTCGGCCCACTCCACCCTGTGCTGGGTGTACACACCTCCTAAACTAGCCCCCACTTCCCTGTGCCGAGCTTACTCTCCCCCTCACCGGACCCACTCTCCGCTATGCTGAACGCATGCTCCCCCGAACCGGGGCCACTCTCCCTGTGCTGGGTGTACACTCCTCCTCACTGAGCCCACTCTCCCTTTTTCTGGGTGTACACTTCCCCTCACCGGGCCCACTCACCCCTGTGCTGGGTTTATAATCCTCCTCACCGGGCCCATTCACCCCTGTGCTGTGTGCACCATCCTCCTCACCGCACCCACTCTCCCCTGTGCTTGGTGTACACTCCTCCTTACCGGGCCCATTTACCTCTGTGTGGGTGTACACCTCTCCTCAACGGGCCCACTCTCCCCTGTGCTGTGCGTACACTCCTCCTCATTGGGTCCACTCACCCCTGTGCTGGGCGTACACTCCTCCTCACCGGGCCTACTCTCCACTGTGCTGGGCATACACTCCATCTCACCAGGCCCCACTCTCCCATGTGCTGGTTGTACACTCCATCTCACCGGGCCCTCTCTCCCCTCTACTGGGCGTGCACTCCTCCTCACTGGGCCCAATCTCCCCTGTGCTGGGTGTACAATACCCCTCACTGGGCCTACTCTCCCCTGTCTTGCGTGTACACACCCCCTCACCAGGCCCACTCTCCCCTGTGCTGGGTGTACACTCCCCATCACCGGGCCAACACTGCCTTGTGCTGAGTGTATCCTCCCCCTCACCGTGCCCACTCTCCCCTGTGCTGCGTGTGCACCCCTCCTCATCGGGCCCATTCTCCCCTGTGCTGGTTGTGCAATCCCCCTCACCGGGCACACTCTCCCATGTGCTGTGTGGACAATCCCCCTCATCGGGCCAACACACCCCTGTGCGGGTTGCACACTCCTCCTCACCGCACCCACTCTCCCCTGTGTTGGGTGCATACTCCTTCTCACCGGGCCCGCTCTCCCCTTAGCTCGATGTGCGAACCCCCTCACCGGGCCCACTCTCCCCTGTGCTGGGTGAACACTCACCCTCACTGGTCCCACTCTTCTCTGTGCTGGGTATACACTCCCCCTCACCGTTCCCACTTTCCCCTGTGCTGGACGTACAGCCCTCCTCACCAGGCCCACTCCCCCTTGTGCTGTGTGTACACCGCTCCTTCACTGTGCTGGGTGTACTCTCCTCTTCATCGGGCCAGTCTACCCTGTGCTGGGTGTACACTCCTCCTCGCCGGCCCCACTCCCCCATGTGCTGGTTGTACACTCCATCTCACCGGGCCCTCTCTCCCTTCTATTGGGCGTACACACCTCCTCACCGGGCCCAACCTCCCCTGTGCTCTGTGTACAATCCCCTCACCGGGCCTACTCTCCCATGTCTTTGGTGTATACACCCCCTCACAAGGCCCACTCTTCCCTGTGCTGGGTGTACACTCCTCCTCACCGGGCACACTCTCCCCTGTGCTGGGTGTAAACTCCACCTCACCGGGCGCACTCTCCCATGTGCTGGTTGTACGTTCCATCTCACCGGTCCCTCTCTACCCTGTACTGTGCGTATACTCCTCCTCACCGGGCCCACTCTCCCATGTGCTCGGTGTACACTCCCCCTCACCCGGCCCACACTCCCTTGTGCTGGGTGTATCCTCCCCCTCACCGCGCCCAATCTCCCCTGTGCTGGTTGTACACTCCATCTCACAGGGCCCAGTCCCATGTACTGGGTGTACACTCCTTCTCACTGGGCACACTCCCCCTGTGCTGGATGTTCAATCCCCCTCATCAGGCCTACTCTCCCCTGTCTTGCGTGTACACTCCTCCTCACTGAGCCCACTCTCCCCTGTGCTGGGCGTACACTCCCCCTCACCGTGCCCACTCTCTCCTGTGCTATGTGTACACTCCCCCGAACCGGACCCACTCTCCTCTGTGTTGTGTGTACACCCGTCCTCACCGGGCCCACTCTCCCCTCTGCTGGCTGTGCACACCTCGTCACCAGGCCCCATCTCCCCTGTGCTGGGTGCACACTCGCCTTCACCGGTCCCACTCTTCCCAGTGCTGGGTGTACACCCCTCCTCACCGGGCCCACTCTCCCCAGTGCTGGGTGTACACCCCTCCTCACCGGGCCCACTCTCCCCTGTGCCGGGTGTACACCCCTCCTCAGCCGGGCCCCCTCTCCTCTATGCTGGGTGTACACCCCTCCTCACCGGGCCCACTCTTCCCTGTGATGGGTGTGTAATCCCCCTCACCGCGCACAATCTCCCCTGTGCTGTGTGTACAATACCCCTCACCGGGCCTACTCTCCCCTGTCTTTGGTGTACTCTCCCCCTCACCAGGCCCACTCTTCCCTGTCCTGGGTGTACACCCCTCCACATCAGGCCCACTCTCCCCTGCGCTGTCTATACACTCCACCTCACTGGGGCCACTTTCCCCTGTGCTGGGTGTACACCCCTCCTCCCCGTCCCTCTCTCCCCTGTGTTGGGTAAACTCTCCTCCTCACTGGCACAATCTCCACTGTGGTGTGTGTACACTCCCCCTCACTGGGCCCACTCTACATTGTGTTGGGTGTACTCACCTCCTAACCGATCCCACTCTCCCCTGTGCTCGGTATACTCCCCACCTCACCGTGCCCACTCTCCCCTGTGCTGGGTGTGCACTCACCCTTACCAGTCCTACTCTCCACTGTGCTGGGTGTACACTCCCCCTCACCGGTCACACTTTCCACTGTGCTGGGTATACAATTTTTCTCACTGGGCCCCACACTCCTTTGTGCTGGGTATACAACCCACCTCACCAGGCCCACTCCCCCTGTGCTGTGTGTACACTCCTCCTCTCCGGACTCACTCTCCCCTGTGTTGGGTGTACCATCCTCCTCACCGGGCCTACTCTCCCCTGTCTTGGATGTACACTCCCCCTCACCAGGCCCACTCTCCCCTCTACTGTCTGTATACCCCTCCACATCGTGCCCACTCTCACCTGCGCTGGGTGAACACTCTTGCTCACCGGGCCCAATCTCCCCTTGCTGTGTGTACACTCCACCTAACTCGGCCCACTCCACCCTGTGCTGGGTGTACACACCTCCTAAACTAGCCCCCACTTCCCTGTGCCGAGCTTACTCTCCCCCTCACCGGACCCACTCTCCTCTGTGCTGAACGCATGCTCCCCCTAACCGGGGCCACTCTCCCCTGTGCTGGGTGTACACTCCTCCTCACTGAGCCCACTCTCCCTTTTTCTGGCTGTACACTTCCCCTCACCGGGCCCACTCTCCCCTGTGCTGGGTTTATAATCCTCCTCACCGGGCCCACTCACCCCTGTGCTGTGTGCACAATCCTCCTCACCGCACCCACTCTCCCCTGTGCTGGATGTACACTCCTCCTCTCCGGGTCCACTCTCCCCTGTGCTTGTTGTACACTCCTCCTCACCGGGCCCATTTACCCCTGTGTGGGTGTACACCTCTCCTCAACGGGCCCACTCTCCCCTGTGCTGTGCGTACACTCCTCCTCATTGGGTCCACTCTCCCCTGTGCTGGGCGTACACTCCTCCTCACAGGGACCACTCTCCCTTGTGCAGTGTGTACACTCCTCCTCACCGGGCTCTCTGAGCCCCTGTGCTAGGCGTACACTCCTCCTCACCGGGCCTACTCTCCACTGTGCTGGGCATACACTCCATCTCACCAGGCCCCACTCTCCCATGTGCTGGTTGTACACTCCATCTCACCGGGCCCTCTCTCCCCTCTACTGGGCGTGCACTCCTCCTCACTGGGCCCAATCTCCTCTGTGCTGGGCGTACAATACCTCTCACTGGGCCTACTCTCCCCTGTCTTGCGTGTACACACCCCCTCACCAGGCCCACTCTCCCCTGTGCTGGGTGTACACCCCTCCTCACCGGACCCACTCTCCCTTGTGCTGGGTGTACACTCACCCTCACCCCGCCCACTCTCCCCTGTGCTGGGCGTACACTTCTCATCACCGGACCCACTCTCCCTTGTGCTGGGTGTACACTCCCCATCACCGGGCCAACTCTCCCTTGTGCTGGGTGTATCCTCCCCCTCACCGTGCCAACTCTCCCTTGTGCTGGGTGTGCACCCCTCCTCATTGGGCCCATTCTCCCCTGTGCTGGGTGTGCAATCCCCCTCACTGGGCACACTCTCCCATGTGCTTTGTGGACAATCCCCCTCATCGAGCCAACACACCCCTGTGCGGTTTGCACACTCCTCCTCACCGCACCCACTCTCCCCTGTGTTGGGTGCATACTCCTTCTCACCGGGCCCGCTCTCCCCTTAGCTCGATGTGCGAACCCCCTCACCGGGCCCACTCTCCCCTGTGCTGGGTGAACACTCACCCTCACTGGTCCCACTCTTCCCTGTGCTGGGTATACACTCCCCCTCACCGTTCCCACTTTCCCCTGTGCTGGACGTACACCCCTCCTCACCAGGCCCACTCCCCCTTGTGCTGTGTGTACACCGCTCCTTCACTGTGCTGGGTGTACTCTCCTCTTCATCGGGCCAGTCTACCCTGTGCTGGGTGTACACTCCTCCTCACCGGGCCCACTCCCCCATGTGCTGGTTGTACACTCCATCTCACCGGGCCCTCTCTCCCTTCTATTGGGCATACACACCTCCTCACCGGGCCCAACCTCCCCTGTGCTCTGTGTACAATCCCCTCACCGGGCCTACTCTCCCATGTCTTTGGTGTACACACCCCCTCACAAGACCCACTCTTCCCTGTGCTGGGTGTACACTCCTCCTCACCGGGCGCACTCTCCCATGAGCTGGTTGTACGTTCCATCTCACCGGGCCCTCTCTACCCTGTACTGTGCGTATACTCCTCCTCACCGGGCCCACTCTCCCATGTGCTCGGTGTACACTCCCCCTCACCCGGCCCACTCTCCCTTGTGCTGTGTGTATCCTCCCCCTCACCGCGCCCACTCTCCCCTGTGCTGGTTGTACACTCCATCTCACAGGGCCCAGTCTCCCATGTGCTGGGTGTACACTCCTTCTCACTGGGCACACTCCCCCTGTGCTGGATGTGCAATCCCCCTCATCAGGCCTACTCTCCCCTGTCATGCGTGTACACTCCTCCTCACTGAGCCCACTCTCCCCTGTGCTGGGCGTACACTCCCCCTCACCGTGCCCACTCTCTCCTGTGCTATGTGTACACTCCCCCGAACCGGACCCACTCTCCTCTGTGCTGTGTGTACACCCGTCCTCACCGGGCCCACTCTCCCCTCTGCTGGCTGTACACACCTCCTCACCAGGCCCCATCTCCCCTGTACTGTGTGCACACTCACCCTCACCGGTCCCACTCTCCCCAGTGCTGGGTGTACACCCCTCCTCACCGGGCCCACTCTCCCCAGTTTTGTGTGTACACCCCTCCTCACCGGGCCCACTCTCCCCTGTGCCGGGTGTACACCCCTCCTCACCGGGCCCCCTATTCTCTGTGTTGGGTGTACACCCCTCCTCACCGGGCCCACTCTTCCCTGTGCTGGGTGTGTAATCCCCCTCACCGCGCCCAAATTCCCCAGTGCTGGGTGTGCACTCCCCCTCACCGGGCCCAATCTCCCCTGTGCTGTGTGTACAATACCCCTCACCGGGCCTACTCTCCCCTGTCTTGGGTGTAGACTCCCCCTCACCAGGCCCACTCTTCCCTGTACTGGGTGTACACCCCTCCACATCAGGCCCACTCTCCCCTGCGCTGTCTATACACTCCACCTCACCGGGGCCACTTTCCCCTGTGCTGGGTGTACACCCCTCCTCCCCGTCCCTCTCTCCCTTGTGTTGGGTAAACTCTCCTCCTCACTGGCACAATCTCCACTGTGCTGTGTGTACACTCCCCCTCACTGGGCCCACTCTACACTGTGTTGGGTGTACTCACCTCCTAACCGATCCCACTCTCCCCTGTGCTCGGTATATTCCCCACCTCACCGTGCCCGCACTCCCCTGTGCTGGGTGTACACTCACCCTTACCAGTCCTACTCTCCACTGTGCTGGGTGTACACTCCCCCTCACCGGTCCCACTTTCCACTGTGCTGGGTGTACACCCTTTCTCACTGGGGCCCACACTCCTTTGTGCTGTGTGTACACCCCACCTCACCGGGCCCACTCCCCCTGTGCTGTGTGTACACTCCTCCTCTCCGGACTCACTCTCCCCTGTGCTGAATGTACACTCCTCCTCTCAGGGTCCACTCTCCCCTGTGCTTGGTGTACACTCCTCCTCACCGGGCCCATTTACCCCTGTGCTCCGTGTACACCTCTCCTCAATGGGCCCACTGTCCCCTGTGCTGGGTGAACACTCACCCTCACTGCTCCCACTCTTCCCTGTGCTGGGTCTCCACTCCCCCTCACCGGTCCCACTTTCCCCTGTGCTGGACGCACACCCCTCCTCACCAGGACCTCTCCCCCTTGTGCTGTGTGTACACTGCTCCTTCACTGTGCTGGGTGTACTCTCCTCTTCATCGGGCCAGTCTACCCTGTGCTGGGTGTACACTCCTCCTCTCCGGACTCACTCTCCCCTGTGCTGAATGTACACTCCTCCTCTCAGGGTCCACTCTCCCCTGTGCTTGGTGTATACTCCTCCTCACCGGGCCCATTTACCCCTGTGCTCCGTGTACACCTCTCCTCAATGGGCCCACTGTCCCCTGTGCTGGGTGAACACTCACCCTCACTGCTCCCACTCTTCCCTGTGCTGGGTCTCCACTCCCCCTCACCGGTCCCACTTTCCCCTGTGCTGGACGTACACCCCTCCTCACCAGGACCTCTCCCCCTTGTGCTGTGTGTACACTGCTCCTTCACTGTGCTGGGTGTACTCTCCTCTTCATCGGGCCAGTCTACCCTGTGCTGGGTGTACACCCCTCCTCACCGTGCCCACTCCCCCATGTGCTGGTTGTACACTCCATCTCACCGGGCCCTCTCTCCCTTCTATTGGCCGTACACACCTCCTCACCGGGCCCAACCTCCTCTGTGCTGTGTGTACAATCCCCTCACCGGGCCTACTCTCCCATGTCTTTGGTGTACACACCCCCTCACCAGGCCCACTCTTCCCTGTGCTGTGTGTACACTCCTCCTCACTGGCACGCTCTCCCCTGTGCTGATTTACACTTCAAATCACGGGGCCCATTTACCACTGTATTGGGTGTACACTCCCCCTCCCCAGGCCCACTCTCTAACGTACTGGTTGTACATCGCTCCACATTGGGCCCTCTCTCCCCTGCGCTGCATGTACACTCCTCCTCACCGGGCCCACTCTCCCCTGTGCTGGGCTTACACCCCTCCTCTCCGTCCATCTCTCCCCTGTGTTGGGTGTACACTCCCCCTCACTGGCACACTCTACCCGTGCTGAGTGTACTTACCTCCTAACTGGGCCCACTCACCCTGTGCTGGGTGTACACCCCTCCTCACCGGGCCCACTTTCCCCTTTGCTGAGCGTACACTCCCCAAACCGGGCCCACTCTCCCTAGTGCTGGGCTTACTCCCTCCCTCACCGGGCCCAATCTCCGCTGTGCTGAGCGTACACTCCCCCTAACCGGGCCAACTCTCCCTTGCGCTGTGTGTGCACTCCTCCTCACTGAGCCCACTCTCCCACTCTCCCACTCTCCCATGTGCTGGGTGTACTCTCCCCCTCACCGGGCCCAATCTCCCCTTTGCTGAGAGTACACTCCCTCAAGCCGGGCCCACTCTCCCTTGTGCTGGGCTTACTCTCCACCTCCCCGGACCCACTCTCCGCTGTGCTGAGCGTACACTCCCCCTATACGGGCCCGCTCTCCCCTGCGCTGGGTGTACACTCCTCCTCACTGAGCCCACTCTCCCTTGTGCTGGGTTTACACGCCCCCTCACCAGGCACACTCTCCCCTGTGCTGGGTTTGCAATCCCCATCAACGGGCCCTCTCACCCCTGTGCTGTGTGCATCATCCTCCTCACTGCACCCACTCTCCCCACTGCAGGGTGTACACTCCCCCTCACCGTGCCCATTTACCCCTGTGCTGGGCGTATACTGTAACTCACCGGGCCCTTTTTTCCCCTATGCTGTGTGTACACTCCCCATCACTGGTCTCACTCTCCCTTGTGCTGGGTGTACACTCCTCCTCACCGGCCCCACAGTCCCCTGTGCTGGGTTTACACTAACCCTCACCGGGCCCAATCTCCTCTGTGCTGGGCGTACACCTCTCCTCACCGGGCCCACTCACTTCTGTGTTGGGTGTACACACCCCCTTAGCAGGTCCACTCTCCCCTGTACTGGGTTTACACCCCTCTATGTTGGGCCTAATCTCCCCTGTCCTAGGTGTACACCCCTCCCCATCGGACCACTCTCCCCTGTGCTGGGTTTGCAATCCCCATCAACGGGCCCTCTCACCCCTGTGCTGTGTGCATCATCCTCCTCACTGCACCCACTCTCCCCACTGCAGGGTGTACACTCCCCCTCACCGTGCCCATTTACCCCTGTGCTGGGCGTATACTGTAACTCACCGGGCCCTTTTTTCCCCTATGCTGTGTGTACACTCCCCATCACTGGTCTCACTTTCCCTTGTGCTTGGCGTACACTCCTCCTCACAGGGACCACTCTCCCCTGTGCAGTGTGTGCACTCCTCCTCACCGGGCCCTCTGAGCCCCTGTGCTGGGCGTACACTCCTCCTCACCGGTCCTACTCTCCACTGTGCTGGGCGTACACTTCCCTTCACATAGCCCACTCTCCCCTGTGCTGGGTGTACACTCACCCTCATCGATCCCACTCTCCCCTGTGGTGGGTGTACACTCTCCCTCACCGTTTCAACTTTCCCCTGTGCTGGGTGTACACCCCTCCTCACCGGGCCCACGCTCCCCTGTGCTGTGTGTACACCACTCCTCACCCGGCCCACTCTTCCCTGTGCTGGGTGTACTCTCCTCTTAATCGGGCCAGTCTACCATGTGCTGGGTGTATACTACTCCTCACCAGGCAAACGCTCCCCTGTGCTGGGTGTACACTCCCCAGAACCAGACCCACTCACCCATGTGGAGAAAGTGATGTCTGCAGATGCTGGAGATCAGAGATGTAAATGTGTTGCTGGAAAAGCGCAGCAGGTCAGGCAGCATCCAGGGAACAGGAGAATCGACGTTTCGGGCATAAGCCCTTCTTCCTGAAGAAGGGCTTATGCCCGAAACGTCGATTCTCCTGTTCCCTGGATGCTGCCTGACCTGCTGCGCTTTTCCAGCAACACATTTCCATCTCCACTCACCCATGTGCTGGGTGTACACTCCATCTCACCAGGCCCTCTCTCCCCTGTACTGGGCGCACACTCCTCCTCACCGGGCCCAATCTCCCCTGTGCTGGATGTACATTCCCCCGAACCGGGCCCACTCTCCGCTGTACTGAATATACACTCCTAACCGTGCCCACTCTCCCTTGTGCTGGGTTTAAAATTCTCCTCATCGGGCCCACCCACCCCTGTGCTGTGTGCACCATCCTCCTCACCGCACCCACTATCCCCTGTGCTGGGTGTACACTCCTCCTCAACTGGCCCATTTACCCCTGTGCTCGATGCACACTCACCCTCACCGGTCCAACTCTCCCTTTTGCTGGGTGTACACTCCTCCTCACGGTCCCATTCTCCCTTTTGCTGGGTATACACCCCTCCTTACCGTGCCCACTCTCCCTTGTGCTGGGTGTACCGTGGGATGGGGAGTTAAAGTGTTCGGCCACGGTGCGGTTGGGTTGGTTGGTGCGGGTGTCCCAGAGGTGTTCTCTGACACGTTCCACTCCCCCTCCTACTCCGCCAAGGACATGCAGGTCCTTGGCCTCCTCCATTGCCAGACCATGGTAACATGACGCCTGGAGGAAGAGCGCCTCATCTTATCCCTAGGAACCATCCAACCACAAGGGATGAATGCAGATTTCTCCAGCTTCCTCCTTTCCCCTCCCCCTACCTTATCTCAGCCCCAACCCTCGGACTCAGCACCGTCTTCTTGACCTGCAATCTTCTTTCCGACCTCTCCGCCCCCACCCCCTCTCTGGCCTATCACCTTCATCTTAACCTCCTTCCACCTATCGCATTCCAAACGCCCCTCCCCCAAGACCCTCCTCCCTACCTTTTATCTTAGTCTGCTTGCCACACCTTCCTCATTCCTGAAGAAGGGCTTATGTCTGAAACGTCGATTCTCCTGCTCCTTGGATGCTGCCTGACCTGCTGCGCGTTTCCAGCAACACATTTTTCATCTCAAATAATTTGCAGTCGATCAGAGGGGAGGATTTGTAATCAGGAATTTGAAACCAAAGTTCACAGCAGGATTTGAGAGAGTCACCCAGTTTATTATTATAACCTGAATACCATCAGGTTTTGAACATGGAAGGGAAGAGCATGGTTCAGTGTTGCGAAACCAGGCACACATTCTCGACGTGGACAGGTGACATGATCAGCTAAAAGCTTGGCTAACATCAAGTGGATTCACACTGCGGACCAACTATGGGGAATGTATGAATAATGTGATGGGATGCAGATCACCATCTGAACTGGAAAGTCATCAATGCAGTCACACCAGGGAGATACCATTCACCTGCTCCAACTCGAATCAGCGGCCCTACGGTCAGAAAGAGGCCACTCAGCCCATCAAGTTTGCACCAACCTTCCAATGATCATCACACCCAGATGCAGCACTCTACCCTTTCCGCATTACCCTGCACTTTACCATGGCCAATCAACCAAACCTGCACATCTTTCAACTGTTGGTGTGGGTGGGGGAGAAACCCATGCAGACATGGTGAGAACATATATACTCCACACATTCAGAGATTCATATGGAGATACAGCATGGAAACAGACCCATCGGTCCAACCTGTTCATGCCAACCAGATATCCAAAACAAATTTAGTCCCATTTGACAACACTTGGCTAATATCCCTCTTAACTTTCCTATTTATACACCCATTCAAATGTCTTTTAAACGCTGGAATTGTACCAGCCTCAACCACTTCCTCTGGCTGCTCATTCCATACACATACCACCCTCTGTGTGAAAAAGTTGGCTTGAGTTCCTTTCATATCTTTTGCCTCTTAGCCTGAATCTATGCCCTCTAGTTCTTAACTCTCCCACCCCAGAGAAAAGACTTTGTTTATTTACCTTATCTATGCCCCTCATGATTTTATAAACATCTATCAGGTCACCCCTCAGGCTCCGACGCTCCATGGAAAACAGCCTCAGCCTGTTCAACCTCTCCCTATAGCTCAAATCCTCCAATCCTGGCAATGTCCCTGTAAATATTTTCTAAATCGTCTCAAGTTTCACAACATCCTTCTGATAGGAAGGAAATCAGAATTGCATGTAATATTCCAACAGTGGCCTAGCCAATGTCCTGTACAGCTACAACATGACCTCCCAACTCCAATACTCCTCCGAGGGCCCTAACATTCCATTGGACCTTACCATTACGTGTATAAGTCCTGCCAAGATTTGCTTTCCTAAAATGCAGCACCTCGCATTTATCTAAATTAAACTCCATTGGCCACTCCTCAGCCCATTGGCCCATCTGATCAAGATCCCGTTGTAATCTGTGGTAACCTTTTTTGCTGTCCATTACACCTCCAATTTTGGTGTCATCTGCAAACTTACGTACTGTACCTCTTATGTTCACATCCAAATCATCTTTATAAATGATGAAAAGTAGTGGACCTAGCAGCGATCCTTGGCACTCCACTGGTCACAGGCCTCCAGTCTGGAAAACTATACTCCACTACCACCCTCTGTCTTCTACTTTTGAGCCAGTTCTTTATCCAAATGGCTCGTTCTTCCTGTATTCCCATGAGGAACCTTGTTGAACGCTTCACTGAAGTCCATATAGATCATATCCACCACTCTGCTCTCATCAATCCTCTTTGTTACTTCTTCAAAAAGCTCAATCAAGTTCATGAGACATGATTTCCCACACACAAATTTTCCCTGTTGACTATCCATAATCAGTCCTTGACTTTCCAAATACATGTACAACCTCTCCCTCAGGATTCCCTTCAACAATGAACCCACCACTGATGTCAGGCTCACCGGTCTATTGTTCCCTGGCTTGTCCTTACCATCTTTCATAAACAGTCACACCACGTTAGCCAACCTCCAGTTTTCTGGCACCTCACCTCTGACTATTGATGATACAAGTATCTCAGTAAGGGGCCCAGCAATCACTTCCCTAGCTTCCCACAGAGTTTTAGGGTACACCTGACCAGGTCCTGGGCATCCACTTGTATGCATTTCAGGACATACAGAACCTCCTCCTCTGGAATGTGGACTTTTTTCAAGATGACACCATCCACTTCCCCACATTCTATATTTTCATCCAAGTCTGGAATTGGACCGAGGTCCTTCGAGCTGTGAGCCAGTATTGTTAAGCAGTGTACCATAGTGCTGTCTCTAACTGTGGGAAGGGATTCACTCAATCATCCCAACTGTTAATACATGACCACGTTCACACTGGGGAGTTGGCTTTAAAATATCCAAATTGTGGGAGATGCAGTAAAAATGCTTGGGAACAGACACACCATCAAAGTGTACACACTGAGGAGAGGCCACTCAGATGTTCTCACTGCAGACCTGGGTTCAGGCAACGAGCTCAACCCACTGTGTTCGCACCGGGGCGTGGCAGGGGTGCGTGCGGGGGCAGTGCCATGGATGGAGGCGGGGTGGGGTGTGACGGGGGCAGGCACTGGGGCAGGGCCGTAGGCGGAGACAGTGGCGGGGGCAGGGATGTGGTGGGAAGGTGGTGGGTCCTGAAGCAGAGGCAGAGGCGGGGAATATTCACCTGCTTAGAATAGGGAAAATGATTCACTCATTTATTCAATTGTCTGACACATCAGTGAGTTCCTATTGATCTTTTAACTATCCACACACTGAAATGCTTTAAAAGTAGCGGGGATCTGATTTCCCATCCATGTGTTCGTGCATGAGATACCATTCAGGTGCTCTCCCAGGGTGGCTGGGTTCAAGTGTTCTTCCAACCTCAGTGTACACCAGTGAGTTCACATGAGGAGAGACTGTTCTCCAGTCGGGACGATGGGAAAGGATTTGCTTAGCCATCCCACTTGTAAAGACACCCCTCAGTTCACAAGAAATTACAGTGATTGAATTGTTCTAAGCATCAGCCCAGTTCCAGGGGTAAATATTTTGGGTAGAAGTCAAACAAGAGTCAGTCTCCTGTTCAACTGACACGTCATCTCACAGAGTCACAGAGACAGAATTGGACAGCATGGAAGAAGACCCTTCGGTCCAACTGAACAACCAGATATCCAAACCTAACCATTTGCCAGCACTTGGCTCATATCCTGATGAAGGGCTTTTGCCTGAAACATCGATTTTCCTACTCCTCAGATACTGCGTGGCCTGCTGTGCATTTCCAGCAACACTCTAATCTCGACTCTGATTTCCAGCATTTGCAGTCCTCACTTTTGCCTTGGCCCAGATACCTCGAAACCTTCCAAATTCATTTACCCATCCAAATGCCTTTGAAATGTTGCAATTGTACCAGTCTCCACCACTTCGTCTGGCAGCTCATTCCATACGTACACCACCCTTGCATGAATATGTTGCCCTTAGGTCGCTTTATATCTTTCCCCTCTCAATCTAAGCCTATATTGTCTAGTTCTGGACTCCCTCACCCCGGGGAAAAGACCTTAACTATTTACCCGACATGCCTCTCATGATATTGTAAACCATAAGGTCACCCCTCAGCCTCCGATGCTGCAGGGAAAACAGCCCCAGCCTGATCAGCCTCTCCCTGTAGCTGAAAAGGTCCAACCCTGGCAACATCTTTGTAAATCTTTTCTGAACGTTTTCACGTTTCACAACATCCTTCCTGTAGCAGGAAGATCAAAATCACACGCAGTATTACACATGTGGCCTAACCAATGTCCTGTACAGCCGCAGTATGACCCCCGAAATCCTAAACTCAATGCACTTACCAATAAAGGCAAGTATACCAAAGACCTTCTTCACTGTCCAATCTACCTGCAACTCCACTTTCAAATAACTTTGAACATAAGAACAAAGAACAATACAGCACAGGAACAGGCTCTTTGGTCCTCCAAGTATGCACTGCCACAGCTTGCCCTTCCATACTAAAGCTGCCTTCACTTAGAGCATCCAAATCCCTTGATTCCCATTCTATTCATGTATTCATCCAAGTGCTTCCTGAATGCCGCTATTGTGTCTGCTTCCACTTCCTCTGGCAGCGCGGTCCAGGAACACACCACCCTTTGCGTAAAGAACCTGCCTTGCACATCTCTTTTAAACGTCCCCCCTCGCACTTCGTGCCTATGTCCCTGATAATTGACCCCCTCCACCCACACCATGAACCAATTCAAAATGGCTGACAGATGAATATGGCAATTTAATGATATTCCGGGAGAGTAGAGTGAAACGGACAGACAAATACACACTGACTCAAGGAGAGGGTTTGACAGAAGGATAGAGATGGTAAGTTAATGGGTAAAACGTTGACCAAACCTGAGATCTAATCGGTGTAGTTAGTAGTGTTCTTATATCGAATGACAGATACCCAGGAATGAGTTACAGACTGGAACATAATCAACATGTTCAGGGTGGTTTATATTGGGAAGAACATATTCCCGAGAGTGAGTTACACACTGGAATATAATCAATATGATCATGGTTGTTAATATTGAGAAGAACAGATTCCCGGGAGTGAGTTACACACTGGAATATAATCAGTATGTTCAGGGTGGTTTATATTGAGGAGAACAGATTCCCGGAAGTGAGTTACAGACTGGAATATAATCGAGGGGTTCATTTTGGTTGATGGGCAGAGACACAGAAACATGGGAGTAAGTTAGTGATTGGAATCTTATTTCAGGATCTAGAGTCGTTTATATTTTGAGTGATGGATGCATGGAAGTGAGTTACAGATTCAAATCTCATCGAGAGATTTCCAAATAGAGTAACAGATACCGTGGAGTGAATTGCAGACTGGAATCTAATCCAGGAGTTTTGGGTGGTTCATGTTCAGAGTCACAGAGATATGGGAATGAATTACAAATTGGAATCTAATTGAGCAGTTCGGGTGCTTTATATATGGAATAGCACAGACCCAAGAGCAAGTAACAGACTTGAATTTAATTGAGAGGATTTGGGATGGTTTACCTGTAGAATGACAGATACTCAGGAGTGAGTTACAGACTAGAATCTACTTGAGGGATTCGGGGTGGTTTATATATATGGAATAATAGATACCCAGGAGTGTGCTACAGGCTGGAATCTAATTTTGAATTCGGGTTGGTTTATATATGGAATAACAAATATACATGAATGAGTTACAGATTGGAATCTAATTGATGAATCGGGAGTTTATTTATATAAAAGTAAAATACCCAAGTAAGACTCGCAAACTGGAAACTAACCGAGGGACTGGAGATGGTATAAGTACTGAATAACAGATACCTGGGAACGAGTTACAAACTGGAATCTAATTGAAATGTCTGAGGTGGGTTGTACGTTGAAGAACAGATACCTGAAATGAGTTACAGATTGGAATCTGATCGAGGAGATTGAGTTGGTTTATATATATGGAATAGCAAATACTCAAGAGTGAGTTACAGACTGGAATCTGATCGAGGAGGTTGTGTTTGTTTCAATGTGGAATAACATATACTCAGGAGTAAGTTCCAGGCTGGAATCTGATCGAGGAGGTTGTGTTTGTTTCAATGTGGATTAATAGATACCCAGGAGAGAGTTACAGACTAGAATTTGATCAAGGATGCTGTGTTGGGTTATATATGGAATAAAAGATATATATGAGTGAGTTCCAGATTGGAATCTAATTGGTATATCAAGGCGTTATTTACATTAAAATAAAATCCAAGTTAAAGTTTCAAAATGGAACCGATTGAAGGGTTTGAGGTGGGTTATATATAGAATAACAGATTCCCGGGAAGAAGTTGCAGACTGGTTTCTAATTGAGTGTTTTGGGGTGGTTTGTGTATGGAAGAACAGATACCCAGGAGTGATTTACAGACCTAAATCTAATCAAAGGGTTCGGTGTGGTGCATACATGGATTAACAGATACTGAGGCGTGAGTTACAGAGTGAAATCTACGCAAGCTTTCGATGTGGTTTATATATGGAGTAACAGATATAAGTGAGTTGACAACAGATTAGAATCTAATCGATTGATCGGGGTTAATTTATTTTAAAAAAAGTGTGAGTTACAAACTGAGATCTAATTGAGGGGTTTGAGGTGGATTATGTCCGAATAATTGATACCCGGGAGTGAGGTACAGTCTGGAATCTAATCAAGGGGTTTCAGGTGGTGAACATAAACAGCCACAGATGTATCGGAGTGAGTTACAGACTGGAATCCTATCGAGGTGTTTGAGGTGGGTTTGATATGTAGAATAACAGAGACCGGGAGTGAGTTACAGACTGGAATCTAATCAAGGATTTTATTGTGGTTTGTATATAGAATAACAGAAAGCTGTTTCAGTTTTTGTACGTTGGAACCTTTCAGAAGTTTGCAAAGTGAGGCAAACATTGCTGGAATGTAACATTGGCTCAGGCATTTACTGCAAACAGCTTCTGGAATCTGCATTTTAATCACCTTCGAAGAACTCTCTCCAATTCCTACATCTACAAAGAGAATTCATATTTTTTTATGATGAAATAATGTGGGTAAGGAAACAACTTTAGAGAGATTGCCCCCAGGGGCAGTATATCACGCCGAACTGAAACTTGGAAAAGTGTAAAAATTAACCAGCAGTTTTCTGTGTTCCTGCTTCCAATTAAACATTTGACAGCTTAATTTATCCTACCTCCAGCAAGCATCACTTCACATCTCACATTGTTTCAGTTTGACTGCCAATTCATCAGACTCCCCATATCTAAACCAATCCCATCTAAAACACCAGAGCAGTTAGAGAATGGTTAGTATAAGAGTAAAGCTCTCTCTATACTGTAACTTCTCAAATTCCCAGCCCAGTGTAGGGTTAGATACTGATTGAGTAATCCTCTTTCCCCATTCTATCCCCATCAAATAAACTCCGGGCAGCTCTATCACTGGGTTAGATACAGAGTATGGGTCCTTTTATACTTCCTCCATCTGAATCTCCCAGACTCTGGCAGAATGGGATTGCTTACAGAGTAAAGGTCCCTTGAGACTCTCCCAATCGATCAGTCCCAGGACATGGACAGCATGGGATTAGGTAGAGTTAATCTCCCTCCACACTGTCCCCATCCAGAACTCCCAGACAGGGACAGCACATGGTTAGATACATAGTTAAAACCCCTCTACACTGTTCCCATCCAAAACTTCCAGGACAGGTACAGAGTAAAACTTCCTCAATACTATTCCTGACATCCACTCCCAGGATAGCAACTTTATGGGATTAAGTATAAAGTTAGGCAGTGTTGGAAACAGTGCGGACTGTACCTTGGAATTACAAAGGGATGTTGATAGACTGAGTTAAGGGGAAAATCTCTGTCAGTGCAAGCAAGCGTGTGGAATACAAAGAAGGAGCACAAAGGAGGTTTACAAAAATGATCCTAGACTTCAGAGGTTACATTCTGGGTAGAGATTATACAAAGGAGGCCTGTTTCCTCTAGAATGGAGAAGGTAAAGGGGTGATCTGATCAAAGCCTTCAAGATATAAACAGGGTGAGAGAGGCTAGATCAAGATAAATGATTCCTGCTGGTTGCAGATTTGAGAACAAGAGGGAACAAAGTCGAGAATTCGGGCACAGAGCATTCAGGAGAGATGTTAGGAAGCGCTTGGTTACACAAAGGATATGAAAGGTTTGGAACTCTCTTCTACAAACAGCAGTGGATGCTGGATCATCTGCAATGAATAAATATTTGTTCAGTGAAGGTATTGAGGGAATGGGCCAAAGGAAGGAATATGGGGTTAGGCCACAGATCAGCCATCATCCGATTGAATGATGGGGAAGTATTGAGGGGCCGAATGGTCTAATCCTGTTCCAATGCTACAAAATAAAGATCCTGCTACACTATCCACATCAAACACTCTCAGGAAAGGGACAGAATGGGGTGAGATGCACAATAAAGTTTCTTTTCCTGTATCCTCATCAACCACCCCCAGGAAGGGACACCACAGGGTTAGATACAGAGTGAAGCTCCCTCAATGATATCCAAATCAAAAATTTAAAGAGGCAGATATAGTCTGACAAGAGATACCAATTTAAACTGACTCTCTTCTCTCCCCATCTTACACACAGACACAACAAGAATGGAACTACTGCATAAATTCAACACCAAGATCTTTATTTGATTCTCTCTGTTCTGTTCTGTTCTGATTCCGTTAGATTGCTGGTTCTGAACATCCCCATGGACAGTCGCTCTAATCCCATGTGCCATATCCTGCTCTCAAACACAGCATCTGATTCCAATCTGGAGTGTGAGACAGGAGCCTCTCAGACTTGAACCTGACCCAGGTGGGTGAATATCCTGTGTTCATCTGAAACCCAGGAATTGTTTAGTGGAGCTTTAATATTTGACAATTCCAACATTATTTTGCCATTCCGTGTCCCTGTGCAACTGTGTGACCGAGTGTGTATGTGTGTGCCCGTGTGAGTGAGTGTTTGTGTGTGTGTGTTTGTGTGTGTGTGTGAGAGAGAGGGATTGTGTGTGCGTGCACGTATGTATGTGTGTGGGAGAGAGAGTGAGTGTGTGTGTGTGAGAGAGAATGTGTGCACCTGTGTGTATGTGCGTGCGCATGTCTGTCAGTCTATCTGCCTGTTGCCAGTGCTCTGCAATATTGAGTCAAGTCCTCCTTCACTCCACGACGTAGGTATTCAACATTATTTTCCGCATCCTTGTTCACTAATCACAGTAACCTAATGTGCTTGTGTCACCAAGTATGAGGCTTGTTTGCCAATTATTTCCAGGGCATGGGACTACAGAAGTGAGGAAGTTGCAGCGAGTGACATTTTTTAATTCCAAAACTAGACTTCATTCATAACAATACTTTGATATCTATACAATTGGTGATCCCATTCAAATGTATACATTCTATTTTTTAATGTACAGAGAACAGGCTTAATCATTCATATATATAAGTCTGTGTGTTAACCATCCTGGTGTTTAGCTGAGGCGTGAACAATTATTTGTTCTTTTTTAGATTTTAGATTACTTTACAGTGTGGAAACAAGCCCTTCGGCCCAACAAGTCCACACCGACCCGCCGAAGCGCACCGACCCAGACCCATTCCCCTACATTTACCCCTGCACCTAACACTACAGGCAATTTAGCGTGGCCAATCCACCTAATCTGAACATTTTTGGAGTGTGGGAGGAAACCGGAGCACCCGGAGGAAACCCACGCTGACACGGGGAGAATGTGCAAACTCCACACAGTCAGTCGCCTGAGGCGGGAATTGAACCCGGGTCTCTGGCGCTGTGAGGCAGCAGTGCTAACCACTGTGCCACCGTGCCGCCCTTCTAAGACAGGCAGAACTTACACGGTGGTCTTTCCCCACCGCGCCTTGGCAGCAGCTGCCCCAAGCTTCAGCGCGTCTCTCAACATGTAGTCCTGGACCTTGGAATGTGCCAATCGGCAACAGTCAGTCGGGGTCAACTCCTTCAGCTGGAAGACCAACAAGTTTCACCAGTTTGATGATCCTCCAGGCACAGTTGATGTTCGTGTCAGTGTGCGTTCCGGGGAACAGGCCGTAGAGCAGCACAGCATCCCGCATCACGCCGCAGCTCGGGACCAACCTCGACAAACACCACTGCATTCCTCTCCCGACGTCTTCTGCACAGGCACATTCCAAGGAGGTGTGTGACAGTCCCGTCTCCTTCGCAGCCGCTTCGAGGGAAGAATGCAGGGGTGCAGACAGTCCGTGCGTGCATGAAGGATCTCACAGGCAGAGCCCTTCTCACCACCTGCCAAGCCATGTCTTGGTGCTTGTTGGAAAGTTCTGACGATGAGGCATTCTGTCAACTTACTTTGACAGTCTGCTCAGGGAACCACTCGATAGGATCCACCCTCTCCTTTTCTCGAAGGGTCTCAAGGACACCATGTGCTGACCACTTCCGGATGGACTTGTGGTCAAGTCTGCTTTTCTTCATAAATTTCTCCACGAATGACAGGTGATACGGAATGGTCCAACTACTTGGAGTGTTCTGCGGCAGCGAGGCCAGGTCCACCTGTCGCAATACCGAGGGCAGGTAGAACTTCAGTACGTTGTGACATTTGGTATTTGCATACTGGGGATCTACGCACAGGCTGATGCAGCCACACACAAAGGTGGCCGTCAGGGTGAGGGTGGCATTGGGAGTGTTTTTTCCCCTGTTGCCCAGATCTTTGTACATGGCGTCCCTTCGGACCCAGTCCATTTTGATCTCCATATGAAGTGGAAGATGGCCCAGATGATTGCAGTGGCACACGTTCTGGGAATAGGCCAGACCTGTGCGACACAAAACAACAATGACAGTACCTCACACCTGATGACCAGGTTTTCACCCACGTTGGAGAGGGACCGTTGCTCCAATCTGCCCAGTTTCTGACTCATTTTCCTGATATGCACCTCCCAAGACTTGGCACACATCCCAGCCCGTCCGAATTAAACACCCAGCACCTTCAGGTAGTCAGTCCTGATGGTGAAGGGGATAGAGAATTGGTCGGCCCAGTTATAGAGTCATAGAGATGTACAGCATGGAAGCAGTCCCTTCGGTCCAACCTGTCTACACCAACCAGATATCCAACCCAATCTAGTCCCACCTGCCAGCATCCGGCCCATATCGCTCCAAAACCTTCCTATTCATGTGCCAATCCAAATCTTAAATGTTGCAATTGTACCAGCCTCCGTCACATCCTCTGACAGCTCATTCCATACACGTACCACCCTCTGCGTATAAAGGTTGCCACTTAGGTCTCTTTTATATCTTTCCCCTCTCACCCTAAAGCTGTGCCTTCTAGTTCTGGACTCCCCGGCCACAGGGAAAATACTTTGTCTATTTGTCCTATCCATGCCCCTCATAATTTTGTAAAACTCTATAAGGTCACCCCTCAGCCTCCGACGCTCCAGGGAAAACAGTTCCAGCCTGTTCAGCCTCTCCCTGTAGTTCAGATCCTCCAACCCTGGCAACATCCTTGTAAATCTTTTCTGAACCCTTTCAAGTTTCACAACATCTTTCCGATAGGAAGGAGACCAGAATTGCACGCAATTTTCCAACAGTGGCCTAACCAATGTCCTGTACAGCCGCAACATGACCTCCCAACTCCTGTACTCAATACTCTGACCAATAAAGTAAAGCATACCAAACGCCTTCTTCACTATCCTATCTACCTGCAACTCCACTTTCAAGGAGCTATGAACCTGCACTCCAAGGTCTCTATGTTCAGCAACCATCCCTAGGACCTTTCCATTAAGTGTATAAGTCCTGCTTAGATTTGCTTTCCCAAAATGCAGCACCTCGCATTTATCTGAATTAAACTCCATCTGCCACTTCTCAGCCCACTGGCCCATCTGGTCAAGATCCTGTTGTAATCTGAGGTAACTCTCTTCCAATTTTGGTGTCATCTGCAAATTTACTAACTGTACCTCTTGTGCTCGCATCCAAATCATTTATGTAACTGACAAAAAGTAGGGGGCCTCGCACCGATCCTTGTGGCACTCCACTGGTCACATGCCTCCAGTCTGAAAAACAACCCATTCACCACCCTCTGTCTTCTCCCTTTGAGGCAGTTCTGTATCCAAATGGCTAGTTCTCCCTATTCCATGAGATCTAACCTTGCTATCAGTCTCCCAAGGGGAACCTTGTTGAATGCTTTACTGAAGACCATATAGATCACACCTGCTGCTCTGCCCTCATCAATCTTCTTTATTACTTTTTCAAAAAACTCAATCAAGTTTGTGAGACATGATTTCCCACGCACAAAGCCATGTTGACTCTCCTGAATCAGTCCTTGCCTTTCCAAATACATGTACATCCTGTCCCTCAGGATTCCCTCCAACAACTTGCCCAGCTCCGACGTCAGGCTCATTGATCTATAGTTCCCCGGCTTGTCTTTACTGCCCTTCTTAAACAGTGGCATCACGTTTGCCAACCTCCAGTCTTCCGGCACCTCACCTGTGACTATCGATGATATAAATACCTCAGCAAGAGGCCCAGGAATCACTTCTCTAGCTTCCCACAGAGTTCTCGGGTCCACCTGATCAGGTCCTGGGCATTTATCCACTTTTAACCGTTTCAAGACATCCAGCACTTCCTCCTCTGTAATCTGGACATTTTGCAAGATGTCACAATCTATTTCCCTACAGTCTTTATTTTCCATATCCTTTTCCACAGTAAATACTGATGCAAAATATTCATTTAGTATTTCCCCCATTTTCTGTGGCTCCACACAAAGGCCGCCTTGCTGATCTTTGAGGGGCCTTATTCTCTCCCTAGTGGCCCTTTTGTCCTTAATATATTTGTAAAACCCCTTTGGATTCTCCTTAATTCTATTTGCCAAAGCTATCTCATATCCCTGTTTTGCCCTCCTGATTTCCCTGTTAAGATTACTCCTACTTTCTTTATACTCTTCTCAGAATTCACTGGATTTATCCTGTGTATACCTGACATATGCTTCCTTCTTTTTTTCTTGAAGAGGATGGCCTCACTCATGCTTCGGTTTACTCTGACCCCTGAGGCCTGTTCGAACTGGTCACAGCTGCACATGTTTCTGTGCACAATCAGCGGATCCAAGCAGAAAATGTCAGCGTCATCCATCAGCGAGTGACGAACAAGCCAAAAGGATTGATCAGTGTCGTTGGTGCATGGGATGTGGACATCACTGGCTGGGCCCATTCCCATTAGCCCTTGACAAGGTGGCAGGGAGCTGCGTTATTGAACCACTGCACTTTATCAAACTAATATTTTTGGAGAATCAGAATCTGGTAAATATTAAATTTGAGCTTTCTTTGTTTCTGCTCCCAATGTAATATTCAATTGTTTAGTTTATACTGAGTTAGGGACTGGAATCTCATCGATGGTCTCAGTGAGCTTATGCATTGTAGACAATAGACAATAGACAATAGTTGCAGGAGTAGGCCATTCTGTCCTTCAAGCCTGCACTACTATTCAATATGATCATGGCTGATCATCCTTAACCAGTATGCGGTTCCTGTCTTATCTCCATAACCCTTGATTCCACTATCCTTGAGAGCTCTATCCAACTCTTTCTTAAATTATTCCAGAGACTGGGCCTTCACTGCCTTCTTGGGCAGAGCATTCCACACAGTCACCACTCTCTGGGTGAAGAAGTTTCTCCTCATCTCTATCCTAAATGGTCTATCCCGTATTTTTAAGCTGTGTCCTCTGGTTGGGCACTTACCCATCAGCGGAAAGTGTTTCCTGCCTCCAGAGTGTCCAATTCTTTAATAATCTTATATGTCTCAATCAGGTTCTCACTCAGTCTTCTAAACTCAAGGGTATACAAGCCCAGTTGCTCCAGTCTTTCAGCGTAAGGTAATCCCGCCATTCCAGGAATTGATCTTGTGAACCTACGCTGCACTCCCTCAATAGCCAGAATGTCTTTCCTCAAATTTGGAGGCCAGAACTGCACATAATACTCCAGGTGTGGTGTCACCAGGGCCCTGTACAGCTGCAGAAGAACCTCTTTGCGTCTATGCTCAATCCCTCTTGTTATGAAGGCCAGCATGCTATTAGCCTTCTTCACTACCTGCTGTGCCTGCATGCTTACCTTCATTGACTGGTGTACAAGAACACCCAGATCTCTTTGTCCTGCCCCTTTCTCAAATTGATTCCATTTAAGTAGTAATCTGCCTTCTTGTTCTTGCCACCAAAGTGGATAACCATGCATTTATCCACATTAAACTGCATCTGCCATGCATCTGACCACTCAACTCACCTGTCCAGGTCACCCTGTAATCTCTTAACATACTCCTCAAATTTCACCCTGCCACCCAGATTAGTATCATCAACAAATTTGCTAATGTTATTGCTAATACCATCTTGTATATCATTAACATATATTGTAAAAGGCTGCAGTCCTAGTACTGATCCTGCGTTACCCCACTGGCCACTGCCTGGCAATCCAAAATTGAGCCGTTTATCACTACCCTTTGTTTCCTACCCGCCAACCAACTTTCAATCCAAGTTAGTACTTTGCCCCCAATACCATGCGCCCTAATTTTGCTGACTAACTTTCTATGTGGGACTTTATCAAAAGCTTTCTGAAAGTCCAGGTACACTACATCTCCTGGATCTCCCTCGTCCATCTTCAGAGTTACATCCTCAAAAAATTCCAGAAGATCAGTCAAGCATGATTTCCCCTTCATAAATCCATGCTGACTCTGACCTGTCCTGTTACTACTATCCAGCTGTGTCGTAATTTCATCCTGTATAATAGACTCCAGCATCTTTCCCACCACTGAGGTCAGACTAACTGGTCTATAATTTCCTGTTTTCTCTCTCCCACCTTTCTTAAAAAGTGGTCTAACACTAGCCACCCTCCAATCCTCAGGAACTGATCCCGAATCTGTCGAACTCTGGAAAATAATCACCAACGCATCCACGATTTCTCGTGGACCATCAAGCCCAGGGGACTTTTCAACTTTCAGACCTAACAGTCTCTTCAACACCAATTTCTGGCAAACATAAATTCCATTCAGTTCAGGTCCTTCAGCCACTGTTACCTCAGGGAGATTGCTTGTCTCTTCCCGAGTGAACAAAGAGCTGAAGTACCAATTCAATTCTTCTGCCATTTCTTTGTTCCCCGTAATATATTACCTTCTTTCTGTCTTCAAGGGCCCAATTTTAGTCTGAATCAATTTTTTGCCTTTCACATACCTAAAAAAGCTTTTATTATCCTCCTTTATATTATTGGTCAGTTTACCTTCGTACCTCTTTTTTTTCTGCGTATTTCCTTCTTAGTAATCCTCTATTGTTCTTTAAAATCTTCCCAGTCCTCCGTTTTCCCACTTATCTTTGCTATGTTATACTGTTTCTCTTTTAACTTTGTATGTTTCTTAAATTCCCTCGCCAGCCATGGCAACCCATGCCTCCTCTTAGAATTTCTTCCTTTTTGGAATGAACTGATCCTGCAACGTCTGCATTATACACAGAAATACCCGCCATTGTTCCACACTGTCATACCTGCTAAGGTATTGCATCATTGAACTATGGCCAGCTCCTCCCTCATAGCTCCATAGTTCCCTTTAACAAACCGCAGAGTGAATTTCAGTCTGAAATCTAATTGAGGGATTGAGGATTAATATACAGAGTAACAGCTAACTGGGTATAAGTTACAGACTGGAGTATAGTGAAGGGGGGCAGTGTTGTTCACAATTGATTAACCAAATATGGGGAGTGAGAGGCAGACTAGAATCTGAGTGAGCAGTTTAGGGTGTTTACATATGGAATCACAGATGTTCAGGAGAGAGATATGGGCCAGAATTTATTAGAGAGTTTGGGACACTAGTGTTATGTATAGAATAACAGGTATATGGAGCAAATATTTATAGAATAACCGACCCAGGAGTGAGATCCAGGCTGCAATCTTATCGAAGGTTTCTAGGTAGTTTATATATTGAAGAACATATGCCCAGGAGTGAGATACTGACTGAAATTAGTATCTTTTAGAATGGATTGCAGGTTTTGGTTCATTAATATGTAACTTCCAGAGCTTCTTTTAAGTCACATTCTCGAAATAACTTGAAAAGATGAAAGATTTAACAGCCAATTCCGTTTGTTCAATGTATCATTTCGGTTGCATGACTCTGTAATCTTTTGCAAAACATCCTGCTCCACAGCGACCTGATGAAGGAGCAGCGTTCTGAAAGCTAGTGCTTCCAAATAAACCTGTTGTACTATAACCTGGGGTTGTGGAATTTTTAACCTTGTCCACCCAGTCCAACACCAGCTCCACGACATCAGAGTAGATTTAGAGAAGGGATTACACAGAAGGATGAGTCAGATAAATATTTGCCTTTCTGGAAAGGTAACAGGGTAGTTCAGAGTTCTCGTGTGGCTATTCCTCTCTCAAACTGACATTCCGTTTTGAAGTGAATTGAATTTGAATTGAATTTATTTATTGTCACGTGTACTCAGGTATAGTAAAAAAGCTTTGCCTTGTGAGTTATACAGACAGATCACAGAGTTACGTAGCATAGATGAGTAAATAAAAGGTCAACAGCGGCCAAAAAAAACACAGGGACAGGCGAATGTTCAGAGTTTGTGAGTCCATTCAGTATTCAAACAACAGTAGAGTAGAAACTGTTTAGAAACCGGCTGATGCGTGTGTACCTTCTCCCTGAAAGTAGAGATGGTGAAAAACATTGCCAGGGTGGGATGAATCTTTGAGAAGCTGAGCGGCCTTTTCTTCACAGCGGACCTGGTAGATGGATTCTATACATAGGAGGTCGGCCTTTGTGATTGTCCGGGCCAAATTCACCACTCTCAATAACCGTCTCCGATCCTGAGTGGGACAGTTGGATACATCCAGACAGAATGCTCTCAATGGTGCACATATAAAGTTGGCAAGGGTATTCAAGTCTCTCAGAGGCAAGCAGAAGTAGGAGTCAGATCTTGTGCACCAAGAATGAATCATGTTTAACAGGTTTGTCAAGATTTAAAAGAACAGTTGTTACAGGAGACTGTCCTGTCAGCGGCACAGAGAAGAGATTTAGCAGCAGTAGGCGTGAACCTCGGATGAGATGGAAATGTGTTGCTGGAAAAGCGCAGCAGGTCAGGCAGCATCTCGGGAACAGGAGAATCGACGTTTCGGGCATTAGCCCTTCTTCAGCCCGAAACGTCGATTCTCCTGTTCCCTAGATGCTGCCTGACCTGCTGCGCTTTTCCAGCAACACATTTCCATCTCTGATCTCCAGCATCTGCAGACCTCACTTTCTCCTCAAAGATGTGAACCTAGGATGGTCTGTTGCTTTCTTGGTGCCAGGGTGAGGGACATCTCAAAAGATTTGAAGCAGATTGTCAAAGGGGAGAGTGAGAAGCCGGAAGTTGTTGTATACATTGGGAATGACATCATCAGGGGAGGGGTTAGGGCTTTGCAGAGTGAGTCTAAGTGCTTGGATAGAAGGTTAACGAAACATGACATCACATGTAGTAATTTCTGGTTTACCTCCGGTCTCAATTTCAAACGAGGGAAGAACAGGACAGATAAATCAATGGCTGAAGAGGTGGTGCAATGTGCAGGGATTCCGCTTCTATGATCATCGGGATCTCTTCTGGGACAGAAAAGGCCTGTTCAAAAAGAGAGAGTTTCACCTGAACTGGGAAGGGACATATATATTGGTGGATTCTATTTCGAGAGGCTGTAAGCAGTATGTTTTGGGGAGGGAGGAGTGTGGGGCTTTCCTATGTAACAGTCCAAATGGACAGAAAGCTGAGGATGATTCTGAATCGAAAAAAAAACCCAAGTTATTTAGAAAAGGTAGACAACAGCAATTCAGACCCCAAAGTAACTCTGAAGAATTAAACTGCATTTATTTCTGTACAGATAAGGCTGATGGACTCAGGGTGTGTATGACATCGCCTGTTAAAGCGATGACAGAAACGTGACTGAGGCAAGGACAGGACAGGCTGCTCAATGTTCTGAGTTTTAGATGCTATAGGAAGGACAGAAAGAGAGGCAAGAGAGGAGGGAGAGGAGCAGTTTTGATTGAGGAAGAGTGATGGGGAATTAATATATAGACTAACAGGTACCAGAGAGTGAGTTACAGATTGCAGTATAGTTGAGGGGTACAGTGTGGTTCACAATTGATTAACCAGTACTGGGGAGTGAACTACAGACTGGAATCTAACTGAGGAGTTTATGGTGTTTACACATGAAATCACGGATATTCAATTACTACTGTTCTTACTGTAACTATTACTGAGGGATCACTTAGTGAAAATCTATGGTTTGAAATGAGAAATAAGAAAGAGATGATCACGTGGATAGGATTGGACTCGAGGCCCCCCAGTAGTCAGAGCGAAATCGAGAAGAAAATATGTTGAGATCTCAAATGTATGCAAGAATAATAGTATTGTAATAGCAGGGGGTTTTAAATTTCGTAATCCGGCGCCATTTAGAAAAGTGTGGTAAGGAGAGTCCTGAGCATGCTGCTCCTGTCAGAGGGAAAGGCAAGTCTGATAAGATTAGGGAACAATGCGTGAATAAAGGTATTGAAATTCCAGGCAGGAATAAAAAAAGGATCATATGTTAGATACAAACAATTAGGATCAACTGAATCCCTTGAAGGGTATAAAGAGTACTGGAGCATTCTTAGCAAAGAAATCAGGAAGGCAAAGAGTGATATGAGATAGTCATGGCAGATAAGGTTAAGGAGAATCCAAAAAGGTTCTACAAAGACATTAAGAACCAGACAACAACTCCACTCAGAGCACGACCCCTTAAAGATTAACAAGGTTATCTTTGTATTGAACATCAGGAGATGAATATTTTGCATCAGTTTTTAATGTTGAGAAAGAAATGGAGGCTAGAGAACTCAGGGAAATAAATATTGATGATTTGAAATCAGGGATGACATGACAAAAGAGAAAGTGCTGGAGGTCTTCGAAAACATAAAGGTAGATAAATCTCTAGGACCTGAACAAGTATTTCCCAGTAAAAGGTGGGACGTTAGGGAGGAAATTGCAGGACCCCCAGCAGAAATATTTGTATCATCTATAAACACGGGTGAAATACCAGAGGACTGGAGGATGGATCATGTTGTGCCATTGTTTAACAAGAGATGGGCGGACAAGCCAGGGAACTATAAACCTGTGAGTCTGACTTTGGTAGTGGATAGGTTGTTGGAAGTGATTCTGAAAGATGGGATTGTATGCATTTTGAGGGGCAAGGATTGAGTAGGGATAGTCAGCATGGTTTTGCGTGAGGAAACTCATGTCTCACAAATTTGGTCGATTTTTTTTTAAGAAGTTGCCAAAAATATCGATGCGGGCAGAGCGGTAAATATTGTTTACTTGGCTTCAGCAAAACCTTTGATAAGGCTCTGCATGGTAATCAAATGAGTAAAATGAGAGCATATGGGATTCAGGGTGAGCTTGACAATTGGATAAAACATTGGCTTCATGGCAGGAAACAGCTAGTCATGGTGGAGGTATATGTTTTTGATGGGATACCTGTGACCAGCGGTGTTCCAGGGATCGGTACTGGATCCACTTTTGTTTGTCATTTATGGAAATAGTTTGGATGAGAATATGGAAGACATTATGAGTAAGTTTGTGGATGATACCCAATTGCTGGTGAAGTGGTCAGTGAAGATTGTTACCGAGTTTTCAGAGACCTTGATCACTTGAGTCAATGGACTTTGGAGTAGAGGTGGAGTTTAATTTGGAAACGTGTGAGGGATTGCATTTTGGTAAAACAAATAAGGGTAGGATTTAATGGCAGGGCCCCGGGTAGTGCTGTGGAGCAGAGAGGCCTTGGGGTTCAGGTACATTATTCTTTGAAATGTGCATTCGAAGTAAATAGGGTGGAGAAGAAGGCATTGAGCATGCTTGTGTTCATTGCTCAGACCATTGAATACGGCAGTTGGGATGTTATACTGAGGTTTTACAGAGTATTGGGAAGGTCTCTTCTAGATTAATGTGTGCAATTCTGGTATCCTGTTACAGAAAGGATCAAATTGGAGAGGGCTCAGTGAAGATTTTCCAAGTTGTTGCCGGGAATGGAGGGTTTGAGATGTAAAAATAGACGGTACAGGCTGGGACTTTTCTCATTGGGACATTAGAGATGGGGGGATGACCTCACTGAGGTTTATACAACCATGAGGTGCACAGAGAAGGTCAATTATAAGGTCTTTTCACTCAGGTTGGGGAATATCAAAACAGAGGCTCATATTTAAAGGTGGCAGGAGAAAGATTTAAAAATGACATGAGGGACAACTTTTTTACACAGGGATTGGATTGCGTGTTGGAATGAACTGACAGAAAGTGATGGATGCAGATACAGTTACAATGTTTAAAATGCATAGAGGCATAGAGATATACAGCACGAAAGCAGACTCTTCGGTCCAACTCGTCCATGTTAACCAGATACCCTTTTGGCAGCAAATGGCCCATAATCCTCTAAAGCCTTCCAATTCATACAACCATTTACTGATGTCTTTTACACGTTGTAATTGTACCAACCGCCATCACTTCCTCTGGCAGCTCATTCCATACCCGTACCACCCTCTGTGTGAAAACGTTGCCCTTTTGGTCCCTTTTAAATCATTCCCCTCTCACCTTAAGCCAATGTCCTCTTGTTTTAAACTGTCCATCCCTATCAAGATTTTATAAATCTTTACAAGGTCAGCCCTCAGCCTCCGACACTCCAGGGAAAACAACCCCAGCCTATTCACCTTGTCCCGAAAGCTCAAACTCTTCAACCTTCACAACATCCTTGTAAATCTTTTCTGAACTCTTTCAAGTTTCACAACATCCTTCCTATAGCAGGGAGACTGAAATTGAATGCAGTCTTCCAAACGTGGCTTCACCAAAGTCCTGTACAACTGTCACATGACAGCACAACTCCTGTACTCGATGCTCTGACAAAAAAAGGAAAGCATACTAAACATCTTCTTCACTTTCAAGGAACAGTAAACCTGAACTCCAAAGTTTATTTGTTCAGCAAACCTCTCCAGGACCTTACCATTAAGTAGGTAAAACCAAGGACTGCAGATGCTGGAAACCAGAGTCTAGATTAGAGTGGTGGTGGAAAAGCACTGCAGGTCAGGCAGCATCCGAGGAGGAGGAAAATCGACATTTCGGGCAAAAGCCATTCTTCAGAAATAGTGTCAGGGTGTCTGCAGAGTGAAGACATAAATGGGGATGGGGAGAAAGTAGCATAGAGTACAATAGTTGAATGGGGGTGGGGATGAGGGTAATAGGTCAGAAGGGAGGGTGGGGAAGGTAGTAAAGAGTACAATCGGTGAATGGGGGTGGGGATGAAGGTGATAGGTCAGAGAGGAGGGTGGACTGGATAGGTGGAAAGGAAGATGAGGGCGGTGCTGAGCGGGAAGGCTGGGGCTGGGGTGAAGTGTGGGAAGTGCAAATGAGGAAACTGGTGAAATCCACATTGATGCCATGGGGTTTAAGCGTTCCGAGGCGGGAGATAAGACGTTCTTCCTCCATGCGTCGGGTGGTGAGGGAGCGGCGGTGGAGGAGGCCTGCACATCCTCGGCATAGTGGGAGGGGGAGTTGAAATGTTGGGCCACTGGGCGGTGGGGTTGATTGGTGCGGGTGTCCCGGAGATGTTCCCTAAAATGCTCTGCTAGGAGGCATCCAGTCTCCCCAATGTAGAGGAGACCGCATCGGCAGCAACAGATGCAATAAATTATGTTGGTGGGTGTGCAGGTAAAACTTTGATGGATGAGGAAGGCTCCTTTGGGGCCTTGGATGGAGGTGAGGGCGCAGGCTTTGCAATTTCTGCGGTGGCAGGGGAGGGTGCCAGGAAGGGAAGGTGGGTTGTTGGGGGGCATGGACATGACCAGGTAGTCACGGAGGAAACGGTCTTTGCGGAAGGCGAAAAGGGATGCAGAGGGAAATGTATCCCTGGTGGTGGGGTCCGTTTGGAGATGGCGGAAATGTCATCGGATGATGTGGTTTATGCGAAGGTTGGTAGGGTGGAAGGTGAGCACTGGTGGGGGGGGGGGGGTGGGTCTGTCCTTGTTACGGTTGGAGGGGTGGGGTCTGAGGGCGGAGGTGCGGGATGTGGATGAGATGTGTTGGAGAGAAGGGAAATTGCGATCTCTAAATAAGGAAGCCATCTGATTTGTTCTGTGGTAGGACTGGTCTTCCTGGGAGCAGATATAGTGGAGGTGGAGGAATTGGGAATACGGGATGGCATTTTTGGATGAGATGGGTGGGAAGAGGTGTAAGCTAGGTGGCTGTGGGACTCGGTGGGTTTGTAAAAATTGTATCCCCCTTCATTTGTATAATAGTCTTGTGTAAAATTTTAAATTGTGTGCTCAATTGCATAATACATTTACCTTCATTGTATAAAGTTCAAGAACATCAAGCTTGCTGGCTTTTCATATTTGTCTTAGTGTGTCGTAATGCTTGTGTTCAATTGTCCAAATGTCTTATGTTAATTTCTGGGACAAACTTGTAGTAATTTGTGCAAAGATCTTGTGTTAATTTGTGCAAAACTCTTGTGTGAGTTAGTGTTGTAACCGTGTGTTGTGGCTGCTCTGTGTTTAAAACTGCAACTTTGTGTCTGTGTGCATTCCAGCAATGGGTCCAGTGAGGGTCGGGGAAGGACAGGGACAGACTGGGGAGCCCTGAGCTAAACAATTGACCTGCTGCTTTCTTCCACAGCCCTCTCTAATCGTATAAAGAACATCTCACTGCTCTCCCAGTCTCTGTCACTATGTACAAGGTCCAGCAAACAGTGTTCTTAATGAAATGTTCTCTCAAACTTGCTTGCCAACATTGATGTCATAAGTCCATGTATGCAGTTGCACCACTGCTCCCGCAAACACATTTGAGACTTGGATGTTATTATCGGGGGATGGTTAGTACGTTTACAAATGACACTAAAATTGGTGGTGCACTGGGCAGCGACAAGGTTGCCTGAGACTACAATAGATCTTGATCAGATGGGCCGATCGGCTGAGGAGTGGTAGATGAATTTTAATTCAGAGAGATGTGAGGGGTTCCATCTTTGTCAAGCAAAACGAGGCATTACTTATGCATTTAATGGTAAAGTTCTCGGGAGTGTGACTGAACAAACAGATCTTGGAGTGCAGATTCATAGCTCCTTGAAAGTGGAGTCGCAGGTAGATAGGATAGTGAAGAAGGCATTTAGTATGCTTTCCTTTATTCATCAGAGCATTGGAGTTGGAATGTCATGTTGAAGTTGCACAGGGTACTGGTTAGGCCACTTGTGGAATGCAATGTCCAATTCTGCTCTCCCTGCTACAGGAAAGATATTCTGAAACTTGAAGGGATCAGAAAAAATTTCCAGGAATTATGCTAGGGTTGGAAGGTTTGAGCTGTGGAGAGAGGCTAACTCGGTTGGGGTCGACTTTCCCTGGATCATCAGAGGCTGAGGGAAGGTTTCTGAGATATAGAAAACCATGAGGGGGCATTGTTAGAGTGAAGAGCCAAGGTCTTTTTTTTGCCCACGATAGGAGTGTCCAAAACTAGAGAGCTGAGCTTTAAGGTGAGGGGGGAAAGATTGAAAAGAGAACTGAGAGGCAAGTTTTTCAGACAGAGAGTGGTGCGAGTATGGAACAAGCAGCCAGAGGAAGTGCGAAGATGGATACATTACACCATATAAAAGGCATGGGGATAGGTATCCCAATAGGAAGCGTTTAGAGGATGTTGTATATGAAATTAATAAAAACCCAAATGTAGAGGCAAGTCAAAGAACAGTTTATTCAACAAAAGCTTTCGGGTGAGTCAGCATGACTGTCACCCTAACTGCGGGACTTGAACACACCATCTCTCTCAGAACAAAAGGCACTGTAGTTTTTATACTCTTGATGACGTGTCGATGACATGTACAAAAAAGCCTGTGAAAGCCCACGTTTGATGGTTAGTTGTTTTCGTGCGTGTGCGGGGGGTTCGCTATTCCAAATATTTCCTCTTCCGGCGAGAGGATAAGCACGGTCCAAAGTTCCACTTCCCCAACCGAGTTGTTGCATGCAGCAGGCGAGCCCAAGAGCACACCATTCCACAGTCTGTAAGTACTAACCCTTCGTGTTCCAAACCCTTCAGTTTCTGTTTTCAGTTCACCTGTTTTCAGTAATATGGCTTGTGGATTTCAATGTAAAACATCAACTGCAGCTCTGCAACAGCACTACTGACAGAGACATTGGAAGCCTAAAGGACATTCTGCATATAATGCGTGTACAGTAGTTCGTGAATAAACCAACAGGATGGAAGAAAACATTCTTAACCTCGCCCTTACCAATCAGTCTGCGACAGATGCCTCTGTCAATGACAGTTCAAAAGACTGACCACCACACAGCTTATGGAGACAATGTTCACGCTTCACTTTGATAA